>NC_080071.1:17062958-17406945 GCF_949987535.1 Balaenoptera acutorostrata | reverse complement strand
AACTGAGGACCTGCATGGATATGACATAATGCCTCAGGGCCAAATGACTTGCCAGGAGAACAAAAACAAAGTCCTGAGCTGTTTAAAACCTCTCACAAGGCTTTGTCTTTTAGATATGAAACTATTATTAGTGACGAAAGTAAAAGTCAATGAGAAATTGCAATAAGGATAAAGGACTAACTCTGAACTACACTTTAAATTCGTATTTCAGAATGTATCTACAGAATAATTATCCACACTTATATGAAAACGTCATCCCATGGAAATTTGTTTTTCCAAGACTTCCATAAACTGAAAGTTTAATGGTAAGTTATTTACTATAACATTTGCTGATGTATACATAATTTTCTATTACTTTATAACCCAAAGTTATAAAGAATACTGCTGATGGTCAATCAATACGTACCTATTTACATTTATTAAATAGCACACATATAACTTATTACAGTCAATTTTTAGTTCTTTTATATTCTCAACATTTCACATATCTTTAATAATATTTGTGGATGTGCTTTTTTTCCCCAACTCGAATATGACTTCCTTTGGCTTAGGAATCTCATTTATCCAAACACCACCTTGTGTGATTAGATAGATAGATAGGTAGACAGACAGATGGATATAGAGGTATAGAGGCATAGATATATGTATATGTAAGTATGTATCTATAGTTGTATCTATATAGATACATATACATATAGATAGCAGGCTCCAAAATGTAACACACATGAAAAGTTAAAAACGAGTCAAAACCAAAAACAACTACGATTTTTTTTCTTTTGAGTCAGTGATAATCATACTGTAGTGTGAAAATTTTTTTAAATGTACAACTTTTTAAAACCTTTGATTAAGTCCCACAATCAAGAGTCCCTTTTGCATAGCATTATGTACAGCAATTTTTTCTCACTTACTGTAGCTTTTATATCTTTTTGTTTGATTATGTTAACTAATTTACTCCCTTACATTAAAAATATTCTGAATTTCTCCTAAAGGATTCCTTAATTATTTCAATTATAAACATTTCGAAAATCTACTATGTGCCAGGCAAAGGAACACCCTCATGAAATACATATTCTAATGGGAGGAGAGACAAAAGATAAATAATTGAATAACATCATGCTAGGCAATGATAAGCTCTTTGAGGACTAATAAAGCAGTGCGACAGAGTATGCATCCATATGTCGGGTGTCAAGAAACACCTCCCTGATGGGCAGATGTATAAATAAAGTAAGCAAAGGAAACCAGGAAAATATCTGGCAGAACAGGGGTTCAACAAAAGGACAGTAAATGCAAAGGCCCTGAATGGGTGTAAAGTTGGTAAGTATAAACAATAGTAAGGGGTCCCGTATGACTGAAGGGCAGAGTGTGAGGCTGTGAATGTTAAGAGTGAAGAAGTAAGGAAGTCTGCTCATGTGGACCTTGTAGAATGAAGGGAGGAGACCAGGATATGAGGAAGACAGGAAGGGGATCTGTCCCCAGTCAAATCACATGAGTGCTTCAAATATGTCTATGCATAAGTACACATAAGGTCAAAACTGGGTTGACTCATACATTTTCCACCTATTCAGCACTGACTCTTTCTGGTGAACAAGGGCATGTGTAATAAACCTATAAATCAATTACAAAGAAGGACACTGTTGAAAGCTGACTCTACAATCAATATTAATGTCTAATGCAGTTTTAGAAAGCAAAAAGAGGAGGTAAAGAACTGAATAAAATGCAGGAGAACCTATTTGCTATTACCAATTATTAATACAGATCTTTGGAACAGAATTAGCTGTTGATATTTTTTAAATTCCTGAGTACTCTCTATAGCAGAATTAATAACCATATATGTTTACCTTTTTAGGACTGAGTTTAATTCAAAACATACATTGAAGAAGCTAAGAAGAACTTCTTCCTTAAGGAGAAAAAAAATGGATACAGAAAACTAATTATATTGAAATACAGCTTTAAAGGAAATGTTTATATTGAATACAAGTCAAACAAATTAGGCAACTCTACTCTCCTATCTGCCTAACTCCTGGGGGCCACAGCAGCTATTCCTGAACTTTCAACATGCCATAAATACACCAGCCTTGCTTCTGTGGAAGTCATGGTGCCTACTTTAACTGTCTTACCTATTCATGGCTGTGATCTTTTCCAGAATTGCTTTCTGGCTCTAAAAGTCTTTTGTTAAATTGCCAGCTTACAATAAATCCTTTTGTTACCACTGTATTCCTAGGATTTACAAAGATCTTAAAATGGTCCTGGGTGGTCACCTTTCACAATAATGCACCTAACATCACTGATTGTATATTTTCACCCGAAGACCCTGGAAGGCATTTCTACTGAGATAATTATAAAAGAAAAAGACCGAAAAGTGAGCAAAAATAATTTTATCAGCTTACTATATTGATTTCCTCCTTTAACATACTTTATTTTTATATTCTACAAATCACCATGACTTATACTATTATTACCCCTGTACATTATATTAAGCATGATATATTCGAAAGCTTTGTGAGTAATTCATAAAATGACATTTGTCCCCTAGGAATGGAGCTATGTCATCTATGTTAAAAGTCACACAATTAAGTAAAAACCAAGAGAAATCACTCAATTTAGTTAATAAAGAAAAGCTACCTCTTTAAAAAATGTGTGCATCAGGTAATAATCTTGGCAGATGTTTTGAGGAAGTAATGACAGGATAGAAGAGAATGTGTGAAGACTGGAATTGGTGACACCATTTAGTTAAAGAGATATGTAGTAACTGCACAGTGAGTGGCAACTGTGTAGACAGCACAACCAGTTGATCAGTATACACATTTTTAAAGCTACAGGTTGTGACTATTTATCTGGGGCATGTAAACCCAATTTTGTAACACACTATTATAAGGATAATGCATTTATCTCTGATGCAGTCGGGATACAATGTGTAGTTCTTTATATGTGAGGAAGATGCCAGTTGACACCATCAGAGTTTGTAACTCAAAATCTCCTCCACTCTTAACATTTTGTCCTTAGGGCAAAAAGGTTGCATTTATAAGATCAATCACAAGAGTTACGCATTTCAGTTTCTATAGTGAAATTTGTTTCGACTTACTGGATGATGTCAACATCTAATACATGTTATTTCATATTTTGCTGAGAAAATTGTAAAACTGACCCCAAATAATAACAAATGTATCTTGAACAGTGGCATATTACCATATCTATCTAAAGTTATGCTTTATCAGAATTCACCAAAGTAAGCAAAAACACGTAAGAGAAAGGGGAAAAAATGACTTAAATTCAGATCCTAATAGAAGTAAATTCTGCCAAATAGAATGTGGAAAGAATCAGACAATGGAAAGGTGACTGATTCATGATTCCAGAAACAAGTGGAGCAGCTCTTAGAGGACCATGAATATCATGCTCTCCAAGAAGAGACTTCATGGGCAGTGGGTTCCTGTCAGCTACTCTTCAAGTAAGGCTTATGGTTTGCACTTGGAAAAGACCGCTGTGCCAGGCAGAGAGAAACTGGGGCATGGCTGAAAGCTGGTTACTAATGAGGGCACACAGGGTAGGGAAAAAACAAAACAAAAAACATGGGACAGCAGCCCCTGCTGATGACTAAGTATACGAAAGAAACTCTAGCCATCGGAAACGATGCTTAGGGGTGTGAAATCCAGCTACTGTGTAACCTGGGTTAATAAGTTAACTTCAATTCCTTACTAACATCAATTCCTGCATCTGAAAAACAGGAATGACAATAATAATACTTAGCTTGTGGATACTGCCTGGATTAACAGAGACATTGAGTGAAAAGGAGTAACAATATATGAGATACACAGGAAGTGCTCAATAAATGTTAGTTTTGATCATTATTATTGATAATATCCATAATATGTGTAATGAAGCTTTTATTGCCCCTTTTCCAGCTTCATTCACTGACTATGTCATATGTTAGGCAATCTGACATATGACATAGCAAAATGAAGTGTCGACAAACTAATGTCTCTTCACCTGGGTTTAGGAGAACCAAATTAATCAAAACAAACTTTTGTAGAGCCCATATCAACTCCCAGAATTGTACTGTGCTTTTAAGAATGAGAAAAGAGAAAGATCTGTCAATGTTTAAAAAGATTCTTTAGTCTGAAAAAACGGGGTTACCCTGGAGACTCAGAATCACTGTCTTACCATGAAACCAATATCCTACAAGAAATATGAAACAACTTTAGAATGTTTCTAATTTGCCTTAACAGAACTCAAAATATTCTGCAGCTCTCACAATAGAATGGTCATAATACACTAGGAAAGCTTGGATCAAGATTTTTTTTTAAGATTTCTTTAAAATTAAAAAAAATACATATGCATATATTTAAATACATATATATGTATATATATATTAATTTTTGTCCTTATGCTTCTTTTTCAACTAACAAATAGGATACTTTCATTATCCTCCACACTGTGACAAGGCAGTCTGTCAAAATTTCCTTGATTATATAAGTGCCTGTTTGGGTCTACTGAGCTTTTGATTACACCTGCATTCATTTTAGAGATCAATTTAAGTAAAGTTTTACTTAAATTCTAATATTGATTCTTCTCATTGAGGGTGATGACAGTCAAATTTTCTTTTGTATAATAATCAGTCTAAGGAATAAATAAATGCCACTCAATTATTTTTGTAATGCTCTTAGAATAGGTCCTAAAATTTCTTTTCAAGTTGATTCAAGGTATTTTGTATTTTTCGTAAAGTAAATCGTTTTCCTCTTACAGAATTTTCTATCTAGTTGTCACCCCCAGGAAATGCTGCTAAATGAGACTTTTTCCTTTGCCCATCAATTGACACCTAGGGAACAATCTAAAACCCAAGGAGGTTTTTAGTATTTTTTTAATTTTTATTTTAAAGAGAACTTCAAGCAACAGGGGCCAAACCCTTCCTCCAGGCTTCTTAAGTGTGGCAGAATTGGAAGAAATACCACCAGTTTCTGTTGCACACCTGCAATTCTCCTTCTCCTATCCTTTTTCACTGACAGCTCAAAGCACACTGAAAATTGCTTCTTTCCTGGACATTTCTGAAACCTGAAGGCTTGCTGGAGCAACTCATGGTGATGGGACAAGAAGGGACAAAATGTGTGTGTGTGTGGGGGGGGGTCATGGTTAGCTGATAGGGGCCAAAGGGAGACCAAGCTGCTGCTCTCCAAGGAAGTGATGCTGGGGCTTGAAACAAAGTTGAAAACTATTCCCAAACACTCCTCTCTTTCCTGAGGAACTACTTCATTAGCAGAGGCTCCCAAAGCATAAAAGCATAAGGGACCACTTTAGAGGCATCACTTTCTCATCCCTATCACATTTCATACAACCTGTCTTTTTTTTTTTTTTTTTCAGATTCATTTGATATTTTCTTGTTTTAATTTAATTTATTTTTAATAGAAGTATAGTTGATTTACAATGTTGTATTAGGGACCTAATTAAATTTAAAAGCTTTTGCACAGTAAAGGAAACTGTAAACAAAACAAAAAGACAACCTACAGAATGGGAGAAAATATTTGCAAACAATGCGACTGACAAGGGATTAATCTCCAAAATATATGTACAAATATATACAAATAGCTCATACAGCTCAATATCAAACAAACAAACAAAAAAAAGAAAAGAGCCAGCCCAATCAAAAAACTGGGCAGAAGATCTAAATAGACATTTCTCCAAAGAAGACATACAGATGGCCAAAAGGCACATGAAAAATGCTCAACATCACTAATTATAAGAGAAATTCAAATCAAAACTACAATGAGGTATCACCTCACACCGGTCAGAATGGCCATCATCAAAAAGTCCAAAACCTATCATTTAACACTTGCCATGTCTCCTATCTTTCTTTTGACCATGCGTTTCAGATTTAGGTGTCCCCAAAATACTCTTAATGGCCTTTCCCCACTCAGGTCCCTCACCTGAATCCAGGTGTCAATCAGAGTATACCTGGGTTTAAGTGAGTCTTTTACACTGTGCTTAGAGTACTGCTTGGAACATAGTAAATATACAGTTAAATTAATAAATACATAAAGGTTGAAAGATAGTTATCCAGGCTTTATCCCACACAGGAAAAAACCTAGTCATCCTATTTCTGCTCTGGACCAGAGAATGCAAGAGACATCATAATAATAAGCTCTAAAATAAGCTTTAACTTGGAATAGCGGAAGGACCACACATGACGACTGGCAAATAAAATGCTTTTATTCTGATAAAACTTTATAAGAGAGTGAGGACCAGAGCACTTGCCAGGAAAGTAAGTTTTATGTATTTATCTATTATAGTTTCTTTTTACAGATCTAATTAATAGCTTACTCACAACTGAGCTCAAATTAATATTTAAATTACATTTCCATCTAGTTAATTTTGGTTTGATTTTTATTTTTTTCTTCACGTGAACTTTATATTTTTGAACACTTTTTAAATAGTAAACCAACTGTTATAGTACCATTTAATGATTTTTTAAAAATAAATATTGATTTGAAATGCCAAGTTTAAGATATGCTGAATCTATTTCTGGGTCTTCTGCTCTGATTAACTTTTCTTTCTGTTCCTATGATAGTATTATTTTAAGAACATAAACTCTTAATTTCATAAATTGCATTAATAATTAGCCCTTAATTTAGCCTATCCAGTAGGACATGTTTTTAAATGTGCCCTTGTCTTGCCAGTTTTTCTTACTCTTTAACCTTAATGTAGAGAACAAATCTTAATCACCTTTAACCATGTTTAGTGCCCTGCACATATATATGTGGTACGGAACTAAATTTTGGAAAAATATAAGTAAATAACATAAAAATGTAAGTTAAATAAATATGTATATATACAATACACATTTTTTCAATGATGTGAAATTTCATATTCATTATGTGAAATAGGTAATGTTATTTCTTTATGAAGATTCATACAAATGTATAAAAACTTGTATAAACTAGGTATGTAATACTAGTTCTTTGAATATCAGGTAAAGATAAAATATTTTATTCTAGGAAGTATGTTTATTATTGATGTATATTAGCACACAGTCAAGAAGGCTTTGGGTTTCAGTTTAAAGTTAATTTTAAAAAAAGACACAGTGTGGGATGTTCAAGATGGCAGAGGAGTAAGACGTGGAGATCACCTTCCTCCCCACAAATACATCAAAACTACATCTACATGTGGAACACTCCTACAGTACACCTACTGAACGCTGGCAGAAGACCTCAGACTTCCCCAAAGGCAAGAAACTCCCCACATACCTGGGTAGCGCAAAAGAAAAAAGAAAAAACAGAGACAAAAGAATAGGGACGGGACCTGCACCAGTGGGAGGGAGCTGTGAAGGAGGAAAAGTTTCCACACACTAGGAAGCCCCTTCACTGGGGGAGACGGGGGTTGTGCAGGGGTGAAGCTTCAGAGCCACAGAGGAGAGCGCAGCAACAGGGGTGTGGAGGGCAAAGCGGAGAGACTCCCGCACAGAGGATCAGTGCCAACCAGCACTCACCAGCCCGAGAGGCTTGTCTGCTCACCTGCCAGGGCGGGCGGGGCTGGGAGCTGAGGCTTGGGCTTCGGTCAGATCCCAGGGAGAGGACTGGGGTTGGCTGTGTGAACACAGCCTGAAGGGGGGTAGTGCGCCACAGCTAGCCGGGAGGGAGCCCGGGAAAAAGTCTCGAACTGCCTAAGAGGCAAGAGACCATTGTTTCGTGAGGAGAGGGGATTCAGAGCACCACCTAAATGAGCTCCAGAGATGTGCAGAGCCGCGACTATCAGTGCGGGATCCCAGAGACGGGCGTGAAACACTAAGGTTGCTGCTGCCGCCACCAAGAGGCCTGTGTGCAAGTACAGGTCACTATCCACACCTCCCCACCCAGGAGTCTGTGCAGCCCGCCACTCCCAGGGTCCCGTGATCCAGGGACAACATCCCCGGGAGAACACATGGCACACCTCAGGCTGTTGCAACGTCATGCCGGCTTCTGCCTCCGCAGGCTTGCCCCGCATTCCGTACCCATCACTCCCCCTAACCTGGGTGAGCCAGAGCCCCCTAATCAGCCGCTTTTTAAACTCCTCCTGTCTGGGCAAACAACAGATGCCAGAGGGCGATCTACATGCAGAGGCAGGGCCAACACCAAAGCGGAACCCCAGGAGCTGTGCAAACAAAGAAAGGGAAATTTCTCCCAGCAGCCTCAGGAGCCACAGATTAAATCTCCACAATCAACTTGATGTACTCTGCATCTGTGGAATACCTGAATATACAACAAATCATCCCAAAAGTGAGGCGGTGGACTTTGGGAGCAACTGTAGAATTGGGGTTTGCTTTCTGCATCTAATTTGTTTCTGTATCATGTTTATCATAGTTTAGTATTTAGAGCTTATTGTCATTGGTTGATTTGTTTATTGATTTCGTTGCTCTCTTCCTTTATTTTTAATATATATATATAATTTTTTTCCTTTTTCTCTTTTTGTGAGTGTGTATGTGTATGCTTCTTTGTGTGATTTTGTCTGTATAGGTTTGCTTTTACCACTTGTCCTAGGTTTCTGTCTGTCCGTTTTTATTTTATTTTATTTATTTTCTTAGTATAGTTTTTAGCACTTGATATTATTGCTGGATTTGTTTATTGGTTTCCTTGTTCTCTTATTTCCTTTCTTTTTTTATTACTTTTTTAAATTTTAATAAATTTTTTAATTTTTCATTTAAAAACTTTATTTATTTTATTTTATTTTATTTTTTCTCTCTTTCTTTTTCTCCCTTTTCTTCTGAGCCATGTGGCTGACAGGGTCTTGGTGCTCCGGCCGGGTGTGAGGCCTGAGCCTCTGAGGTGGGAGAGCTGAGTTCAGGACACTGGACCACCAGAGACCTCCCGACCCCACATAATATCAATCAGTGAGAGTTCTCCCAGAGATCTCTGTCTCAACACTAAGACCCAGCTCCATTCAATGACCAGTGGGCTCAAGTGCTGGACAACCCATGCCAAACAACTAGCAACACAGGAACACAACCACACCAATTAGCAGAGGGGCTGCCCTAAAATCATAATAAGTTCACAGACACCACAAAACACACCGCCAGACATGGTCCTGCAACCAGAAAGACAAGATCCAGCCTCATCCACCAAAACACAGGCACCAATCCCCTCCACCAGGAAGCCTACTCAACCCACTGAACCAACCTTACCCACTGGGAGCAGACAGCAAAAACAATGGACCTGCAGCCTGCGAAAAGGAAATTCCAAACACAGTTAAGTTAAGCAAAATGAGAAGACAGAGAAATACCCTGCAAATGAAGGAGCAAGGTAAAAACCCACCAGACCAAACAAATGAAGAGGAAACAGGCAGTCTACCTGAAAAAGAATTCAGAGTAAGGATACAAAAGATGATACAAAATCTTATAAATAGAATGGAGAAGATACAAGAAACGTTTAATAAGGACCTGGAAGAACTAGAGAGCAAACAAACAATGATGAAACACAAAATAAATGAAATTTAAATTTCTCTACAAGGAATCAATAGCAGAATAACTGAGTCAGAAGAACAGATAAGTGACCTGGAAGATACAGTAGTGGAAATAACTACCACAGAGCAGAATAAAGAAAAAAGAATGAAAAGACTTGAGGACAGTCTCAGAGAGCTCTAGGAAAACATTAAACACACCAACATTCGAATTATAGGGGTCCTAGAAGAAGAAAAGAAAAAGAAAGGGTCTGAGAAAATATTTGAAGAGATTATAGTTGAAAACATCCTTATTATGGGAAAGGAAATAGTCAAGTCCAGGAAGCGCAGAGAGTCCAATACAGGATAAATCCAAAGAGAAACATGCCAAGACATATACTAATCAAACTATCAAAAATTAAATACAAAGAAACATATTAAAAGAGCAAGGGAAAAGCAACAAATAACACACAGGGGAATCCCCATAAGGATAAGAACTGATCTTTCAGCAGAAACTCTGCAAGCCAGAAGGGAGTGGCAGGACATATTTAGAGTGATGAAAGGGAAAAAATTATAACCAAGATTACTCTACCCAACAAGGATCTCATTCAGACTCGACAGAGAAATTAAAACCTTTACAGACAAGCAAAAGCTAAGAGAATTCAGCACCACCAAACCAGCTTTACAACCAATGCTAAAGGAAGTTCTCTAGGTAGGAAACATAAGAGAAGGAAAACACCTACAATAACAAATCCAAAACAATTAAGAAAATGATAATAGGAACATACATATCGACAATTACCTTAAATGTAAATGGATTAAATGCTCCAAACAAAAGACATAGACTGGCTGAATGGATACAAAAACAAGATCCATATATATGCTGTCTACATGAGACACACTTCAGACTTAGGGACACATACAGACTGAAAGTGAGGGGATGGAAAAAGATATTCCATGCAAATGGAAATCAAAAGAAGGCTGGAGTAGCAATTCTCATATCAGACAAAATAGACTTTAAAATACACTATTACATGAGACAAAGAAGGACACTACATAATGATCAACGGATCAATTCAAGAAGAAGATATAACAACTGTAAATATTTATGCACCCAACACAGGAGCACCTCAGTACATAAGGCAAATGCTAACAGCCATAAAAGGGGAAATCGACAGTAACACAATAATAGTAGGGGACTTTAACACCCCACTTTCACCAATGGATAGATCATCCAAAATGAAAATAAATAAGGAAACACGAGCTTTAAATCACATATTAAACAAGATGAACTTAATTGATTTTTATAGGACATTCCATCCAAAAACAACAGAATACACTTTCTTCTCAACTGCTCGTGGAACATTCTCCAGGATAGAACATATCTTGGGTCATGAATCAAGCCTTGGTAAATTTAAGAAAATTGAAATCATATCAAGTGTCTTTTCCAACCACAACATTATGAGACTAGATATCAATTTCTGGAGGAAAAAAATCTGTTAAAAAACACAAACACATGGAGGCTAAACAATATGTTACTAAATAACCAAGAGATGACTGAAGAAATCAAAAAGAAAATCAAAAAATGCCTAGAAGCAAATGACAATGAAAACACGATGACCCAAAACATATGGGATGCAGCAAAAGCTGGTCTAAGAGGGAAGTTTATAGAAATACAATCTTACCTCAAGAAACAAGAAACACCTCAAATAAGCAACCTAATCTTACACCTAAAGCAATTAGAGAAAGAAGAAAAAAAAAAAAACCCAAGTTAAGAGAAGGAAAGAAATCATAAAGATCAGATCAGGAATAAATGACAAAGACATGAAGAAAATGATAGGAAATATCAATAAAACTAAAAGCTGGTTCTTTGAGAAGGTAAACAAAATTGATAAACCATAATCCAGACTCATCATGAAAAAAAGGGAGAAGACTCAAATCAATAGAATTAGAAATGAAAAAGGAGAAGTAACAACTGACACTGCAGAAATACAAAGGATCATGAGAGATTAGCACAAGCAACTATATGCCAATAATATGGAAAACCTGGAAGAAATGGAGAAGTTCTTAGAAAAGCATAACCTTCCAAGACTGAACCAGGAAGAAATAGAAAATTTGAAAAGACCAATCACAAGCACTGAAATTGAAACTGTGATTAAAAATCTTCCAACAAACAAAAGCCTAGGACCAGATGGTTTCACAGGCAAATTCTATCAAACATTTAGAGAAGAGCTAACACCTATCCTTCTCAAACTCTTCAAAAATATAGCAGAGGGAGGAACACTCCCAAACTCATTCTATGAGGCCACCATCACCCTGATACCAAAACCAGACAGAGATGTCACAAAGAAAGAAAACTACAGGCCAATGTCACTGATGAACATAGATGCAAAAATCCTCAACAAAATACTAGCAAGCAGAATCCAACAGCACATTAAAAGGATCATACACCATGATGAAGTGGGGTTTATCCCCAGAATGCAAGGATTCTTCAATCTATCCAAATTAATCAATGTGATACACCATATTAACAAATTGAAGGAGAAAAACCACATGATCATCTCAATAGATGCAGAAAAAGCTTTCGACAAAATTCAACACCCATTTATGATAAAAACTCTCCAGGGAGTAGGCATAGAGGGAACCTACCTCAACATTATAAAGGCCATATATGACAAACCCACAGCCAACATCGTTCTCAATAGTGAAAAACTGAAACCATTTCCACTAATATCAAAAACAAGACAAGGTTGCCCACTCTCACCACTAGTATTCAACATAGTTTTGGAAGTTTTAGCCATAGCAATCAGAGAAGAAAAAGAAATAAAAGGAATCCAAATCAGAAAAGAAGAAGTAAAACTGTCAGTGTCTGTAGATGACATGATACTATAGATAGAGAATCCTAAAGATACTACCAGAAAACTACTAGGACTAATCAATGAATTTGATAAAGTAGCAGGATACAAAGTTAATACACAGAAATCTCTTGCATTCCTATACACTTATTGTGAAAAATCTGTAAGAGAAATTAAGGAAGCACTCCCATTTACCATTGCAACAAAAAAAATAAAATGCCTAGGAATAAACCTACCTAAGGAGACAAAAGACCTGTATGCAGAAAACTATAAGACACTGATGAAAGAAATTAAAGATGACACAAACAGATGGAGAGATATACCATGTTCTTGGATTGGAAGAATCAACATTGTGAAAATGACTATACTACCCAAAGCAATCTACAGATTCAATTCAATCCCTATCAAACTACCAATGACATTTTTCACAGAACTAGAACAAAAAATTTCACAATTTTTATGGAAACACAAAAGATCCCAAATAGCCAAAGCCATCATGAGAAAGAAAAACAGAGCTGGAGGAATCAGGCTCCGTGATTTCAGACTATACTACAAAGCTACAGTAATCAAGTCAGTATGGTACTGGCACAAAAACAGAAATGTAGATCAATGGAACAGGGTAGAGAGCCCACAGATAAACCCACACACATCTGGTCACCTTATCTTTCATAAAGGAGGCAAGAATATACAATGGACTAAAGACAGCCTCTTCAATAAGTGGTGCTGGGAAAACTGGACAGCTACCGTAAAAGAACGAAATTTGAACACTCCCTAACACCATGCAAAAAAATAAACTCAAAATGGATTAAAGACCAAAATGTAAGGCCAGGCACTATATTACTCTTAGAGGAAAACATAGGTGGAACACTCTATGACATAAATCACAACAAGATCCTTTTGACCCAACTCCTAGAGAAATGGAAATAAAAACAAAAATAAACAAATGGGACCTAACGAAACTTAAAAGATTTGCACAGCAAAAGAAACCATAAACAAGACGAAAAGCCATTTCTTGCAATGGGAGAAAATATTTGCAAACGAAGCAACTGACAAAGGATTAATCTACAAAATATACAAGCAGCTCATGCAGCTCAATATCAAAAAAACAAACAACCCAAACCAAAAATGGGCAGAAGACCTAAATAGACATTTCTCCAAAGAAGATATACAGATTGCCAAGAAACACATGAAAGGATGCTCAACATCACTAATATTAGGGAAATGCAAATCAAAACTGCAATGAGGTATCACCTCACACAGGTCAGAATGGCCATCATCAAAAAATCTACAAACAGTAAATGCTGGAGAGGGTGTGGAGTAAAGGGAACCTTCTTGCACTGTTGGTGGGAATATAAATTGATACAGCCACTATGGAGAACAGTATGGAGTTTCCTTAAAAAACTAAAAATAGAACTACCATACGACCCAGCAATCCCACTACTGGGCATATACCCTGAGAAAACCATAACTCAAAAAGAGTCATGTACCACAATATTCATTGCAGCTCTATTTACAATAGCCAGGACATGGAAGCAACCTAAGTGTCCATCGACAGATGAATAGATAAAGAAGATGTGGCACATATATACAATGGAATATTACTCAGCCATAAAAAGAAATGAAATTGAGTTATTTGTAGTTCAGTGGATGGACCTAGAGTCTGTCATACAGAGTGAAGTAAGTCAGAAAGGGAAAAACAAATACTGTATGCTAACACATATATATGGAATCTAAAAAAAAAAAATGGTTCTGAAGAACCTGGGGGCAGGACAGGAATAAACACACAGAGGTAGCGAGTGAATTTGAAGACACGGGAGGGGGAAGGTTAAGCTGGGACAAAGTGAGAGAGTGGCATGGACATATATACACTACCAAATGTAAAATAGATAGCTAGTGGGAGGCAGCCCCATAGCACAGGGAGACCAGCTCAGTGCTCTGTGACCACATAGAAGGGAGGGATAGGGCGGGTGGGAGGGAGACACAAGAGGGAGGAGATATGGAGATGTGTGTATACATAATGCTGATTCACTTTGTTATACAGCAGAAATTAACACACTCTTGTAAAGCAATTATACTCCAATAAAGATGTTTTAAAAAAAAAAGAAAGACACCATTGACCTTTCTGCTTCTGATAGAAAAGTGGTGAATAAAAGAAAAACCCCAAGCCAAAGCTTTCTATTGTAGATGTTGCTGAAAGAAAAACCTGACTACTCTGTCCATCCAATGTTACTTATTCTCAGCCTTGTATGCGTGTTTCTGATAATTGCTTTTGTAAAGAATTCACTTTGCCTCTCAATTTGGCAATTAACCTGATTATCTTATGTAATTAGCTTACTGTGTAGTCTAGCACTCTTTAGGCGATATCATTCCCTCCTCTTCCCAGTTTTCTGCCTATTGAAATGAAGTTCTCTTCGAGCTGAGATATTGGGGAAACCCCTCTCACTCGGTCTTACTTATCTGACTGGGGAGATCAGTAGAAAGAACCGGGTGACTTATCAGGAGTTGAAGGTTTTCGTCCTGCTGCCCTTCCTCTGCTATGTGGTAAGATGCCCACTCTGGGCAGGGTTGCCTGCAGTGCCTAGAGCTGGTGAAATAAGCTGATGGGGCAGCATGAAGCAGCTGCTATTCCAATCTGCTTAGCCAACCCCAGCTATATCACTGTGACCTACGAAACTAAACTGTGTCATGTGTTTAGCTTTCCAGACCACTTACCTACCTACTTCTGACAATGATACAACATTTGCCACAAAAACTGCCCAGCATTAAGCCAGCAGTCCAGGTATTTGGTGGACATTTCATGCTTCTCCTCATCCTTAAATGCTAGTGTCATTAAGAAGTGGCATGGATTTTGAAAAACTACTCTGAAAAAGATTTTTGATTGCACCTCCCTCACCTTCTTCTGATTCACACACCTTAGTAAAGGCAGTTTACTAAATATGGCAGTTTTCCCAAATAGTTCATCTTTTCTTGGTCATCTCTTGGGTAATGATCAGGACCACAGGGTTGAGGAGTTATATAGACCTCTTTTTGAAACTTTCAGATCCCATCGTACCATTCCTGCCCACAGCGCTTCTTTTTCTCCTCTAATAACAGCCTCAGGCCAGCTTGGCAGGTAATTTCTGAGTGGCAGCCTGGCCAAAAGGTGGCCTATGGAATTCAAACTTAATTCTGGTTCAGCCACCTGAATTCTATTGTTGGGTTGCTATGGTCCTCAGGTCATAAAGATAATAATCACTAGGTTGAATACACTGATGTCTGAGTCCATGACAGAGACCCATGTGAGGCAAGGCGGGGGGTGGGGTTTATTAATGCATCTGAAAAAATGTTATCAAAGTGCCCTCATCCCTCTTCCATCTGACACTCTGGATGAAAGGTCTGGATGCATGGAGAGGATGGTTAGAGGAAAGGTGAATTTATAGTTACCAGAACGGGATATGCTGATTTTATGGGAGTACAGGGAGAGTAACAATGCCAACATCTGGGGAGGGATCACCTTAGAACTCAGGAGGTTCAGAGCAGGAAGGGACATTAATGATCTTTCACCTTTACAAGCCATTCTGGAGCCTTCTTCACAAAAAAAGAAAAATAGCCAGGTACACTCTCCCAAAGGGTAGTAAACTGCTTACATTTAAATGACTCCTAGATCTGCCATTCCCCATGAAATGGTGGTGACCCTGACTTGATCTCCAGGTTCTATAACTTTATAGAGAAGTCAATCAGAAGCATGAGAAGGTGGTCCCAGCTCCTGCAGCTCCCATGCAAAATGCCTTTCACCACCTCTAAGTGTCTCCCCACCTCCATTCCCATCTTTCTCACTAGGTTATTCCACAGGACGGATGAGTGTCACCTGGCAGGTGGTTTAGAAAAATAATATAGGTCAGACTGACTGCCATCAGACAATCCTTCTGAAGACACAGGCCGAACTAGAATTGGGGAACTTAAGATTTACCAGCTGGCCAGGAGGCCACGTTGGAAATACTGTTACCCTGTGTCCCCTGACTGACGTAGATCATACTCGGGGTGAACAGGCATTGCAATTAACGCCTTCCTTCCAGGGGCACCACGTTTGCCTCTGGGACTGTACTAGTTGTGTGGAAACCAGATATTAACTTGTCTGTAAATTGCTTTGACTTGTATCTTAGGAGTGGTCAAAAGAGTCCTTCAAGTGTTTAAGGAAACACTACCAGTGGATCTTGTAGTTCTCAGATGACTGCGGAGATTTCCTGGGAATGGGACACCCTTAGTTACATGGGAAGCTCCCAGGAGGGATGAATGACTGACTTCTGGTATATTTACTCATTGGGTAGTTATCCCTACAATAGGGGCCATCCAATTAGGAAAAGTGGTAAGAAATGTGTCCTTAACTAGATGAAGTCATCAATGATACTACTTTGAACATAGAAGGTATTTAGGTCAGTTTCAACTCACTGGCCAAGACTGTTATGGAAGATTGTCCTACACATCCTTCTTTCAGACCAAGGTGGAACGGGTGAAATCCTTAATACATCTCTGTACCTGGAGTAATTCCTCTGAAAAAAAGAAAGGTTAATGCAGAGACTTAAAGAGAAAGTCGTGTGCCTTTCTAAAGTATATACCCTGGTTTTTATGGAATTTGTTCAGCTGGCTGAGTCTGGGACCCTGGGGGTCATGTTTGAGGTCGATGCTGCAGGTTGGCTCCATGCCGCTGTTTGGAGTCCTGGCTTTAATTAAATGTTCTATGAGACAAATTGAACTAATATAGGTCTAGTCTCTTGATCAGATTAACCAGAGTGGCCCACAGGGTGGAATATTCATGTAAAAATTTGAATACAGATAAGAAAGTGTAGGGTTAAAGGGTATTTTGAGGGGAGAGGCAGTCTGCCTGGGCTCTGCGTATACCTGCATGTTCTTGCTGAGTGTGCCAAATGCAGAGCTTATCCATCTCCTGATACTGAGCAGTTTTTCTAGTTAGTCACAGAAGCAACTAAGTAGGCCAAGTCCACCAGAGTGTGACAACCACGTAGCTGCTTGCTCTCCAATGGAAGAGGGATCTGCTTTTCTGCCATGTGCTGTGATATTTGCTGCTTGCTCAAAAAGTACGTGTCCATGGGTTTCTCAGCTGTGAAACAAACCCACTGCATGTACAGCATCTCTCTGGGCCCATTGCATGGCCCTAGTGGGACATGGGAGGCATGGGGGGCAGACAAATATGCTGATGCTCATGCTGCTTTCTGTGCCATGTGTCATAAGGTTCATTGTCTCCAACTGAGGAGTCTTGTGCCTTCTGCCAGCATGCATGTAATGGTGGTCAGCTGACTTGTTAGCTTGCAAATAGGGTAAAATCAAGTTTCAGAACCTTCACAGTTCTTGAGAGAAACAACCCTATTTTGAATGGGATATAACCGTATTCTATTTAAACATCTCTTCATCGTCTTCCAAAAAAAATAACCTGAATATGTCCTTATAATTCATAAAAGGCACACTAGCTATAAAGTGGCTGGACTAGAATTTGACCCACAAATATGGACACAGAACATATTTTTAACTACTTTCCTGTATTTCCTTGTATGTTTATGTCGTTTAAAAACATTGGAACATTTTGCATTTTATTTAGTAAATTTCCCATGTCTGTATTATGTAATCCTGTTTATAACTCATTAAACATCAACTTTTTCAAAGTCCTATTTTCTAAACTGGTAATCACTTTATTTAAAGTTGACAAATATTATCATCATTCTCTTTAATTTGTATATGATATATAAACTTTTTAAAAACAAACTATGTAACTGCAACATGCCCATGTTTCATATCACATTCTGTCACTTGAATAAAGCAAATAGTTAAAAGGAGTTTGATTCACTACTAAAAATAATTTAAATCGAGTTATATTACAGTCCTTTCATTGCAAAGCTCCAGAAAACTAGATACCAAGAGTTTACAAAGTAAAAATACATTCTTTTAGTTACTTTGTTACAATTTGTAATTCATAGGATGCGGCCACTTTGAAATTATCCCTGTACTACCATTGACTAATTAATCAAGAAGAGAAAAAGACAAATTTAAAATCATTTCAAAGTGTTATTGATATGTCTTCTGAAGCAGAAAAAGAAAAAAATACAGATACTTTCAGATACCCTATTTTGAGTACAAAATGAGTCATCTTCACAAGACTTCTACTTCATCTTAGCCCAGGGTTCTTCTAATACTTCCAGGTTTTTGCTCCTATCCAGCCACTTATACCATTTCAACAACAGAGCCACCACAGACTGATGGCAAAAACCTCATGAACACAAGAGGAAATTATTTTGCCCCAAATGTCCATCACTTCCTTTCAGTCCTCTCTTTAGTCTGTTACGTCAGGGTTTGTACAAAATACTGCAAATTCAACCCTATTTTTAAAAGTCTTTTCCCAGTTATTAAATCCACCTCTTTTGTACACATACCTATAGATTATGACTTTTCACATGCATGCATATTCCAATTGCTGAAGGGACTTCCTAGGAAAATTGTTCGTTCTTCTCAGGATTCCTTTCATTAGTACTTCAAAAAAGGTCCCTCTTTGGAGTTTTATAGAGCTCCATCTACCTCTTTATTTCCTCTGTCGATAGTTGCTTTCTGTCAAATTTAAATAAAAGTTATTTCTTATCTTCATGTTTTGAAATCTGATTTGGAAATGAACTTTTGGAAGAGAATCCATTTGCAACTTGGGAACTGCCTAAAATATTATATTAAAATATAGAAAAACTCAAATGATGTAATAATGGAAAACTGATAATGTGTGATTATTTTTTATTATAGCCTATTTATGTTTAATGTTAAAACGGGTTAGGCCAGGACCAGATGGCTTCACAGGCAAACTCGATCAAACATTTAAAGAAGAGCTAACACCTATCCTTCTCAAACTCTTCCCAATTTCATTCTACAAGGCCACCATCACCCTGACACCAAAACCAGACAAAGATATCACAAAAAATTGCAGGCCAATATCACTGATGAACATAGATGCAAAAATCCTAAACAAAATACTAGCAAATAGGATCCAACAACACATTAAAAGGATCATACACCATGATCAAGTGGGGTTTATTCCAGGAATGCAAGGATTCTTCAATATATGCAAATCAATCAATGTGATACACCATATTAACAAATTGAAGAATAAAAATCATATGACCATCTCAATAGATGCAAAAAAAGCTTTTGAAGAAATTCAACACCCACTTATGATAA
Source organism: Balaenoptera acutorostrata (assembly GCF_949987535.1). Taxonomy (NCBI): domain Eukaryota; kingdom Metazoa; phylum Chordata; class Mammalia; order Artiodactyla; family Balaenopteridae; genus Balaenoptera; species Balaenoptera acutorostrata. The sequence goes on along the minus strand of NC_080071.1, from coordinate 17,387,485 downwards.
AAAACTCTCCAGAAAGTGGGCATAGAGGGAACCTACCTCAACATGATAAAGACCATATATGACAAACCCACAGCAAACATCATTCTCAATGGTGAAAAACTGAAAGCATTTCCTCTAAGATCAGGAATAAGACAAGGATGTCCCCTCTTGCCATTATTATTCAACATAGTGTTGGAAGTCGTAGCCAAGGCAATTGGAGAAGAAAAAGAAATAAAAGGAATCCAAACTGGAAAAGAAGTAAAATGTCACTGTTTGCAGATGACATGATACTATACATAGAAAATCCTAAAGATGTTACCAGAAAACTCTAGAGCTCATCAAAGAATTTGGTAAAGTTGAAGGATACAAAATTAATGCACAGAAATCTCTTGCATTCTTATACACTAGCAACAAAAGATCCATAAGAGAAATTAAGGAAATAATCCCATTTACCATTGCAACAAAAAGAATAAAATACCTAGGAATAAACCTACCTAAGGAGACAAAAGACCTGTACTCAGAAAACTATGATACTGATGAAAGAACTCAAAGATGACACAAATATGGAGAGATATATCATGTTCTTGGATTGGAAGAATCAATATTGTGAAAATGACTATACTACCCAGAGCAATCTACAGATTCAATGCAATCCCTATCAAATTACCAATGGCATTTTTCACAGAACTAGAACAAAAAATTTTACAATTTGTACAGAAACACAAAAGACTCTGAATAGCCAAAGCAATCCTGAGAAAGAAAAACAGAGCTGGAGGAGTCAGGCTCCCTGACTTCAGACTATACTACAAAGCTACAGTCATCAAAACACTATGGGGGCTTCCCTGGTGGCACAGTGGTTGAGAATCTGCCTGCCAATGCAGGGGACACGGGTTCGAGCCCTGGTCTGGGAAGATCCCACATGCCGCAGAGCAACTAGGCCCATGAGCCACAATTACTGAGCCTGCGTGTCTGGAGCCTGTGCTCCGCAACAAGAGAGGCCGCAATAGTGAGAGGCCTGTGCACCGCGATGAAGAGTGGCCCCCACTTGCCGCAACTAGAGAAAGCCCTTGCACAGAAACGAAGACCCAACACAGCCATAAATAAATAAATAAATAATTCCAATTTTTAAAAAAAACAGTATGGTACTGGCACAAAAACAGAAATATAGATCAGTGGAACAGGATAGAAAGTCCAGAGATAAACCCATGCACCTATGGTCACCTAATCTATGACAAAGGAGGCAAGAATATACAATGGAGAAAAGACAGTCTCTTCAATACGTGGTGCTAGGGAAACTGGACAGCTACATGTAAAAGAATGAAATTAGAACACTCTCTAACACCATACACAAAAACAAACTCAAAATGGATTAAAGACCTAAATGTAAGGCTGGAAACTATAAAACTGTTAGAGGAAAACATAGGCAGAACACTCTATAACATAAATCACAGCAGGATCTTTTTTGATCCACCTCCTAGAGTAATGAAAATAAAAACAAAAATAAACAAATGGGATTAACTAAACTTAAAAGCTTTTGCATGGCAAAGGAGACCATAAACAAAACAAAAAGACAACCCTCAGAATGGGAGAAAATATTTGCAAATGAAGCAACTGACAAGGGATTAATCTCCAAAATATACAAGCAGCTCATGCAGCTCAATACCAAAAAAACAAACAACCCAATCAAAAAATGGGCAGAAGACCTAAATAGACATTTATGCAAAGAAGACATACAGATGGCCAACAAACACATGAAAAGATGCTCAACATCACTAATTATTAGAGAAATGTAAATCAAAACTACAATACGGTATCACCTCACACCGGTCAAAATGGCCATCATCAAAAAATCTAGAAACAATAAATGCTGGAGAGGGAGTCGAGAAAAGCGAACCTCAAACATGTAAATTGGTACCGCCACTATGGACAACAGTATGGAACATTCTTTAAAAAGTTAAAAATAGAGTTACCATATGACCTAGCAATCCCACTCCTAGGCATATACCTGGAGAAAACCAAAATTTGAAAAGATACATGCACCCCAATATTCATTTCAGCACTATTTAAAATACCCAGGGCATGGAAGCAACCTAAATATCCATCAACAGAGGAATGGATAAAGAAGATGTGGTACATATATACAACGGAATATTATTCAGCCATAAAAAAGAACAAAATAATGCCATTTATAGCAACATGGATGGACCTAGAGATTGTCATACTGAGTGAAGTAAGTCAGACACAGAAAGGCAAATATCATGATATCGCTTATATGTGGAATCTACAAAAAGGGTACAAATGAACTTGTTTACAAAACAGAAATAGAGTCACAGATGTAGAAAACAAACTTATGGTTACCAGGGAATAAGGGGAGGGAAGGATAAATTGGGAGATTGCGATTGACATATATACACTACTATATATAAAGTATATAACTAATAAGAACCTACTGTATAGCACAGGGAACTCTACTCAATACTCTGTAATGGCCTATATGGGAAAATAATCTACAAAAAGAGTGGATATATGTATATGTATAACTGATTCACCTTGCTGTACACCTGAAACTAACACACCATTATAAATCAACTATACTCCAATAAAAATTAAAAAAAAAAAAACACGTTAAGAACATGTCAAATGTTGGCAAGCATTCCTCCAATTGGGAACATGGTTTTGAGTGTAACTAATCCAGATTTCAACCTCAACACCATTGTTGTTTAGTATGTGCACATGGATAAACTCTTCCATTCCTTCCCTCTGGAATTATTCATCAGTAAAATGTGGATAACATCTACTTTACAGGGTTGGATGCTACATAAATAGCACCTTGCATGGTACCTGGCACTTACTCGTCACAGCGGAGTATATTTGAGCTATTATTATCTCATGAGAAATTCAGCAGAAAATTTATCATGAGAATATGGTGGGATATGATTTGTCCTTCATCCTCAGTTACTTGACCACTTCTCTATGTTACAATAACGTGAAATATCTGCTAGACAATCTGGAAATACAGAATTTTTGCAAATAAGGGCAATGGAGGAAATAAAGAAAAGTGTGTGACTGACGAGCAAAGCACTTGACATCATATCATAAATAGCTGTGCAGTTAATTTACTGATTAGATTTTTAGCTAAAACTTGCACTTGTCTGTTAAGTTGAAACCCTTATAACTATTTTCTTAAAGGTATCCCACAAGCCTGTACCCCTAAATTTAATGTTCACTAACTATCTTTGGTGCCACATTATGTGTTGTGCTATTTTTCATGTATCATCGTTCACTGCATCTGAAAAACTACTCTTTGGAGTAGGTATTCTTTTCATTATTTTATAAATAAAACCAATGCTCAAAAAGTAAAATGTTTTGAGAAAAATCCTAGCTAATGAAATTCTAGCCCTCTAAATTTTTAAATAGCCCTAATAACCCTGAAATAAATCTTTCTTAGAAATATAAAAGCTTTAAAAATTACTTTAATATAGAATGCATTGAAATACTAAGATACTATCACAACTCTTAGATTTTGTAATCTTTCTTGTGTTCTTTTTAATTTTTCCTGCAATTCAAAAATAATATTTAAAATAGAACAATTTTCATAGTAAGAACAGCATTATTATTCATCTACAAGGTAATCAGCATTATTTACTCATTTTGTATTATACTTCAGCTCAAATGTCACTATTAATTTGACTACATTTCCTTTTCATGCCACAATACATCAATTTCTATAGGCATCTTGTTAACGAGATGCTCTAATTAACTGTTTTCACTCTGATTTCAAATACATGACAGAGGATAAAAAAAGTCAGCACACCCCCATGTGAAAGTACACATTTTAGTAGCCAGAATTTAAATCCTAGGTTTTTGAAGTTATGATTAAGGAGATACAATAATTTAGTTCCAGAATGAAGGATAAAATCATGATTAAGAACCTGTGATCCAGATTTTCTAAGTTTTTCTCTGAAGCTCTCTGCTCAAAAACACTTTGGAGATACACAGCTGCAAAACTGGCAATAGTAACTGAAAGTATGGATGAGGTAACAGAACGAAGTCACAGCAGGAACCAGAACACAGGGCAGCACAACTCTGCTCCCTCCCCCCAGCCATACTGAATCATGCCTCCCCACATGGCCACTCTTCTTCTGTCCCCACCAGCACTTTCTATAGACAAAAAGACTACAGGCACAGTACAGCTGAAGAGCTGTTGTCAAAAACAAAAAACAAAACCCCTTTTAAAACCCTGATAACATCACATAATGGGTAGCAGGTTCTTTCATCAAAGACACATATAGGGGCTTCCCTGGTGGCGCAGTGGTTGAGAATCTGCCTGCCAATGCAGGGGACACGGGTTCAAGCCCTGGTCTGGGAAGATCCCACATGCCACGGAGCAACTAGGCCCGTGAGCCACAACTACTGAGCCTGCGCGTCTGGAGCCTGTGCTCCGCAACAAGAGAGGCCGCGATAGTGAGAGGCCCGCTCACCGTGATGAAGAGTGGCCCCCACTTGCCGCAACTAGAGAAAGCCCTTGCACAGTAAATGAAGACCCAACACAGCCATAAATAAATAAATAAATAAATAAATAAATAAATAAATAAATAAAAATTAAAAAAAAAAAAGACACATATAAACAGTTATACATTGGCCCAGACTGAACTACAGTCAGAATCAAATAGCCAGAGCAGGATAAAATTCCAAAGCAGCAGCATACAGATCCAAAGTACATTCATACATACTAAGAAGATGGGGCTAAGTTCAATTTTCGAGGTTCTGCTTTGTTTTAATTCTAGGTATAATACAAAAGGGGGAATATTGCAGGAGCCTGGGAAAACTGAGATAGGTAAACACAAAAGCTAACAACTGATATATGTGTTGTTCTCTTTTAAAGTTGAGTAAACAGAAACAAATAAATAAAAACTCTGTTATCTATATATAATCGTTAAAATTAAATTTGCTAACACTTAGAGTTGGTGTTCTTCTTACTAAATTCTCACTATGTGCTAATTATTCTTTAAAATATTTAACATATATCCACTCATTTAATCCTGACGACAACCCTCTATAGTCAGTGGCATTTTATTTCTATCTTCTAGATCAGGATAATGAAGCCAGGTAAGTTACCAAGTTAAGGTAAGTGACTTGTCCTTGGTCATGCAGTGAACACAAGTGGACAAAAGTGGGATTTAAACTCAGGCATGTGGCTCCAGAGTGCACAGGCTTAACATTCACTTTCTCTTCTACATCTGAGGCTTTAAAGAAAGTGAGAATGTCTACAAGAGATTCCAAAAACACTACTGGCTGCCTCCTCCAAGTCATGTGGGATACAGATAGGCAGGAGGCTCTTGGGGACAGGAAGGTCATGGGAGCTTGCTCCTCTGACGGGGTTGATACCAAGTGCCCTGCTTTGCACAGCCATCTTTCAATGAGGCTTTTATATATTTTTTAACTTAAAACATAATCTATACAACAAGCCAAAACTTCCTCTAAAGGCACTATGGAAAAGCACTACAGTAAAAAAAAATAAATAAATAGTTTTTAAATAGGATTCAAATATACTTTTGAAAATAATTGTTTGGTATTATCAAAGAGCATCAAGCTCTATGAAACAAGAAAATGGGCCACAAGGAGAAGACAGGCTAAGTTGAGCAAGATATTATAAAAGAAGTTGGCAGAAATAAGGGGAAAATGCAAAATATCCTAAATACTAAAGCTCAATTAAAATCCATATCGAAGGCAATAAAAAGCAGAATTAGGAGAACCTACTGTATAGCACAGGGAACTCTACTCGATGCTCTGCGGTGACCTAAATGGGAAGGAAATCCAAAAAAGAGGGGATATATGTATACATATAGCTGAGTCACTTTGATATACAGCAGAAACTAACACAACATTATAAAGCAATTATACTCCAATAAAGATGTTAAAAAAATTAATTTAAAAAATAAAAACAAATTTAAAAAATAAAACTAAATTTTAAAAACGAGCAGAATTAAAAACTGAAAATTAGTGATGTAGAGGAAAAACATAAGTACGCTGAACATAAAGAAGAAAGTCACTGAAAGAAAAGCTACAGTAAATATAATAGATATGAGGGAAATAGAATGGTGGGGGGAGTGATGGGCAAACCTATACATCCATTCCCATTCCTTCATTCAACAAACATTTATTTTTTTTTCCTAGGACTGCACAAAACCTAAAACCTCTTGCCTCTAAAATTGTGTCCATATTTTTATAGAATTCATAAGTTGAAAGAAGTTGACCTCTTACCCTCATTTTGTTTGAATTTTAGTGGAATTCCAAGGATTCTTGTAGAAAAAGCTAGAACAAACTAAGCTGTACTCAAAGTTATGGACAATAACATTTCCAGAGCTGGGGATGGGAAGCACCTGAACCTATAGATCAAAATAACTCACTGAAGACTAGACAAACATAACACAAATGAAGGAATACGTACATATTTTCTTGACCTGTTTTTGAGTTTCAAGGGCAATGAAAGCAAGCTTTTTACTGTACAGCCCAGATATTTGCACTGCTAATCCCCCTGCCACTTTCAAGACTTGGTACAAATGTCACCTTTTTGTTGACTCTGTCTTGACTATCTTATTGAAAATTACAACCTACTTCTTACATGATCCCACTCTGCTCTGTTTTTATTTATGCTTAGTGCTTAGCACATACTAATGTACAATATAATTTCTTATATATTATGACTAGAATATAGGCTTCATGAGGGATCGGAATTTTTTGTGCTCTTCAGCGATAAGTCCCAAGAACAGAGAACAGTGCCTGACGCATATTACGTACCAATTAAGTGTTAGCTTTATTAAGGAGTAAAATGCCCAGGAAGGGGACAGAGGGCAGGATACATACACAGAAATATCAGGTCCCAAGAACCTACACTTGGAGAAGAACCAGAAAAGTGGCTGGCATGGTAGATGGGAGTGAAATAATGAGGAAGAGGATTCTATTCTAAGAATTCTGGAGACAGTTCTAGAGATAATAGGATTTACATGTTGAGTTGTCCAAGGTAAAAGAAGAGTGGGTGTTTGAATCCAGCAAGTAGAGCCTGGGAAATATCTAGGACCTGACTACATTATTGGCTTCTCTATCCATCCCCTTCTTCTATGCCACCCTCCCACAAATTTGTAAAATCATACATAGAATCCTCAAAGACGCCAATCTTATGTATTCAGCCCTCTTTTTTTCCCAGCCCAGCGTACACTTATGCATGCACACACGCATCCAACACACACACAGTCTGTTTCTCAGCCACAGCAATCCTGCTCACCACACACCAAATGTAAGACACGTCGTTAAACTTTGAAGGTTCCTAGACAAAAGTTCCAACACTTTAATTATGTGAACTCTTCCCAAATACCTCTAAAATTCAGGGCAATCTCAATCAAAATCTCAACAAGGTTTTTTTTTGTTTTTGTGGTTTTTTTTTTTTTTTTTTTGTAGAACTTTTCAAGTTGATTCTAAAGTCCATCTGGAAGAAAAAACTGTGTAAGAACAGCCAAGATATTTCTGGAAAAAGTAGAGTAATAAGGAAGGCTAGCCTTTCTTGATATCAAAACATACAAAAGGTTGCAGTGACTAATATAGTGTGGTTTCAGTGCAGAAATAAGTCAATGAAAAAGAATAAAGCCCATGAATACTGGAAGCTGAGCATTAAGATAAATGAACTATGACATTTGTTGCAACTTCATTTAATGTTAAAAAAAAGTAGAGACAACTTAAATGTTCAGTCTAAGGGAGATGGTTAAATAAATCATCATACATACCATAAAATATGGTATATAGGGAAGAATGCCCACAATATATCTTTCAGAAAAAAAAGCAAGTTATAGTATGATATTAATGGACATGTATATATGTATGCATATGCATGTATATATACATAGATACATACATATAAAATATGCTCCCATTTTTATAAAATAGTAATACTAAAACAGGAACAATAACAAAAATAAATGTATTTGCATTGTATGCATGGACATGGCTAAAAACATCAGAGAACACACCAAACTGTGAACAGTGAGGTTTGGGAAAGGGAGACTTCACTTTTTATTTTACAGAGTTCTGTGTTATTGGAAATTTTAAACAAAGGACATATTTCATGTTTTACTTTTGTAATTAAATGTATATCTTTACATGTATCATGGTATCAAATTTCAGGCTTTTTGAAGAATATCCATTATCTAATTTAAGTCTCACATCAACTTTGTGAAACACAATCACACATGTTAATATTCAATTTTACAAAATGAGTGAAGAAATCAAAAGATGCTCCATAGAATGTAATGGGAATGCTTAGGCACCGGAAAGGTGACAGCTGCCTTTATATGCCAAGCAGCTAGAACACTAGGTGATGCATAGTATGTCTCAGTAGGTGCTCAGTGACACAAATAAGAGACAGATTATATCTATAGGCCAGTAGTCTAAACATCTAGTTTGAGGCTTTTCCTTCTCCTACACCCTGAGCAGGTGAGCCCTTTCTAGACACTCCAGAACAGGCTATGTGCCTTTGGTCATCAGTGTAAATCGGGTTCGAGAATGGGTCTAGAATAGAATAGACTCAGCCAGCTATAGCCACAGATCCTGAAGCAAGTATTCTGGAAAGACTTTTCTACCTTTAAAGGAATAGTTTACACAATTGAAATTATTGCTCCTCCTAATAAATATATTTGATGACTCTTAAGTACCCTTCCAAATTTTAAGTAGTAACAGCAAAAAAACTAACAAAGTATTCAGTTGATAACCCAGGTAACCTACTTTAAGTGGTGTCTGCATAGAGCCATTCAACTCTGCTATATAGTATCTTTTTTCATAATTACTATCACAAATTATTATTTCATAATTATTATTATAATCTTTTAACACATGATTTGAATTCAATGACTTGAAAATGAGTGAGCAACACAGACTTCCATATTAGCTTTTCAAATATTAAATACTTTGCCTGCATTTGATGGAAAAACACGACCCAGGAACAGCAACTGAGTAAGGACAAAAAGGTGCCACCTCATTGAACAAGGTGGCTACTGTTTAAAAGACACAAAACAAATAATTATGTCAACGTATCCGTGAATCACTGGGAGAAAATAATAAAGACAGCTAACTGGGATACTTAAACATTGCCTAGACAACATAATTGGAAAAACTGCATTTTTTCCCTTTTGCATGAAGATACTCTGCAGGATATTTTATATCCACAGAAATCCACAGAAGTTCTATTGAGTATCTACCTGGTTTGGCATCTTTTCTTTTCTTACTGTATATTCTAAGTGCCATTCCTAAAATGAGTCTCTTTTTTGTAAATCTTCTACCTTGAAGATAGACTTCAATTACTTCAGATAACCTCACACGATTATGTAATTCAGCACTATGTCACAATCCTTGTTCAGACACTCAGCATAGTTTGCTGTTTAATCCATAACCCATGTTATGCAAGTGATAGTAGGAGAAATGCCAATGAAAAATTCTGCAGTTTAGTAGAAAATAACAATGGTCCAGGGTTTTGTGAATTAGTCTGCAAGGATATTCCAAAGGATGCCCTTCCCCTAGAATTTGAGTAACTGACATTCACACTCCAATGGGGAAATTCAATTCCTCAAAATCCAATTTCCCAGGTAGAAATCCAATTATTTAAGTCTTTCCTTACGCTGTAATGATGCTTTGGGCTCCACACTGATTTAACAAGAAGGATAAAAAGAAAATCACCTCACAAAGAAATGCAAAAATAAAACACCAGGGTTTCTTCTATTACTCCAAAAAAGGTCTGCTTTTCAAGAATCTAAAGAACAAAAATACCAATCATAATCTATTTCATCTAGACAGGTAGCAAATCAATATTATAAAGCACTTAAAAGAAAGACTTTTAGCCTACTAGATTGGCTCTGGAATACTAAATAAAAATGCCCTTAAGAAGCTAAAAGACTTGAAAATTTTTAAATAGGAAAAAAGTTATACACGAAGTTAATAAAAAAAAGAAACAAATTGAGTTTTGGCATTTAAAGTTTCTGAAACATTTATAAAATGAAGTATAATAAAGAATATTATTATATTAGAATAGTGAAATAGCCATAGGGAATTAATTTTAAGGGTTGATTGCCCACTAAATGAGAAGCAATACATATATATATATATATATATATATATACACACACACACATACACACTCACTATACACACACTCACTATACACATACATGTATATATGAACACATAGTATATAATATTCATACATACAATAGGCAGTAAAATATAATTTCAGCTTCAAAGAGATGGTTTGACTTGATTTTTATTTTCCTAGTTTGAGATTATAGATTTATGATCTCCAATTTTATAAAACACTCATTTTCCTCTAAAACTGTAGAAAATATATAATTGCACACCAAGCCAATTAAAGGAGGAACGAGAAAGTCAACATAATAGGCTTCCTTAGGCATAGAACATATGAAGAAAAAAATTAACAAAATTGAAACAGGTTCTGCATAGATGAAATCAGCATATATTTTTCAATATTATAAATCTGAATATAATCTAGTAAAGTTACACGATGTCAACCAAAGTTACTTACTGTAGAGCATTGATTTGTGACAAGGGACATGCATGTTTCTGTTCAACAATGCATACTCATTTGCTAAAGTTAAAATATAGGCTTCATAGAGAAAAGAAAATTATGGTTGTTCGAAAAGTAGATTCTTCAAAGTGGTAGTTTCAATCAGATTATTCCCAAATACTTGTAAATGTTACTAAAATGATAGCCTTCCTTGATGAAGTGTCCTGTGTAACATTTCTCCCTTAGTATTACAGACCTGTATCCCTGGCTTACTGTGAGTTTCCGGATGGCTGCAACATTGTTTTACACTCATTTTTATATCCCATTACACAGTGGCTGGCATACAGTTTGGGAATTAGGAAAGAAAAAAATACATTGCAATCATTCTTTGATAGGGAAAGTACTAGGCTTTTTTTAATTGATATCAACACTTCATCATTTATATTTACTGAACACCTACTACATGCTGAGTATTGTGTACATATTTATGTCAATAGAACTAGGCACAAAATTACTTTTGATTGAAAAGGATGAGAATTCAGAAGATTTATTTGTTATTCAACAATATTTAGTGCTTCACATAAGTGGAAATGTTCATCAAAAGTAATGATTACACTTGTTCATAAATGAGATCCAGTATGACTTTGAGGGCAAGATGCCACTTGGCAGGTTAATCCCCTTTGCTGGGGAAACGAAAAAAGAGAATGTAGCTGTGAGTGCTCTTCTAGATATATTTATTCCTGGATCACTTTTTCTCCTCCACTCAGTCGTACTGCAACATATTGCATACTGCTTTAACTTGGAACAAGCACCAACTTCAAAATTCAATTTGGAGAACCTTAAAAATAGACTGAACATATCATGACAAATCAAACGTTTTGAAATAACACTGTTGGCAAGGTGGCTCTTACTTAAAATTGAAAATGTTAACATTTTGCAAGAAGGTGAATTATTTTTCTTGGCAGATATGTTTTAAAGAACATTGAAAGGAAATACTGAATAAGAACAAAAGTTTCTCAAGTAAAATCAGTTATCTTAAAGGAAATAAAAACATCAAAGAGAAATGACAACAAAATATATATTCTCTCCTACCTGACAAAAACAACTCAATCTGAACAATAGTTTCCTATCAATAAAGCAACAGAAGTTCTTACTTAGTGGCCCAAGATATAAATTTATAGATTAATCTGATTCTCCCAGTTAGATTTGAACTGTCAGCTCCCAATTCAACAAAACCAAACTTTCCTCATAGATAAGCTTATAGGCATTTCCAGACACCTCCACCTTACACTGCTGGAAGAGAACACACAACAGTCCCTGAAAATACCAAGGCATTTGCTTCATGAAAAAAAAAAAAAAAAAAAAAAGAATTACCATAATGTCTAGGCTCAGAATCTGCAGTATGAGTGCCTAGAGGCATTAAATCCAATTACCTATGTTCAAATCATGACCATTTCTTGTGGTACTATTCACTCATTTATTCATTCAACCAACAAATATTTGTTAAATGCCAGGCTCCTTGTACTAGCTGCTGAGCTTACAGACATAGGTACTAAAGGTTAGTCACCAGTTTCTGGAAACTTAAATCCCAGCCCAGCTTCTGCATGTGTGTGTGTGTGTGTGTGTGTGTGTGTGTGTGTGTGTGTGTGTGTGTGTGTGTGTGTGTGTGTGTGTATTTAAAAGAACTATCCAATAGCCAATACTTGGCAAACCTAAAATTTGAGAAGCTTAAGATGATGAATATTGTATGATGCAATGCTCTCATTCAGAAGATTTCTGTTTATAGGTTTTAAATGACAGATATTGCTTTTTGAAATAACTTTAGAAAACTTTATGCGTGTAAGGAATATAATAAAGATTGAGGATCATGTAGTCATGGTAAAGTCATGCAATCACATTTTTCTGAATTTTTGTGGTATAGTATAGTCCTAGAAATCATGATTTCAAAAAGATGTGAAAAGGCAGAGCACTCAAGCACCGCTGTGTTCCTCTTTTTCATCTGCTCAGATATATGCGTACAGTTTCCAGCTTTCACCATAAATTGATGCGCGTGTGCCTGGAAGGCACAATCCTGATGGATTTTACGCAGTTGCCTTTGATTACTCAAAACGATTCAATGTCATCAGTGGATGTTTTCCACGGAGCAAAAAGAAGTGGTGAAAAGCAGACTGCAGGTATTGAACTGCCTCAAAGAGAGGGGAAAACACAACGCAAATTCACCAATATAATTCTTATGTGACTTGCATTTTTCATTAGCTCACTTATTTCCCCAAGAACTTGCAGTCTTTTACTTTCAACAGCCATGATATGAATCCTTAGAAACTATACTATATTCTGAGGAAAGAAAAAATTGAGTCAGCCTGGTGCCTAAGTTTAAACTGACCATTTTAAGAAGCACTTTCCAATGCTCTATTTAGTACAACGCTGGGTTTTCATTTCCAATAAAATTTCATTTTATTTTTAATTCCTTCTGAAAATTTATGCTAGGAGTTTGTGATACAGAGTTCCTTTATCTTTTTCCTATTCCATGATTTTGTTTAAAATCATAAATGGCAACTTTGTTTAGAAGACCTTTCTCTATTCAAGTGGGTTGAAGCATTGTTGACAGCACGATAAACTAAGTTAATATTTTAAGATAGAACAGTCATGTCTAAACACACACAAATAACTAAAAGAGGAATAAATAAACAAGGTCAATCATTCTGTGAGGCCACAAGACCTCTATCTTTGCCCTCGGCTATGATCAAAATACAGAATGGTTCTCCAGGCCAATACAATCACTAATCTGTGATAGACTGATTTAAACAAAATCTGCATTGCTCCAAATAGAATTTTTTTAGAATTGTACACTACTTAAATAAGTGTGATTCAGTGCTAGAAGCAGGAGAATTCACACTGAAATAACTATATGAGCTCATAAGTTAGCCTGTCACAGCTCCATGGTTTCTCACAGAAGACACAGGACTCCTGGATCGAGGACAATTAACTTTATCACTCACAGCAAAATCAGCAGCAAAAGTTTGAGCATCGGTGCTCTAGTTCCCTGAGCCCTAAATTCCACAGGATAACCGAAAGGTCTACGTGGAGTTGTAAGTGCAGTGGGACATGCCACCAGAGAGGAACCCTGAACTCAGGGAATCCTCTGCTCTTACAGGCAAGCAGGAGGTGAGCTTCTGTTCTGCCCAGAGGGAGACCAAGTCTAGTTCAGGACTAAGGGATGCACTCCTAGGATGCATTTCCCTACTTTTCAGAATCAGCAGCTGCATAAACAATCTGAGAAGGGGCATAGGTAAAGGATGGTTTGGCACATTCTGCAAGACATGTAAGACGTCAAGTGGACCACGGTGGACTGTTGTGCAACAGATCTGAAAATTGATTTGTACGCACCTACAGTTGGGAAGCCCTATAAACTAAAAATGAAAAACCAACAAACAAACAAACTCATAGAAAAAGAGGTTATGAAAGGTGGGGGGTGAAGGGAGGGGAAATGGAGAAAGGTAATCAAAAGGTACAAACTTCTAGCTATAAGATAAATAAGTACTAGGGATGTAATGTGTAACATGGTAAATATTATTAACACTGCTGTATGTTATATATGAAAGTTGTGAAGAGAGGAAGGCCTAAGAGTTCTCATCACAAGGAAAAAAGGGTTTTCTATTTTTTTATTTTGTATCTATACAAGATGATGTTCTCTAAACTCACTGTAAAAAACCATTTCATGAAGTTTTGTAAATCAAATCATTATGCTGCACACCTTAAACTTATAGAGTGCCGTATGTCAATTACATCTCAATAAAATAGAAGAAAAAAAATATTTTAGATTGAGAAATCTAAGCCAATACCAAAAATATAGTTCAAGAAACTGTCCACTTCTACTTCCACTTTGCCTTCTGAAGAAGCTGCATGAGGACTGGAGCTTTTTTGCTTTTTAGATTAATTTAATCTCAGGGAGTAACACAGAACCTGGCCCCTAATTGCAGGTTTAGATATTTTTAATGTATTTTTCTTGAATGAATAAATAAATTCTGTTTGCCAGTGCATTTGCCCCATTCTATTAGGCATCTTGCTGATTAACCATTTGGATCTGGTGTACTTTCTGCTTGAATCACCATCCTTGGCTGTGAAAAACTGTGACTTGTTCTTGTCAAATAATACTGAAGGCTTTCTGGTCTCTGCTTGGATGCCCCGGTTCCCAGACCCCTGCTTTAACTCTCCTGCCTTTATCTCCCTCAGAGCTTTTAGATCACTAGTTTATTTCTGTTCTCTACAGTTGTACTTCCTTACTTCCTATTCTACCAGCTCTGACACCTGTCCATATTGGTTAAAAGAGCAGATTTCTTGGTCAGAGTCTAGTTTCAAAATCTGATTTAGTTAATCACTAGCTGTATGAACTCAGACAGGTCTTGTAATCTCTCTTCGACTCACGTTATTTAAAATGACAATAAGAATATAATCCACCTCATGAAAATTAAATGAGGTAAAGTATGTGTAAACAGTTCGCTGAAGAACATGGACTCAGAAAGTTCAACGAGCAATAAGAAACTTTATTTTTTTAACATTATAGCTTTCCAAAATTAACTTTGTGTGCCCCCTTCCTCCTCTTCCCTGGACAGAATTTGGGGCACATGCTTTTGATTTTTAACCACTTTCAGAAGTTAATTAACAAGCAGTTCTTATTTTATGTATTTTAAGCTACTAAAACTTTAATCTTAACCAATTAAAACTGCAATACTGCCCTAGATCAAGCACAACCAAAGGCCGACAGTGGAGGCGGGACTTCCCTTTCTTTTTGGTATTCTTCCCTGTGTTTCCCCCTCCCCCTTTAAGTTCCACCTCCTCCTCCTAGCCTCTTATCACTAGACATCTTCTGACTCCCCAGACTGAAGAAGGTGAGGAGAAACATGAGGATAAGTTCAAAGTCTTATTTAACTAAGGCTGTCGAAATCCAAATACTAGTCATCTCTATTGGGGTACTTTTCTGATTTATTCAAAGATCACCCTCTTACCTTGCTGGGGTCCTCCCACTACCCCATTCCGAGGCAGAAGGAGCAAAAACTCCCTAGAAGAACCCTCCGGACTCTTACTCAACTCCTGCTGTACATTCCAGAGAGCTTTTCTCTGCTTTTCTCTGCTAGGACCACCACATTTGGAGGGATATAGACTTGAAAACATATGCCTTCTAATTGGAAACTCATCCCCTCAAACCCCAGAATCTTAGTCATCAAAAATAAGGAAAAACTCTTACATTTTATGATTACCCTTATAAAGATGTTTGAGTTTTTTGAAGGGGGGGCAACTTTCTGCAAAGCACATAACCTCACAACAAAATTACAGTGAGAAATGAAATACAAACGAAATAGCTAAATGTTAGTGTATCTATCATCCTGCCTCACTAATCATTCATTTGGGAAGCCTCAGAGTAATTTAAGAGTGTCCGTTTCGGGACAAGTATTAAGAGGAATAAGGAAAGCAAGTGGAGGAGATAATTGAAGTTCATGCAACAAGATAATTAGGAAAGCATCAAAAGTGTCAGAAGAAGGTACAGGTTATGTTTGGTGTCTGTTGCTCTATTTCCCTAGTAATTTGGTTGTCAAAGTAAGATTCACTAAAGTTCAGGTTTGTTCCATACATGACTGTATTACCTGTGAAGGCAAAATAGGATATCTCTTTAGTTCTTTGTATTACTTTGTGTAATTTGGTCAACCTGTCTTGAAAGTTGTGCTATTTTTGGACTTTTGTCAGAATACTATCTGGTATCTATCTGTTCATGAAAGGGAGCCAAGATCATGCCCCATGATTACAGTGGTATTTATGAAACAGATCAGTTGCCTTCCCCTTTTCCTACACGTAGTAAAACAGCTGCTTGTTATTGAACAGAGTGGATGGAACTTGATTTCTGTGAATTTCTAAAATATTAGGATGTATTATTAATAATATTCTTACTAGAGAACTCTGATCACATTAGTATTCATTTTGTTTACTTAAATTTTGCTTCCAATGCTCTCTGTCACAAATCTTTATTCTCTCCATCACACTGCCTTTAAATTTTTTTCTTCTATCTACCTATTTATTTTTGAATATCCAAAGCCTTTCCTGTTTGGGCTCTTCAGTGTCAAAATTACACATTTCTCCACAGAATGTCAACAAAGATTTTAGATTCTAGAGGACAATGTGGGATACCTGGGTAAATATACATATCCATAATGCTGAGAACAGAGGATAAAGAAAATTATTTTCTCTATGTATCTTTCATGGGTACTTCTTCGTTTTGTCAGGAAGAGTTTATGTTTTAATAAAATCATGATATCTAACATTTGAATGGTGTTTTGTATATTTCAAGGCAGTTCTGAATGCATTATCTCAACAATCAGAGCAGACTTCTATCCCTATTCTTTAAGTCTATTAAGATCATAACATGTAGAGTTAGTATTTTCCAAAGAAAGTAATTCTAGTTTCCAAGATCCCTTTGCTCCTCTAGTTTCCAGTAAAGCCTTTCATAAAGCAAACTCACACAATTCAGATTCCTAGACAAAGTAAATATGTATCCTTAGTGTTTTCCTCATATAAAAGCCCCATGATATTCCAACAAACAAAGTAAATTCAAAGAAATAGTGGGTTTAATTTCCCCTGGGGCCAATGACTTCTTCACTTTAGCCTGATTACTATTAGGCCCTAGGTAAACGGTAACTTCTGGGCTTGCTGGTTAGAAAGAAATCTAATACTCAGAAATCCATGTGCTTTTTCTTATTGCAATATTATACAACTAAGAAAAAGTCTCAAGCTCTTTATGTCAAAGCTAAAGCTAGAAGTCCCAGCAGTGAGATTTTAACAATTTTGTTTTCATTTTTTTTATTATTCTATTTTACTTTTTAAGTAAATTTTAAAAATCATGCTTGAAAATGGAATTGGTGTTTGAGGAGGTAAGCAACAGTTGTCTGGAAAATTTATGTATGCACAAATCCTTATTCTCTAACAATGTTGAAATGAATAATGATGTGCTTAAAGTATAAAGATTTCAAGAATATAGCAGGTTATCTTCTCCAAAATTATTTATCACATTCACACTTGAGAGACTCACTTCAACTGAAGAATGCTCCTCACATGTCTTAACTTGCTGTTTTTACTCATATAGAGTACACTTCCCAGTCTGATTTTATCAGAGTTAAGGGTATTTGAGTGTTTCTACTCCATGAGATAGTCTGAAATTGTATCTTTGCGTTTCCTGGAGCTGCAAACACAGTACTTTTCACATAATGGGTACTTAATAAACATTTTAAAGATTGAATTGAAACCAAAGACAAAAATGTACCATTTTCCACATAAGTAATATATTTTACAAAATGTAAAATAATCTCTGAGCCTTCAGCTAATTAAGGGTTATGAAAACAATATACCACAGGACAACCAATAATAGCAAAAGTTAACATTCACATCAACAAATATTTGACCACGTGGCAAAAGTTTCTCAAACCCTAAAACTGAATTTCAGAGTGAGAATCACGAATCACTCTAAATCAAGAGAAGGTAACATAGTTTTGTTTAAAACCCTCATATTCACACCAAGGCAAATTTTGGATAACATTTTTTCTCCAGGATTTCCCCATTTTTCATGGAGTATGCCACCTCACTTTTTGAAAATTATCCTTTCAAATATGTTTGACTAGTTGTTCTCCTACTTGAGTTGAAACATATCTCAAACTCACCTAGAGATATCTTTTACTCAATCTTAAAAACTATAGCAATACTAATATCAGAAAACATAAATATATTCTAAATTAATATTTTAAAAATAAGAACATGTAGCCGTACAAAACACTTGTCTATTATAAATGTCACCAGCCTTCTCAAATTTTCCCATCAATATTTATATAAAAGACTACGTTTGCTAGCAGACAAGCTGTGGTATCAAAAGAATAAGAGAAAATGGCAAAACATCCATTTAGATGCAAGAAAAATTTATACAGTAAATTGCTTCTTCTGTAAAATGAGAAAAGACTGCCATTTTTCTCAATTGTAGCAGTACAGCACCACAATTCAAATTCTGGAATACCAGCAGCCTGTGGTGTACACAGACCACTCATGAGTTCACTCATGAGTTCATATTTAAGTAACCCCTATCCACCCAAAAGCAACTGAATACAATAATTTGCAATAATTTGTAGTTTCTTTATTATATCTTCTCAATATTTCTGTTCTGCCTGGTGCACATTTTGTATGAACTATATTCATGTAGATTGTATTTACCTTATTTATCAGTAAAGAATATAGATATGTGATATGTGTGTGTTTCTTCTTACTTTCTCTGATTGGCCTCCTTTACTGTATCTTAAATATTGGTTATCTTCAAGGCTCTTCTCATCTCACTTTTCATGCATTTCATGGCAATATCAGCCACTCTATTTCTTAAATTTCTTAACTTTCCAAACTGAAGAAATGGTGTGGACAAATGCCTAAGTCTTTTCCTGAACATTCTTCCCTCCACTCAAGGAGTTTTTTGAAGAATTAACACAAGTATATTTTGGGTTATATTACAAGGAAGGGTAAGATTAGAGTCACAAACATCTTTGAATCTCATTTAGTTGGAAAGCACCATGGAATGACAGTTGGAATACTTGAGATGACCACCAAAGGATATATGGCTTCTCAAAAGGTAGATAGAAGAAGTTGTTTTCCACTTAGAGGGAAAATCATGGGGAAAAAAATACATGAATGCAGAAGGACACAGTGTAAGTTCAAGGAAACTGAGAAATACAGGTTGAATAGTGGGGAAAGTATGCCACACTTACCTACATCTAAATCCACCCTGATATGGCTTTTGTATTTATTAAATTGCTCGTGATGAGAATTGGACTTGGGGAAGTCTGAGAAAACTGAAAGAATAAGAAGAAGTAAATAGGGACTTCCCTGGTGGCACAGTGGTTAAGAATCAGCCTGCCAATGCAGGGGACACGGGTTCGATCCCTGGTCCGGGAAGATCCCACGTGCCACAGAGCAACTAAGCTCATGTGCTGCAACTACTGAGCTGGTGCTCTAGAGCCCCTGAGCCACAATTACTGAGCCCGCATGCCACAACTACTGAAGCCTGTGCGCCTAGAGCTCGTGCTACGCAACTAGAGAAGCCACTGCAATGAGAAGCCCGCACACCTCAAGGGAGAGTAACCCCTGTTCACCACAACTAGAGAAAGCCTGCGCACAGAAATGAAGACCCAACGCAGCCAAAAATAAATAAAATAAAACAAATAAATTTATGTAAAAAAAAAAAGAAGAGGTAAATAAACACTTCTGTAATGCTTGGAGCAGTCACATTCATACCTTGCTCCTAGTTCCCTAGGGTTTCTAAGCAGCATCCAATGGTTGCTGTGGTGGGGAAAGGGGAAAGACAAAAGGAGGGAAGAACAAACAAGGTTGACTCAATCCCTGGTGTGGAGCAGTTCCATATAGATATGTTGAAATTCTACTGAAGTTTTCTTCAAAAAGCCAGTGAAAAGGGCATATAAGAGAAAAAAATATTCTGAAAATCAATTTTTTTTCAGAAAGAATGCTAGGAGAAAGAGCCATTAGTGAATGGAGGAGCTGGAAAAACAACAAGAGGAAGACAGTGCAATGTCAGTAATATTTCATGTTACAGAAAATGCAAGGAGAATGAAATGGAACCTTAATTCCAAAACAGAATACAAAAAATGTTTTTCGTGTTCCAAGTATAGAAATCTTTTTCATCTCAATATATTTTTTAACTGTTTTTAAATTGACATACATTCTCTAGAGTGGCAGAAAAAACATTTATTTGAAGACTCAAAAAAAAAAAAAAAAACCCAAGCAATATCACCAGTTGTTCCCACTTGATATCTCGAGTCCTCTATGTTGTATAGTAAACTAAATTTAAAATAACAAATGAATATTCTCTGGTTTATATTTGCAAACATAACTATTAAATCTTCTGCTTCCCTTGTAACATGTGCATTATACTGATATACCATGGCTAATTCATCCTTGGTTTGTTCTTCATTAAAAATAATACATTTTATAATTCAGCTTTTAGAAAATACTGTGCTAAACAAAGGAGTATATATAGTTTCCTGTTTTATTCACTTGACTAAAATGAAACTCTTTTTTATGATAATACCTTTATTAATGATGCACAGCAATCTTGATGCCATCAGAAGAGGTTTTGATTTGTTTTGTTTGGGCCAGTGTAATAAATGACAGAGGAATCTTGAAAATATATCTGCACCTCAATGGTACAAAATACAATAGCATTGAGTACTAAGAAACAATTTGACTGGCTGGGAGTAACATGGGGAATGACATTTCATTCCTCATATAAATGGTGTCCAATAACCAATTGTTAGTTTTGTAGCTTTGGTGGATAACATCATTGATCCAAAAGACATTCCTCATGTCTATTGTCTAATACTCCATAAATGAGTAAAATATCTATAACTTTGAGTAATTTTTTTTCAGAAAGGGCCTTTAGTGTCCCTAAGTTCCCAAGGGTCTATAGAAGGAAAATTTTATAACTTTCTCACATCAGTTCTTAAAGTGAGGGGATAAAAAGTAAACACAATTTTTTAACTAGTGGTCATTTCAGTTCTAAACATATGGAGTCAAAACTCTATTTCAAAAGTTTCCATCAGATTTTTAAAATAGGTTCATTCTGAGTGAGCACAGTGATTATACTAGAGTCAATCCATTTCCTTAGAAGATGACATTCATATCACAACAGGTAATCCTAAAAGACAGATACCCATCAATTTCAAGATTGAAACTTTGAAAGGAGATGGTGACATTTCAAAGTTGTTCCAGACATTTAGTCATTAGTCTTAAATTCATTTGCCCTAAATATGACTCTTACAGGCTGAATTGCATTCTTTTATATAAATAATTCATGTGCTGAAGCCCTAACTCCCAGTACCTCAGAATGTGACTACATATGGAGATGGGCACTTTAAATACGTAATTAAGTAAAATGAGGCCATTAGGGTGGGTCCTACTCCAATCCGACTGAAGAGGAAATTCCGACACAGAGACCAAGGATGAGCACAGACACATGAAATACTATGTGAGGACACAGTGAGAAAGTGGCCATCTGCAAACCAAGGAGAAAGACCTCAGAAGAAACTAAACCTGCCAACAGCTGGATCTTGGATGTCTAGTCTACAGAACGGTTAGAAAATAAATCCCTTTTGTTTAAGCTACCCAGGCTTTGGTATTTTGTTATGGCAGCCGTAGTAAACTAATATAATGATTTTACCACACATCTTTACCATTTACATGAAATTGCACATTTTATTTAATCATCAAATATTCTCTATGAGAGAACAGTTGATAGCAACACTTGGAGTAAGGTTTCACTTACAGAACGTTGACTTGTTGTATTATCTGCTATTAGCACACTGGGATCACAGTTCAGGAAAGCTCTCCCCCTCCTCATCCTCCTCTTCTCCCTCCTCCCCACCACCATCAGTTATTCCAACAGCAACAAAATCTCACTAGTATGTTGTAGGCACTATTCTAAATGCTTTACATACTGAATCACTTCATTCTTGTGATTCCACAGTTACTGTGAGCATTTTATTAACTGGGAAATAGACACAGGGAGGTAGGTAACTTGGCCAAAGGCACAAATCCAGGCAGCCCAACTGGGACTATTTTTGACACCATAGGGTTTAAAAATAGCACTCTGCCTTTTAGAAAGTGAAGTTGTCTTCCATTTTGGCTTTATTATAAAAGCCAAATCTTTTATAAAAGTCATATCTGTTTTCCACTCAAAAGTTTTTTTTTTTCTTTTATATAATGTCAATAGCTTTTTGGTTCAGATAGATAAGCTAAATATAAATTTTGTCCAGTTTAGAAATGGTCATAAGTAATATTTCTGTGATAAGTGAGAACTTGTAAATATTAAACATTGTTTGAAAATCCTTGTTAACATTACCAATTGGAAAACCAAATTACCCTTTGCACAGTTATTGCTATATCATTAAAGTAATACCGTAAAATTTAATGAGGTATATTATGAACTTCCAACTTTATCTCCCATCAAGAAAACATTTTTAAAAATGGATTTTAATTTAAAGTTTATAAAATGGAAAGAGTACCAAACTCTTCCATCATTTGTTCATAAATCCAAGTTGAATTTCGTTATGATATGTGTTTGAGAAATAGTTTACTGCACCAAATCCAACAAAAGGGTAGTAATCCAAATACATTCTAAGGCTGTAGCATACATAGAATTTAAACTAGGCATTTAAAAAATAGAATAATGGAAATAGTTACTAATGAGTTTCTTGTATGGAAAAGAAAACTGTGTCTTATAGTTCAGAAACCTAGAGTATAAGGTTACCTGAGTTCAAATACGACTCCACCACTTTGTAGCTGTGAGATCTTGGGCACGTTATTTAACCTCTTTGTGCCTCATTTTCCTCTGCTCTATAGGGATAGTCTAGTGTCTATAGAGTTTTTATGAGGATTTAACAAGTTAACATTTATAAGTCACTTAAAACTGTGATTTAGTCATGGTATCTTCTATATGTTTTTTAAAGACATGGAAATATTATAATTTTGTGGTTAATCCAGGAAGTTAGTGGTGGCAGAAACACATGTACTAAGGAGCCATTCTCTTACTGTGTCATGAAAAACCATATTCCCATGTTTCCTTGTCTCTGTCTGATTCCAAGTGAAACAAAAAGTACAAAAAACAAGGAATAGATCTGTGAACATTACTTAAGCTCATTTTTAAAAAATCCTGGAATCATGCAAAATGCACTGGGGGATGCAGATAAAAATCTTTTAACGTCCGTGCCTATTCCAACGCTCTTGAAATCCAAGTCATTTTTGTTGCTCCAAAGTCGCCTCCGAGTGTTTCTTCACCAAAACATGCTAAAAGTACTCTTTTTTTTTTAATTAATGTATTTATTTGTTTACTTATGGCTGTGTTGGGTCTTCGTTTCTGTGCGAGGGCTTTCTCTAGTTGTGGCAAGCGGGGGCCACTCTTCATCGCGGTGCGCGGGCCTCTCACTATCGTGGCCTCCCTTGTTGCGGAGCACAGGCTCCAGACGCGCAGGCTCAGTAAAAAGTACTCTTTCATGATTTAAATGTGGAGCTCTTCATTCAAAAGGCATATGAAATTTTGGCTGAAGTAATGGAATTGTAACCCTTATTCTCATTTTGTATCTTCACACACCCTGGTCAACTGAGAAAGTAAACAAAATAAACGGGAATACCTTGTAGATGACTGATCTGAGTAGAAGACTGTAAGAAACTCTTTCTCTTCCAAATCTTTCACTGAGGCAGATTGCAAGGGAACATTTTATTAGTTCCCATGCATGGCATCAGACAGGCAGTTGGGGACATAGTTTTATTAGCAGATAGTTTATCATGTCATTTTGCCTCCATTTTCAGATCTGTAAAATGCATGCTGGAGGTGAAAGTGTGTGTGTGTGTGTGCACGGGCTTTGTAGACATATGAATACTTATGCTATGTTTCACAACAGTTTAAAATGGATGTTTCACCCATTTTCAATCGCATGTAGAGTAAATAAGTATGGCTAACATTTATCTAGCACTTACCATGAGCCAATCACTGTCCTGAGTATCTTAAATATATTAATTCATTTAATCCTTTCAACATCCTTCTCAGATAGGCACTGTTATTATCGCTATTTTACACATAAGGGAACTGAGGCATAGAAAGGATAAGGAACTTGCCCAGAATTACATGGTAAGCAGATAGCAGAACCACATTTAACCAGGTATTCTGGCCCCATAGTTCTTCTCAAGCACGATGGTGCTTCTTTAAACTACTTCATCAGATAACACTAGCCAATAATCACTCTGCACATGAGCAAGAAGAAGCTCCTAAGATATCACAAATTAAACAATAATTTGCTCAATTCAATTTCACTGACAGGTCAAATAATCACAAGAACAGCTTAAAAGGCACAAAGAATTATGTACCCATTTGAGAACATTTCACAGAACTCAAAACCACTGAACGTTCTGCCCAGCAGTACACACCAGTTCACCATTGTGAGCCTGACCCAATAAAACACTGAATAAAAGCAATTGAATTCATTAAGTCTCTACTGAGCTCCCACTAAGTATAAGGTAGGCAAAGTGGGAGAAATAAAAAGTCACAGATGAGTTGCACACTTAGATCATTAATCTCTATATGTAGATATAGCTACAGTAAATAAATTATGATACAGTTCAGACAAGTAAGAAGTATCCAAATATTTTTTTCCCTTTAAGATCTATTTTTATCTTACTATATCATCAGCAGCCAAGAAGCAAGCCAATCAGAAGCCAAGACCTTGAATGCTATTGAATTCTACTATCATTTCAGTAATTAAAATGCATATTACTTAAGTACAAATTTCTAAACAGAGCCTTTATGGCTAATTCTTGCATCTATATTTTTGTTTTATTATTGTGTTGCTTCTTTTTTTCTCTCTAGACTGTTTTTACTGTCAACAAAAGACTAAAATTCAAAGGTTTTTGATGTTTTACTACTAATGTAAACACTTGTAATCTTCATGTAAATAATTAAGCACAAGATTATAGGGAAAAAGTTACAGTCATAAGGCTCATTGATTTTCCAGGGTGAATTAATTTCTTAGTGCTTCTATAACAATTTACCACAAATTTAGTAGTCTAAAACAAATTGATTACCTTACAGTTATATAAACCAGAAATCTGAAATGGGTCTCTCTGGGATAAAATCAAGGTATCGTCTGGGCTGCGTTCCTTTCTGGAAGTCGTAGAGGAAATTAATTTCCTTGATTTTTTCCATCTTCTAAAAACTACCTTAATTCCTGGGCTCATGGCCCAATTCCATCTTCAAAGCCAGCAGTGGTTATTTGAGTCTTTCTCACATTTCATCACCCTGACACTGACTCTTCTGATATTCTTCTCCACATTTAAGGACCTCTGTGAATACACTGGACCGCCCCAGATAACTCAAGATATTCTCCCTAATTTATTTATTTATTTGGGGGTAGGGTAAAAGGAAGGATAGCTTTATTGAGGAAGCCGGCAATCCTGGGGACTCTTCCTAATTTAAGTCAGCTTATTAACAACCTTAATTCCACCTTCCACTTTAATTCCCCTTTGCCTTGTAGTGTAACATAATTAGAGGTCCTGGGAGTCATGTGAACATCTTTGGGGGGGGTTATGAATCTGCCTACCAAAAGAGACTATTCTTTCTTGGATATTTATAAATTATTCATACTAATCTTTCTGTTCAAGGAAAGAGGAAATCCTGAGGGATAGCTTCTAAATAGATGTGCACAACATATATGAATAATACATATGGATAAAACAAGAACATCATAACCGCAAACCTCCTGTAGCCCACACCTGAGAGACTGTGCCAGCTGGAACTCAGGTGTCTCTCACTGGACCCATCCCCTCTCCCTCCAGCTAACCCACTTCAGCAATAATCAGGTTCTTCTATTCCATCCCCACTTCTTTTGCCTTGATCTGAAGCCCATCTGCTTTTTGCTCTTCCTGTTCACTATTACCAGTCTTTTCCTCTTCTAACATCCTTCCCACTGATGACAGTCAGTTTCTATGACGTTAATCCTATTACGTCCCCTCTGACTAAAATAGTTCTCCATCACCTACGGGATAAAACTAAGTCATTTGAGAAAGTAATCTCAGTATCCAGCAGTCAACTCACTTGACACACAACCCTCTCTCACAACATGTACACATATACATGTGCACATGCGCACACACGCGCACACACACACACACACATGTGTGCGCACACACACCTCCCCATATTGAAATACTTATTGTGCACATTTGCCAGACCGTCTTCTACCTTTGTACCTTTTTTCCCTTTCATAAAAATCCCTTCTTTGTATGCCTCAAAAACTCCTTTTAGTAATTCGGTTCAAATATTTCCTTGTGAGTAAATTCCTCCGTGGCCTTTCCAAGGTAGGATTTTCCTTTTCTGTATCCCCTTATATAACAGCATATATTACTCTATTAGTGAGATTATCACATTACTCTGGAATATGTGTCCCCACATTTCTCTCTCTCACTTTCTCTCTCTCTCTCTCTCTCTCTCTCTCACACACACACACACACACATGCACACACACGCACTCTTCTTGCCTCTTCTCCTCTCTTCCCCTCTCTCTCATTTCTCTTCCTCTCTGGAATTTGATCCCTTCAAGAGCAAGAATGGTACAACTATCATTTTTCAATCTATTCAACATGTAACTGGAGCTTTTGGTGGCACTTAATAAATATTGATGAAATAAAAGTAACATTATAATAATAATTATCACTTTCCAACATCCTTCACCATGCAGAGCTATAAAAAGTATCAGGTCACTGGCAGTGAATGGGAAAGGGGGGCATAGTGAAATAGAAACAAAAGATAAAGAGAATTTGTCAAAGTGACAGAAAAGAGGAAGATAACTTATGACTTTCACAGGATTGTTGATAGTTGTCTGGCTTGCACTGGGTCAGTAATTTTTGACGGCACACAAAGTCAACTCATGCCCCAACTGCATCTTTCCAATTTGATGATGATGATGATGATGGTGTGTGTGTGTGTGTGTGTGTGTGTGTGTGTGTGAAAACTGGTTGAAAAGACTTCTGAAAAAATTTCTTTGGAACATTTAGAAACTGAGTGATTGGTATGTGTGATGTCATTTTAAAATAAAACATCAGAACATAATTCCACTCTTCTGAAAATCTAATTTTTTTAATGTGGAAGGCTTTTTTCCTATTTATTGCCAATGGATTACTACAAAACAAAAATATACAAGACAAAAAATAATAAAAGTTTAATAATCTTGTGGAACATTGCTAAACATTTAGTACTGTCATCTCTTTCCAGTATTATCAGCATTGAACTATATCTTCAGTGAGACTAGGATATTAATTCAATATAATCAAGAATAATTTTGTAAAGTACTTATCTGTCCTTACTGAATCATATTGTAGAGATATGATCACATAATTGAAAGAATGTTTCCTGTATTAGGTATGGAAAAAACATGTTTTACTAAATATTATGGTTGAAAATTACCATGAAATGTCTGAAATCTTCAGCTTCAAATACACTAAATTTAATTAAATAGTTTATAAATTAATTCATTAATTATATGTATGTCAATATATTCTGTGCACTTCTTTATCATGACCAATAGTGAGCAACTGCTTTTATTCAAGTTCCTTCCCCATCTATTCTCTAAACTTCCAGGCAGAGAGGGAGGATGAGAAAGAAAAACATGAGAGAGTTGAAGGGCAGAAGCCCTAAGAATTCCTTTCTCCTGAATTCCTTTCAAAAATGCTCATAAAATTTTTTTTTCAGTTTGCAGTTTGCTGTGAACTGCAAAACAAAATAAGAAAAAAGCATGCTCGGCATTTTGAAGGGAATTTTTGTCTGTCTCATAGACAAGTCAAGTGTACCTAAACTCCATTGTCTCCCTCCCTCCTGGTACTTTTCCCATCTCCCCAGGTTGCCCTGGTTTAAAGTCTTGTCCTTTCAATGTTCTATGCAATTACTTATGCCCAGTCATTTAGCAGAAAAGTTCTATACAATTCCAAAGGGACACATACTGATTCCCTTGATTCTAAAATGAATGTTGTGTTACATAATGACATTAATAAACTGTATTTTAATTCAATTAGTATATTTAATAGAATCTTATTATTTGATTATTTTTAATGTTTACTTATAAAATATGCTATAAATTCAATCTTGTATTTTTTAGCAGTAGTGACTTTTAGGAAAGAAAAAAAATGCAGAATTTATGTATTTAGGAAACATTCAACATAGAAAAAGATAGACACCCAATTCTGTGAAGCAAACAGCCCTGTAATACAGGAATACAGGAATATGATACAAATAACATAGATGAGTGGTTTAGCAAAAACTCTTCTACAAAATACTGGTTCCTGAATAACAAAATAAACTGACCAAGCTTTTTTGAAATTATTTTTTTTTAATTTTACCCAACAGGAAAGACACTGTTCTGTGATACTCAATAAGTATTATAAAGAAGGCAATTCTTTTATCTTAGAAGAAATAAAATTTAGCAAAAATAAAATTCAGTGAGAGAGGTTAAAAAAGAGTAATAGCTGCATGGGATGTTCATTTGAATTTAATAATAAAAAAGTGCCCAATTATTATATTGTCATTATAAATGCTAAAAATAAGTGACATCCTTAAAAGCTAATCATGGTTTAGAAAAATTACTTTGCATTTGCTTTTGCTAACAGGTTTAGAATTCTAAGTTCTTTCCATGTATTACAGAATTGCTTCAACACATTACTTATAAAATTGGTAATTTTAAGCAGGGTACTTGGTTTCCATCACCTGTTAATTATAGTGTTCCCACCTGATTTCACCATTTCATCAAAATATTTGCCCCTTTATTACTACAGTTAGTTTTTTAAAATAATGGAAGCACATAATGCTTTAAAAAATAAATATTTCTCCATGAATGATTAATTTAAATAATTAAATCCTAAAATAAGTCAAAGGTGTTGCAGGGAATTATAATATTAGTCATTTGTGAATATAAAACTCTAAACCAATCAATTCTCTTACTTTGAATGTTTGTATTATTGGGGTATAATAAAGATTGTACTGTACATAAATATTTGATACAAAATATTAAATTTACTCATCTGACCATAAACTACTTCAAGTTAAAACACTGAAGAAATGCAAGTGGATAAGTATAGCCTTCTTTATCCAAGTGCTGTTAAGTCAGTGTTGGAGATGAAATGAAGCAGAGTTTACAGACATGGATATTAGTTACCATCTGAGGGAACTAGTTCTACTCTAAAACATTTCCTTTAAGGCATTTGTCCTGGACCAGTGAGATTTTTGGGGTTTTTTTTTGAGGATATGTGTCATTCCAGAAATTATGTGCTTGAAAGCAAATTATGATTGGCAAATGATAGAAGGTATACTAGGAAATAATTAAAATATTAAAGTTTACTGTTCAAAATTTTTTAATTTAATAAAATCGGAGACCAATATCCATCCTTAGCCAACTTAATGTGACAAAACTACATTTGATGACGCTTTTTGCAGCTCACTGGGATGCCATAATTGGAAATATGAACTCTTAGGAAAGGACAGAGTTAAAGAAAACCCTCTAGCAATTATGCATTGGTGGTATTAACAGTTGTATAGTAAGTATAAAAATAGCTGAAGACGAATGAATTTGTATCTAAAAATTATTCTCTGACAAAGTATTAAAGAAATAATGTAACATCTCATAATGACTACACAAACTTTTTAGCAGGTATAATTTACATATTAAGATATGCTCTCAAGTATGAATATTAGACATTCAGTCACTTTAATAACCCTTTAAAACTTTTAAAAGTGCATAAAAGAAAAATATGCAACCCCAAAAGGGCAGAGTCTGAATTATTAAAATAACATGAAAATACTAGTGATACCACATCAGAAACAAAAGGCGTTAATTGAAACACGACTTCACATAACTCTTAGCTCAACCGTTCTTGACATGTGGGAGAGAAATGAATTTGGCAGCACCACAGATCTGCTCAAAACCGAAAAGTATTCCAAAGAAACTCTGGATCACAAAATCTCTCCCCAAACTCTAGGTACCTAATATCCTAATGCTTCCATTAGAGTACTTCCGAATTCCTAATTTCAGAATCACACTTAAGCTAACTACCTAGTACAATGGCCCATGGTCCAAAAATATGCCAGATTTAACAACCATCCCTCAGACAAACTCTTAAAATTCATCTTTTGGTGCTAATCTCAGCAGTTATCAAAACAGAAAGCAATCCCATGGTGTCATGCTTAGAAGAAATTCAGTAAATTATTCAGGAGGTGTTTATGTATTGAAAGCAAAGACTACATTAAAATAAGTATAAATCAATTAATATAAATTAAAAGTTAATTTCAATTGTTAAACTATGTCATTTACCCCATATTGAATATGATAACTTTTAACCCAGAGTCTCTTAGTCCCCATGTTTACTTCACTTTACTGCTTTGTCCCAATCTGTTCACTGGAATTTGCCACCGGACTTCCTAAAGGCCGATGATCTGTGCATCAAAAAGCACTAACTATCCAATGATTTTCACAGGAATGATAATAAAGTAATTTTAAACTTGGAAATATTATTTTAACACAATACTGAGTTAGTATAAGTGTTTTCGAAAAAGAAATTTCAACACATTTGGTTAACTGCACAGTCGAATAATTATAACTTTCTGAGCTTTTTTAGACACCGAGATTGGTAAAGGCAAGAAGGCTTGAAAAGACTGCCACTGCCATTTCTGATCCAAACTACAAGAAATGGCCTCTGAAAACAGAAATTTAAGGATAATAATTCAGAATGATTCTCAGCTTTCGCATTGCTCTGATTTTCAGAGGTAAAGTTTAAAATCACTCAAATATTTTAGACGTGTTTTTACTTGCCAAAGTACATTTTCTTTTCCACCAATTAAGGGAAAGTAACAAGGAAAGTAAAAGGTTAAGATTACCATTCATCATCATACCATCAAAAACCATATTTCAAGAACAAAAGCAACTGTTAACGTAGATTTTATATTACCGTGTTTCAACCATTCCAAATTCCATGATGCGTTTTTAATACCCATGAATTGTACATTAGAGTTTTCTTTATTCCAGGAGTATGCAACAAATTAAAAAACAACTGAGATAAGAAAGAAATTGTTACCATAGTCATTCTCAGCTTTTATCTCTGTTCTCTCTCTTTTTTCAATGTACTATCCCAGGGAGAAAATAAATGTAAGGAGATGGGGATAGGGGAATGAGACTGATCCACTGAGTATATTATTTGGTATATAAAATACGAAAACATTCCTGCATCTTTGCAAACAATTTTGAAATCCTTTCTCTCTGTTTAGATTTCTCCCTAAATTCAAGTTTTCATTACAGATGATTGGTTAATGTCAATGTTGGCTTATGACCTCACTCAAAACCAGTCATCTTTCTCAGTGTCAGCTTATGTATTTCCAGCATCCTGACACACATTTTCTTTCATTTCCATCTTGGCATCTGTTTCCCAGGACACATGGGCTAAATGTCCACGACCCTATGTGGTTTCTCTTATTAATCCCAGACATAAACAAGAGTCATTCAAACTAGTATATTATTCCTGATACTTTGTAACAAGTCACCCTTTGTGTGAAGCCACCACTAATTTTGTGCTCCAAGTTCTTTATTTCATAACTTGTATAACCCACCTTGCTAGTATCAATTTATCCCGTAATGATTAGAGGAATCCACCGCCTGACCTCAGTGTAAGGCTATGGTCTTGCCATCAATCAACGACATCGTCTAGTACCTAGAGTCTACTTTCCTCTTGAAAAGTGTTTGTTTCTTTTCCACTGGACTCTCAGAACACTGTGACCATGTTGGATACAGCTGACACCAACTGTAATGGAGAACAACGGCTTGATAAATGGCCCAAGGTATAATGGGTTCTACCTTTTGGAATACACTGCCCTTCAATTCCCAGAGTTGGGTCTGTCCTATTCTGCCTCCTTACCTTTATCTTTTCAGCTATCTGACCCCAGTAACTTTAAACTTTCGTACCGATTCCTTCTTACTGCTATCCAGTTAGCTTCCCACAGCATCACTCCACGTTCATCAAGCAATCTCCCAATATTTTTATCTAGTACTTTCATAACTTCATTTCTTATATTTGATATGTTTGCAATTTACCTCATGTATGTGAGCTATAGATTAAAATTTATTTTTTTTCCAGATGACCGTTTACTTGTCCCAGCATCATTTATCAAAAGCCCTCTATCATTTATTAAAAAGCCCTGTTTGTTTGTGTGTGTGCATGTGTGTGTGTAATAGACTAAACGTTTTTTTTTTCTTTTTTCATCTTCTGAACAAATTACTTTTAACAAATAACCTTTAAAATTTATCTTCTTGAGGCTTATTGTTTATGAAAGGAAATTTAACATTTATTTTATCACAAATTTATCACATCAATCAAATTCTGCTGGCACCTTCAAAAGTATGGTTTCAGTATTTTGCTCTAAGGGAACTGTCATCCAGAGACTAGAGTAGGGAAAAGCAAAACTCCTTCTAATAAACTAGTTAATGAAAATTACAGGATCTTTATGGATCCTTATGATTCCTAACCTAACCCTAATTAACTACCTCCCCAATATTGTGAAACAGTAACAAGAACAATATTTTAAAATTAATCAGTCATGAAATGAATAAAGTAACAGAACACAGCCCCCTTAAATCAGAAAATCGTCTAATTAGAAATGGTACAAAATAATCACTATACAATAATTCATCCTTAAAACACTGCAGGCAAGAAAGAGATAAAGAAAAAAAAAAAAAAAAACAGAGGCAAAAAAATCCTATTTCTCAGTTCCTTCAATCTGCCAAATATGCTGCTTCCAGTTTCCAAGAGCTGTGCTTGAGCAGAATTTAGGACTAGGAAAATTTCACCAACATGAATTCTACTCGTCTTTCCAAGAAGTCTCAGTGACACAAATTCTTAACTAATTTGTTTGGTGCACAATACCTAGAATTTCAAAGAAGACTGTTGAGACAGCTGTGAAATGCAAAGATATGAACTAATGGAGAGGGCACGAGAAAGCGTAAAAATATTATATTTTTGTAAATATGTTTAATACTGAGAATTGTAAATGATTGAATTTCCTCGAAGTATGGAACTCAATTCAAAATTTCATCTCTCACTGTAGTACTTTTCCAGAGCTAGTGATAATACAAGTCTGTAGACATAATCACAGTTAAAAATTTCTCTTAAAAGACTTCAATTTATTACTGAAAATTTATATATTATTATTTCATATTATTCCTCTATTGGCATTAAAACTACCAATAGAGGAATAATATGACTAAGCAAAGTTTATTAATAGTTTCAGGATTCATAAAGCTTCCCTTCCATCCATATCTGCAGTAATTCATATAACCACAGAATGTTGGGATTGGTATATAGAGTCTATTACAAATGGAAAGAATGTCCAAGCAATTAAATAGGATTTGGATTTTCAGCTAAAATAAATTTGCTTTAATTATAATGGCATTTATGCAATCTATGGCACAATTTAGTAAAAGTTATTGAAAAAGCAAAAGCAAGGAGATTTGGAGTTTAATTAAAAGTGACAGTTAAGGTCCATTCCAAATAACTTCTTACAAGAACCTTACCTAGTACAGCCAAGATATTAATAACCTATGAGTAGTTTAGTAACCCTCTGGTAGATACAGTGATAAGGTCTAACATATACTTAAGATAATAGCTCAGTTTCAGCATTAACAGACAATCCCGATGAAAATGAAAACTATAAATAAGAATGGATTATTTTCACTAAAATTTCTTCTTTCTACTTTGAGTAACTTAGAAAATCCTCTAAAACCAATCTCATTTTCTTTGAGGACTGAGCTTCAGCATAATGGCAGAAGAAAATTTGCAGCTCATATCCATCTTAAGTTTCTTACCACGTATTCCTTTACAAGTCATAATGATATATCATGTCAGAAATATATTATAGTCAGACCCTTTAAAATACGTTACTGTTTATATAAGGAACTAGAAACTGGTGTCAATTTTTTTAAAAAGTGTTTAGAATGAAAATGGTTAAATTGGCAAATGCAGAGATTTCCACACTTTCTCTCTTCATTACTCCCTTCCTGCTTCAGTAATTTTTTCATTACCCTTTCATCCAAAAGAAATACCTATTTATTCTGTTCATTAAATAGTTAAATTCAAACAACTTACTCATTATTTATGTCCTTAATAACTTGGTAGGCACTTGAAAAACTAGTAACATAAATCAAAAGAAAAATAGCATTTTATTTCATTCCTAAATAACCACAGGTACTTACTCTTGGCGTATGCACACCTGTTTGGCACCTGCACACCTGTTTGGCGCCATATCTCAAATCCTGTAATCACTTTGAACATCACCACCCCCATTTTCTGTTCCACACTAACCTTCCTTCTGGTAATAGCTTTATATCACAGCACTGTCGAAAACCTACCCTTCACAAAGATATGACATCATCAAAAGTAATGGAATGCAGTCTAACGTTGAAACTGAACTAAGCTGAGCTAGTGGTTTGCAGGGTGTATGGGAAATGTTACTGTACTTTCCTTGAAAATGTAAAATATTCCACAGCCCCTGTGAGTTCAGTGGGGTACCTTGGCACATGGTTTGGGAACCACAGGGCTAAGGATGAGTATAATCACAATAACAAAACTCAATGTTGGGACTCTAGGGATCACAAAGAATCACTCATTTCAGGGGATTTCCTGGTGGTCCAGTGGTTAAGATTTGGCACTTTCACTGTCATGGGCCCGGGGTTCGATCCCCGGTTGGGGAACTAAGATCCTATAAGCCATGAGGCAAAAACAAAACAAAACAAAAACAAAAAAACAACAAAAAAAAGAATCATTCATTTAAAAACTATTAATTTTATGCAGTAGGAAATGAACAGAACCCAAATCAAAGATCATTAAGGTGACAAATGCATATTGAGTGCCTGCCATATGTGGGCGGCAGCACGAGGCACTAGGAATATGGCGCAGAACCAGGCAGAAAAAGTCACTTCCTTCCTGGAGTTTACATTCTAGCAAAAACAACTCATGCAAAATATCTAAATAAATATTCATGACGTCATTTTATTTGTGGTAAGTGCTACAAAGGAAACTGACAAATAGCATAGGCTGATTTGAGAATAGATAAGCGTGGCTGGAGTCAAGTTACTTTAAGGGATCCAAGAAGTCCTCCTTAAAAGAAGTAACAGTTGCAGTAAGCACTAAAGCAGTGAGTCTCAACGGAAGGTGAGTTTGCTCCCCATGGGACATCTGGCAAAGCTTGAAAATATTTTGGTTGTCATGACTGGGAGGGACGCTGCAGGCGCGCTAGTGGGTAGATGCCAGAGATGCCGCAAACATCCTACAATGCATAGCACAGCCTGCATGCACCACCACCCTGACAAAGAATTATCTGACCCAAAATGTTCACGATGCTGAGAAGCTTTTAAATAGGTATGTATGTGGGTGTGTGTTTGGGGTCGGTGGGGATCAGTGGGCATCCCAGGAAAAGGGAACAGCATGTGCAGACTCCTAAATAGTAAGAATACAGTGCATCTACTGAACCAAGAGAGGGCTCGTATAGATGGAGGCCAGTGTAGACAATTGCAAATTCTCAAAATTCACTCAAGAAAGGTAGGGGAAAATGTAATCAAAAAGGCTATTCTGTCTGAATAATCCTTAGGGTAAAAGGAAGAAGAGATTAGTGGCTGTAATTTTAATTATTCAAGGAAATGCCAGGCTGTATGTAGTATTCAACTATTCCTTCTGCTGTAAAATGTGACACAGCGAGGAAAATAAGTTATCTACACAAAGGCCTACACAGTGATTAAATGGCCGTATCACGGCTTGTGTTGGTCTCTGAGCAGCTGTGAGATTCTACAGTTGATCAAGCATAACTTGGTCAAACCAAAAAACCTAAAGGGACAAAGAAAGGAGGGCATTTTATGATCAGAAATGCTTTCACCCTTTAGCTTCCATTTTAAATGATTACTTTCATTACTTTTAACATTGATATTTCTTTTATCCCAGAATATAATTGATATAGTTACAGTATTTTCATATTAATTTGGTGATGTAGTAAGCTGACAACAGAAACTGACGCCACAACTGAGTATAGGGAGGCTCGTTGTTTCAACGACAGCTTTGGATAATCCAGGTGGGATCCCCATACACCAGCTATAAACCGTCAGACAAAGGCTATGATAAGCAGAATACACTCTTTAAAAAGTCCTCCTAATATGAGTGGCTGCACAACAGCGAAGAGAAAGAGAAGGGATGTGGTTTTTTATTAAACATGTAGTTTGTATGTGATAGGTTTAGAGTTAAATCTTCTCACTTGTTTATATTCAGCCTCTCAAATATCCTCATGCTAAGGCAGAGAAAACTGAGGCCATACAAGAAGTCACCTGTCCAAATCAGACTAGATTCATTCTGGTCATGGCATAAAAAAGAAATTAGAAAGGCACTGTATAACATATTTAACCTTTTAATAACCAGGTGAAAATCTCACAAAATTGATTGCCAGAAGTGTGAATCCCGAAGTTACTAATATAAATGTACTGGACTAGGTAGTTTCATTACTTTATTTTATCATCACAACAGTTCTGGAAAGCTTTGGAATTGTCCTCGTGTTACAGATGAAGAAACTGAGGCTTGGAGAATTAAATAACCTGCCTGAGCAGATAATTCAAGGTAGAATGGGGAATTCTCTGCACTTTCAGCAGACCACCTGCAGGGAACCCTTTCCCACACCTCCCCAACCCATTTCCTCCAAAGCTTCCCAGCCCTCTCAATAATCAGTGGAGGTTACCTACAATATTTTTCAAGTCAATATGCAGTTTAATATGACAGCCACAGTTAGAAAGGATCTCATCCATTTTGATTTTCAATTTGTTTTCTCTTTTTGATACTATTTCCCAATGCGCAGGCCTCCAGGATTAGAGGCCCTCTTACCATATCCCTCTGTGTTATCTCTTGACTGTTTATATACAAAATCCTATTCTTTTCTGCCAACAACCCTTGGAGATAGGAAATATTATCAATCCTGCTGCACAAAATATGGAAACCAAGTTCCCAGGAGGTGAACTGGTTTTGCTGGGGACACTTTTGTAAATAAGTAACTGTCAGGTCTTCAAACACCTAGTCCGGATCTCACTTACAACAAGTAACTGCTTCCCTCATCTTCAGCCAGACGTAAAATTCTGGCCCACGCTCTGGGCGGCATGGGGATACATCACCTATATACACTTGGTAAGACTGAATAAAGCTCTAGATCAATCTCACCAAAATAAAAAAGTTTTAAAAGTAAAGGGCTCCCCTGGTGGCGCAGTGGTTGAGAATCTGCCTGCCAATGCAGGAGACACGGGTTCGAGCCCTGGTCTGGGAAGATCCCACATGCCGCGGAGCAAATGGGCCCGTGAGCCACAATTACTGAGCCTGCGCGTCTGGAGCCTGTGCTCCGCAACAAGACAGGCCGCGGTAGTGAGAGGCCCGCGCACCGCGATGAAGAGTGGCCCCCACTTGCCACAACTAGAGAAAGCCCTCGCACAGAAACGAAGACCCAACACAGCCATAAATAAATAAATAAATTAATTAATTAAAAAAAAAACTTTAAAAAAAAAGTAGATACAGCATTTGTTACTTGATACATAATATTAAAGGTATTTTCTTCCTCACGCTGAATCAGATCAGAGCCTTGCAAAGCAATTTCTTCAGAAGGCGTATTTGTTTCCTATTTCTGCTGTAACAAATTACCACTAACTTAGTGGTTTAAACACAAATTTATTATGTTACATGTCTGGAGGTCAGAAATATAAAACCAAGGAATTGGTAGGACTGAGTTCCTTCTAGAGGCTCTAGGAGAGAATCCATTCTTTGCCTTTTCCAGCCTCCAGAAGCTGCCCACATGCCTTGGTTTGTGGCCACATCAACCTAGTCTCCTTCCATCAGTTACAACTCTTTCTCTACCTCCTACCTTCCTCTTTAAACTATAAGAACCCTTGAAGTGACATTGGGTCCATCTGGCTAATCCACAATCATCTCCCAATCTCAAAATCCTTAATTTACACAACTGTAAAGCCTCTTTTGATGTGTAAGGTAATATATTCACATGTTTGGGGGATTATGACATGGACATCTTTGAAGGGCCACTTTTCTGCCTACCACAAAAGGTAAATTTTAAAAAGCAAGTATAATAAATAACCACATTTTACATAATTCTCACAAGCTCTGAGGCAGTGATCTTAAGAAGTTTAAAAATACCTAATCTGATTCATATTTAATGGTAAAATCTAGAAGCACTCCTTTCGAAGTACAGAATAGTAATAAAGTCAAAGAATATCATCTATTTTATTCAGTATACATGAGTGTCCTAAAAAGCATAATAAAACAAGAAAAGATATTGAAAACATATAAGGATGGGAATATTATGAAGATTATGAGTCTCTCCAAATAAATATTATGAAAATTTCAAATCTCTCCAAATAAATCTAAAAGTTCAATGAAATTCTAATCAGCATTCCAGAGAGTCTTTTTCCAGAAACTGATAAGCTGATGTAAGTTTTCAACACATACAGTGAAGTTAAAAAAAAAAAGCAAGTAGCACATTATGTAATTTACTTGCATTTTAAATATCGACAGAATAATCAAAATTTGTCTTTATGGATGCATACCGGTATGATGAAAATAAAAAACTGTGCATGGTATTGATATATGTCATTTCAGAATAGTAATTTCCTTGGGGAAAGGAGAATGTGGAAAGAAAAAAAATGTAGTTAGGTCTTAGCGATTTGTGTTTTTAAAACACAAAATTTCAAACAAACATTTCAAAATGTAAACAACTGTTAAGATTGGATGTGGACCCACAAATGTTTCCTCTTACCCATATGTTTGAAATATTTTATAAATAAAATTAAACTGAAATAGAACCAATATGAAGAAGGCCCTTAAAGTATATCACAAAAGGAACCAGCTCAAATGGCAAATCAATGGACTTCTAGAACCACATTGATATCGAAAGTGCAACATCCTTCTGGTACATCTGAAACTCAGTCATCTTAGTCCAAACACTAGACTGGGGTGCAGTTCAACTGTACAAAGGACTAAGAATTGACATTAGTGTCCCAGCACTGTGAATTTGTTCCAAAATTCAGCCCAATTCCACACAAACCTGGGCTTTACAGCCATGAGACTCACTCTGGGTTGGCTACAGACAAGAATGTTATAAAAGAGCATTTAATGGAAGGATGAGGAGCACCATCTGTTCGTGAGTCAGCAAAACCAGGGAATTTCCATCATCTATTTTAATTCTTTGCTTCTGAGCCTTGTTTTACTGCTGTCAGAGGCCTCTAGACAAACTCGAGTCCAATCAACTGTGTAAGCTGCAAACTTAAAATCACTTAGCATAATGCCCTGAAGAAAAGGCTAAAAAAAGAGCTGTCAAGACAATCTACAAGTACCCTTTCCTTTAAAACTGGATTTTTGAGTAGTTAAACTGTCCTCTTATATATTCAGCTTATTATTTAATCCAATTAAGAGAATCAGCCTTTGTTTCATGGCAAAAAAGAAGCTTTTCCCTTTGTCACATCTAACCTGTTGTCCAAGATTGCAATCCCTCCAGGGACACCCAAGAGTACTAAGCAAATGTACTTGGTTAGAAATAGCTCGGACATCACTACCTTGTGTGCTTTATGTCTTTAATTTGTATTTAATTGTATTTCAAATACTACCACTTCTCTGGAAGTCAAACTTGACATAAATTCTGAACAATGTTGCTGACCAAGTGCCATCCTCCCCACACTAAAATAATCCTTGTTCTGAAATTCTGAAGGATTCCCCACCAACATCCCTGCAAAAGCACTCAACTTAGATGTAGGGAATAATTGTCAAAAGATTCTCTATTGTCAAGAGATTTACAAAAATGCCTCAAATTAAAGAAACTTACTTAGTCAAGATTATATTCAATAAGCTTGAAATGTTGAGCATTTCTCCAACTTTAAGGGGAGAATTTTTAAGGATACCATCAAAATTGGAGATTAAAACTAAGCTTGCAAAATAGAGTTTAGTATCCAAATCTTTCTTCTATTTCATACTACTTAATAAGATCTCATGTGAAGGGGGAAAGAAAGCCAAAATGTGCACATTTGTAAGTTGGGAGATACAGAGACGAATATAAGAAGAGAAAAAGGGCAGAGTTTACTTGGTTGAGTGAAAATTGTATTTTAAGCTCCTATTCCTACTTTTGATAGTCTAGAGGCACTATTTCTGATAAAGGAACAGCCTGAACCAGCTGTCGCAATACTAAACCTTCTTCCCTCAAAATATTCACTTCACTTATTATACCGCTCTGCTGCTCACAAATACAAAATCAGCAGCTTTCCTTAGTTGCTCATCCAGAAAGAAAGATCCAAAAAGAAAAAAAAAATGAGGAATGGAAAGAACATTCTGTTGCATTCAAATATGTTGACTTATATTCTTCATTTGTAATATTTTATCTATTAATATGTTGTATTTCACTCTAAAAAACTCATACTTGCTGTGAAAATATTTATATAATGCCTTGTCATTTAAAAGTACCTTTTAAATTCATTATTAATGTGTTTCTAATGGCCTATGAAGTCATCATCATTTTTCTTTATACCTATTTAATTTTCAAGGATAGAGAAGCCTAGAATTGTTAAGTTTTATAACTTTTCCAAGATCATATAGTTCCCCAGTAAATCTCAGACAAAATCCTCTCACATATATCTTGGGCTCTTTCTACTATAAATTTCTTAGAATTTACAAATTTTAACAA
The DNA here is from genome assembly GCF_949987535.1 of Balaenoptera acutorostrata. Taxonomy (NCBI): domain Eukaryota; kingdom Metazoa; phylum Chordata; class Mammalia; order Artiodactyla; family Balaenopteridae; genus Balaenoptera; species Balaenoptera acutorostrata. The sequence goes on along the minus strand of NC_080071.1, from coordinate 17,346,575 downwards.
ATTCTTTTGTCCTAAATGTTAAATTAAACTGAAAATAAAGGTATTTGCTCTCTTATACCACATAGCATATTTAATAAAAAATGGCACTATGAACATAGAACCTTCTATAGAAGCAGTTTTATAGAAATCTAATGTATGGATTTCTAATACATAAAAATATGAATTTATTTAATATTCACTGAATTATCAAACATGAGTCACAACTACACTAGAGGATATCAGCTATTGAGTACACAGTATATTGTTGTTTTGACAAATAAAATAACATGAATATAAAATGCTTAAGATAGAACTTTAAATATAGGAGGTAATTAATATATATGATAATTGCTACAATCACCATCATTATTATTTATATTAATAGATAATAACTAACTCCCTTTGGTACTTGTATCAAGTCCCATTGTATGTACACAAAATGAAGAATATAAGAAACTTGTAGAACAGAGGCACCATCTATATCTAAACATGAAATTCTTATTGACCTGAAGTGAGGAAGACAGAGATTAGATTCTAGGATTGATCAAATACTGATAATAAGGAGGCATGTACCATGTATGCTATTTATATAAAGATATAAACTGGCTGGAAATCCAGGAACCATAATGCAAAAATGCTGAAGACCATCAGAATAAAAGTAAAAAGTGAAGGTCCTCAAAGTGACATCTTTAGAGGCAGATGGTGTAGAAGAACAATAGCACACTTAAAACATAACAGAATTGGTGACAGAATCTTCCAGATATCCATAGCTATATTAATTATCCCCAATTCACAGATGAAGAAACTCTAGGAAAGTTTAGTTAACTTATCTGATATCAAAAAGCTAGCAGAAGCCAGAGGCAAACTCCAAACCCAAACTGTCCAATCTATCTCACTAACCTTTAGATGAAATTATGTTATAATTTTTACATTTATTTTGTGTAATTTCATTTCTATGTAAACTTAAAAGCAATAAAGAACATGTTAGTCTGGATTCAATACCAAACTATAAGGAAAAGCAGTTTTCTGTGGAAAAAAACACAAGTGAGAACATTAGGATGAAAAGTCTATCTCTGCCCTCAGGTTTTATGAACATAAAATGTTGACTACGGAGAGAAACAATCTAATATACTCTACCAAAAATCAAAATTATTTGAATTTGAGTAATTTTTGTGGCCACAAATATTCACAGGGAGTCTTAATCTTTTTTGGTATGAATTGCTTAGGCAGAATAATGTTTGTAAATGCATAAAATATCAGATTAAATAAAATATTCAAATAATATTTAGCATCAAAACTCTGAAAAGAAAACCTATGTGACAAAATTTGTCATATGAAAACTAGGTAACATTTTGAATTAAATGAAAAATCCAGAATCAATAATCTAAGCTTTCATCTCAGAAAGCTAGGAAAATATGGTAACCCAACTCAACAAGAAATAGAAAAAAGGAAAAAAGAATGTTAATAAGAAGTCAATGACAAAAGTGGCAGACATACAACAGGGAACCTCAATAAAGTCAAAAGTTTATCTTTTGAAAAACTTTTAAAGTGTTGATAAATCTCATGCAAGACTGATGAATTAAAAATGGAGAAAATACATATTACCAGTTATAGGAATGAAAAGAGATGCATCATTATAGATCTTGCAGATATTACAAAGATAATACTTGTAATACTTGCATCAATAAATTTGACAACTTAGAATACATAAACAAATAATTGACAAAACTGATACAAGAAAAAGTAGAAAGTCTGAATAGTGCTATACCTGATAAAGAAATTACACTTGCAACCTAAGTTTCCTTCAGTGGATAAAGGGATTAAGAAAATGTGGTAGAGAGAGAGAGAGAGAGAGAGAGAGAGAGAGAGAGGAAGAAAGAAATGATGCAAGCAACAAGGGCTTAATTTCCAAAATATACAAACAGCTCATACAACTCAACAACAAAAAAATAAGCAACCCAATCAAAAAATGGGCAGAAGATCTAAACAGAACTTTTTCCAAAGAAGACATACAGATGGCCAAAAAGCACATGAAAAGATGCTCAACATCACTAACTATTAGAGAAACGCAAATCAAAGCTACAATGAGGTACCACCTCACACCAGTCAGAATGGCCATCATTAAAAAGTCTACAAATAACAAATGCTGGAGAGGGTGTGGAGAAAAGGGAACCCTCCTACACTGTTGGTGGAAATGTAAGTTGGTGCAGCCGCTATGGAAAACAGTATGGAGGTTCCTCAGAAAACTAAAAATAGAATTACCATATGATCCAGCAATCCCACTCCTAGACATATATCCAGACAAAACTATAATTCAGAAAGATACATGCACCACTATATTCATAGCAGCACTATTCACAATAGCCAAGACATGGAAACAACCTAAATGTCCATTGACAGATGAATGGATAAAGAAGATGTGGTACATATATACAATGGAATACTACTCAGTGATAAAAAAGAATGAAATAATGCCATTTGCAGCAACATAGATACAACTAGAGATTATCATACTAAGTGAAGTTAGTCAGAAAGAGAAAGACAAATACCGTATGATATCACTTATATGTGGAATCTAAAGTATGGCACAAATGAACCTATCTACGAAGCAGAAACAGACTCACAGACATAGAGGACAAGACTTATGGTTGCCAAGAGGGAGGAGAGGTGAGGAAGGACGGATTGGGAGTTTGGGGTTAGTAGATGCAAACTATTACATATAGAACAACAAAGTCCTACTGCATAGCACAGGGGAACTATTGAATATATTCAGTATCCTGGGATAAACCATAATGGAAAAGAATATTTAGAAAATGTATATATGTGTATAACTGAGTCACTTTACTGTACAGAAAAAATTAACACAATATTTTAAATCAATAATATTTCAATAAAAAATAAATTAAAAAAGAAAAGAAAAAAAAGATATAATAGAATACTAGTCAGCTTTAAAAAGGAAGAAAACCCTGCCATTTGCAACAACATGAATGAACATGGAGGGCATTATGCCGAATGAAATAAGCTGATTTCACAGAAACAGAGAATAGAACAGTGGTTGCCAGGGGCTGGAGAAGGAGGAAATAGGGTGATATAGATCAAAGGGTATACATTTTTAATTACAAGAAGAATAAATCCTGAGGATCTAATGTACAGCAAGGTGACCATAGTTAATAATATGGTATTGTACACCTGAGAGTTTCTGAGAGTAGATCTTAAGCATTCCAACCATGAAAAAAAGGTTAATAACTATGTTAACTGTGTGAGGTGATGGGTGTGTTAATTATCTTGGTCTTGGTAAACATTCTACAATGTATACATATATCAAATCAACACAGTGTACAATTTAAATACATCCAATTATATTTGTGAATTATTCCTCCAAAAATTAAGATAGCAACACTTCTTCAATAAAAACTCCAGACCCAGATAACTTCACTAGTGAATTATATTGAACATTTAAGGCATAAATAATATCAATGTTAAACAAATTCTTTCAGATAGAGAAAAGGTCTTCCCAACTGGTTTCATAAGGCTGGTATAACCTCATAACCAACTTGCCAAGAGATGGATGGATATTAAATACATATATATATATATATATATATATATATATATATATATATATATACACTATATATATACATGAAAATTCCTAAGTAAGTTCTAAATCAAATTCGTCATTATATAAAAAGGATAGTATATCACATATTGAAGTATTTATTGAAGGAAAGTTTTATTCAAGGTTTACTGAAGGAATGCTAGGTTGATTAAACACCCAATAATCAATGTGACTTAGACATCAATGGAATAAATGAAAACAATGACTCTTCAGTAGATGCATAAATAGTACTCGATAGAAGTCAACACTTATTCTTGACACAAACTAGAAATAGAAGGAAACTGCAATTTTTCTATTAATCTAACACTATTCTAAAATAAAAAGTTTGTTTTAAAAATATATTAGTGGAAAGACTGGTAAAATTCAAATTAGGTATGTAGTAAAGAATTATTGAGTTAATGTTTTTTCTGGTTCTCACAATTAATTATACTATAGTTATAAAAGATATTAACATAAAAAGAAGCTAGATGATGTGTAAGTGGGAATTCCCTATATTATTTACGTAACTTTTCTGTAAATATAAAATTATCTCAAAATAATGTTTCTTAAAAGAAAGGATAAAACAAATTTCATGGATAAATGAGCATCTATTATCATAGTATTGACATAAATATATTAAAATTTTTTTTGAAATATCATCTGAACGATGTTTAAAATCTGTCAATATATTAATGCCAAAATTTTTCCTCTCCCCCCACCACCCTTTCAGTAGCCTCTGGAAGCCTTTTCCACCTCCAGTTTTTCAAAGTTTGCAGACACACTATGTTTTCAAAATGCCATTTTAAAATTGTGAGTAAAAGGCATTCACATGGTTAAAACAAACCAAAGAGAAAAAAAATGTCTCCCTGAAATTAAAATTTGGGTGGAGGACAAGGTATTTATGCTCCAGTGCTGAGATCCAGAACTAATACTACAATGAAGATGATATCTTACCATCCTAAATCCAAGTAAAGGCAACAATAAATAACAAATGAAATAAAGGAGACATTTTCACTAATGTTAGTGTCAACAAAATTTTAATAAGCCAGCATGCTATTTCTAAGTGGCTTCAAGTCAATCAGAAATTCTGCTATTAATAAACATTACATAAATAAACATTTATGGGGCAGTATAACTGGTATAACCTGTATTGAAAGCATGGGGAGCTGTCATATTATTGGCCTTTGACCTCATAAATATAGTTTTAGCAGACCATTACAAAGAATATTTCAATAGCTCAAAAAGGCTTGCTACAAAAACAATGGTCATTATATTATAATTCACTACACAAAATTTGTGTGCAATAAGAGAAGATTAAGGACTTCATCTGAGGTCAATAATAATACTAATCAAATAGGATTGCTGTTTTAGGACATTAACTGGTACATAAGAACTGTTCAATATTACTTCTATTAAACTGTCTCATATACTGATTGGTTACATCTACTAAATGTTTTAGACATTATAATTTGTCATATTTCATGTATGTTTTCTTTACGACTGCCATTCATCTTTTAACTCTATTCATGATGTTTTTTGTTACAAAAGTTTTAATATGCATCTAGTCACATTTACAACAGCTTCCTTTACTTATTACAGTTCTATATCCTTACATCCAATAGTTTCAATAGAATCCCAAACTTCCTAACACTTCATGTCTTACTAGAACAATTATTATCCCAATTTTACAGTTGAGGAGACCAAGAGATTTAGAGGTACAAAGGTTTACACAGGATCTTACAAAGAGTAACTATTTGAGAAATGTTTGGACCTAACACGCAATACGTGTTTGAAGAACTTTAGGAACTTACAAATAGTAAGTATTCAGGAAAGGCTACTGGGTAGCCATTACCATGATCACCATTATTATCATCAAATGAAGTTTCATAATATTTCCTATTCCTGCAGTTAAGGATGCACCAAATAGATAATTTTTAGTAAACCAATATTTTACATCATAGAGTTTAGTTTTAACTAGAAACATGTCTCTCCATTTCTTTAAGTTTTTTATATCTTTCTATAAAGCTTCATACTTTTTGGGTATCTTCCACCTTTCTTAAATTTATTCATATGTATTTTGTAGTGTGTGTGGTAGTTTATGTTGTTATTATGAATGGATTTGATTTTCCATCACATTTCTTAATTGGTCATTGGTGTTGTAAAGGAAAACTACTGTTTTTTGTTGTATTAATTTTTTAATGATAATAGTATATTTTAAAAGAAAAGTAATCTCAATTTGAGTACACCAATATGTTGTTTCTGTATTCAAGATTGTATTTTATTCTGCACTCAAGGTAACACCAGGCAATTTCGTTTGCATGGATAGTTATAAGAAGGAATTAATTGAAATGAAAGAAACTATATTTCTTTAAATGTATTAAAAGCAATTTTAATAGATGTTACAGGCTGAACTGTGTCCCCCCAAAATTCATACGTTGAAGCCCTAATTAACTCCCAACACTTCAGAATGTGACTATATTTGCAGATACGGCTTTTAAATGAGTAATTACATTGAAAAGAGATCACATATGGGCCCTGCTCCAATATGACTTATGTCATAGAAAGAAGAGTTACTAGAGGCAGACACGGAAGGAAACCATGTAAAGACACAGGGAGAAGATGCCCATCTACAAGCCAAGGTCTAACCCAGCTGGGACCTTGATCTTGGTCTTCTAGCCACTAGAACTGTGAGAAAATAAATTTCTGTTGTTTCAGCCACCCAGTCTGTGGTACTTTCTGAGGCAGCTCTAGCAAACTAATGAAATAGAAGCAAACAATTAAGTCTTTTATTTTTTTCTGGAAAATATAATTCTATGATTTTATTACATATTATGAGAACTCATTTTAGTGTTTCAACCTTTTACAGTGAAATGTAACAAATACATAGAAAGGAGTACACAATAAAGATGTACAGTAAGTACCCTACATACGAACGAGTTCCATTCTGAGAGCACACTCGTAAGTCCAATTTGTTCGTAAGTCCAACAAAGTTAGCCTAGGTACCCAACTAACACAATCGATTATGTAGTACTGTAATAGGTTTATAATACTCTTCACACAAATAATACGTAAAAAACAAACACAAAAATAAAGAAAACTTTTTAATCTTACTGTAGAGTACCTTGAAAAGTACAGTAGGACAGTACAACAGCTGGCATATAGGGGCTGGCATCGAGTGAAGAGGCAAGAAGAATTACTGACTGGAGGAGGGAAAGGAGGTGGGAGACAGTAGAGCTGAAGGATCATCAGCAATAGGAGACCGGAGGGCAAGCTGCACGTAACAATGTACGCCAGACACCTGAACTAACTTACATGATTGGACATGTGAACGCACGTTCACATCTTTGAAAGTTAGCAACTTGAAGGTTCGTATGTAGGGGACTTACTGTACACTGTAGCTCAATGGATACAAATCACATAAGGTATGTTCTTTGTATGGAAAGTAATTAAGATAGATATTAATAACAAAGTTTAAATTGAAATGCCACATATTTGGGAAAATTATGAAATAAATTCTAAATACCCTAGCTTAAAAATGGTTAGAAAATAGAAAATATTTTTATATTTAATGAAAAACTACATTATCCAAATTTGTGAGATAAAGCTAAAGCTTTCCTTAGAGAGGAATTTGTATCTTAGAGGGAAATGTGTAACATATATCTGAAAAGAAAAATTACTGGAAGTTAGCAGGCTAAACTTCTATCTCAAAAAAATAGAAAAATAAAAATTCATCAGAGCCTTATAATTTTAAAGCAATATGGATAGTAAAGAGTTTTTGCCATTATAATGATCGTATATGAAGCTCAATTTGCCAAGCTCAATTTGCCAAGTCCCAAATACAAATTTTCAAAGTTTATTTGAAGAAAAATAATTCCTTATCACTAAAGGCAAAAGTGAAGAATACTCATTTCTCTCTAGAAAATATAGGCAATTATGAAGATATTTTTGTCATTCTAGCTACACAGCTTATATATCTTAGCATTCTACTCATGACCTATGAAGAGTCGCAATGAAGAGGAAACAAGCAAAGGCCTATGACTAATAACAAATCCACAAAGGTAAATCAAAGCCATGTCTTTAATTAGTTCTATCTTGTGATAAAGTTGTATAAGAGGCAGAAGCATCCACGGGATTGAGGATAAATTGATAATGTAGTGTTTTCACCATTGTCGCTTATGTGTTTGTCTATTTATTTATGCAAGGCTGACATGAAAGAATGGAATTAGACCACAGTTCAGAACCTATTCCAATAAATGGTATAATTTCAAGGTAAGAATTCACAGAAAGTCACATATAAGGAATTCTAATCAGTTTTGGAATATGTCACCATTGTATTAAGTGAAGACAAAAGGTTAAGCTTTTTAAAGTTCCATAATTCACACATTTGTTTTATCTGAAAGTTTGTTCAGTATAGATATTTTACTTATATTAGCAATAATTAGTATTACAATACTATTATGAATTAGCAAAGCTTATAACCAAACCCTATAGATATTGAAGCTAAGAGGCTTTGTTAATTAATCACCTGATTAATTATAGCAGCATAATATAATTGTGCTCAAATAAAATATAAAGAAGGGGGCTTCCCTGGTGGCGCAGTGGTTGAGAATCTGCCTGCCAATGCAGGGGACACGGGTTCGAGCCCTGGTCTGGGAAGATCTCACATGCCGCGGAGCAACTAAGCCCGTGAGCCACAACTACTGAGCCTGCGCGTCTGGAGCCTGTGCTCCGCAACAAGAGAGGCCGCGACAGTGAAAGGCCCGCGCACCGTGATGAAGAGTGGCCCCCGCTCGCCGCAACTAGAGAAAGCCCTCGTACAGAAACGAAGACCCAACACAGCCAAAAATAAATAAATAAATAAATAAATTTATTTAAAATATATATATATATATATAAAGAAGGTCTTTACATGGCTCTTTTCCATTTATATGCACACATAATATTTATATAGGTCTACTGTTAAACATTGTTCAAAGGGAGAAATATGAGAAAAAGATAACCTCTGAAAATGTAGCATCTTAATTGGATGTTAAGAGTTTTGAATCTATAAAAAGGTAGTTGAGTGAATATTTATTTAGTGGCTAACATATACTCATCATCGTACTCTCAGAAATAATCTGTTCCCATTTTAGATGAGAGAAATAAGTATTAGAGAAGTCATGTTTCTTTACCACGATCATAACAGTAAGCAAAAAAAACAAAAACAAACAAACAAAAACAGTATTCAATGACAGTTTAAAATACAGAAAAGCAAATGATAAAATATCTTGGGTTACAACCCTCTGAGATGAGTTACATTCTTGTAGAGTTCAACAGTTTGGGGTTATGTCTATGCAACACTATGACAATCAGATGCAACCAAAGATTATTTTACTTGTTTGTCCACAGCATACTCGCAGAACATTGAGATTGACAGAAAACTGGGGTACCATTCTAAGGGTTGGCAAGCTAACTACCTTCATGAACCATGACACAGCAGATCTCCTGAAACTTTTGAGCAAATCCAACTTTTCCATGGACATACAGATGAGCTTGCTACAAATGTAGATATCTGAGAAAACTTTAGTTTCAGGGGGGTCATTTGGTATCAACTAAACACATTTGAAAGGTCTTTTACTTGTCAGTGAATCTGTGATTTAGTGGTGAGTGGCTAAATTCCTAAATGATAATTTATACAAAATTAATAGCTTCTATAAGAACAGATTGACTTGTATGTTGACACAAATTCATCCCACCATTGCCCATTCCAACCAAAAATAAAAGCAATGATTCCCATTATGTAGTGCATCTGGTAACTTTTAAAAATGAAATGAAAATGATTCCTGCTAATGTTGAATAATGAAAATATTAATAGTTCTCTTTGCAATGAGTCTGGTCAGCTGAAACCTGTACAGTGCTTTGCAAGCTACTTCATTTTTCAACACTGAGCTAGGGAAAAGTCAAGCAGCTAACAGAGAACTGTTAATACGTCCATATCTGTAGTATACTTACCAAATGTCTAATCTCCTAAAATCATATGAAACAATTTGTGTTTCCCAGTATATCAGTCTTCTCACTGAAAGTTATAGTTAAAAGAAAAATTTTAATTTTATCACTGCTTCCTGAGCACGTAAATCATTACTTATTCTATTTTCATCTGAATAAAGAAAAGTATAGGTTTCTAAGAAATTTGTTAATCAATGTAGTTTTCAATTTACTCATATTTCTTCTAAACTAGATCTTACAACTGAATGAGTTTGGTTCCAAGATATAAGACAAAGGGCACCAGTCATCCTAGAAATGTCACATAGAATTGCTTCCTCACTTGCTCTCACTGGATAATATCATACACCTCAACAATTGGAAAGGAAAAACCAGCCTCTACCAGAGAACCCACGTATAACTTTCGACTTTTCAGTTCTTAAAGGGGACAATCAAGGTGAGCTATCGCACCTCTAAGATGCCAACACATTTTTATTTTTTACAGAAGTTTTATTTGAAAGGCTACTGTATCTCTAGCACATGAAAGAGAAAAAAGAAAAAGAAAACAGGCAATCAATCAATTTTAATTTGATTTTAAAATAGGAGTCACTTTTTAAAAAATATTGTTTAAATAGGCCTATGTGCAATAGGTGTGAATTTGGTTCATGAACTCAGGTGGAAGAAAAGTCAAGATATTATTTTTTAAAATCAAAACAATCTTATATGGTTTATTTCTTCTTGTCACAAAAGGGTGACAGAAAATTCTAACTTACTTATGTATTATATTTTGGGGTGGGACATGGTAGAGGCAAGGACCCTTAATGATCCCTAGAGATTTACTAGAGTCCCAGGGAGGCATATTTTATCCAGAAAACTTGAAGAAGAACTTTAAGTTTAGTGAGAACTGGTCACTGTGGGAATGTTCCCTGACCAAGCCCGTGTGTTCATTGAAGATGAGCTGCTTTCCTGCCTTGGCACTGGAATCTTTCACCTTATTTCCCAAAGTCACAGTCCTTGGTATTTGGCTCCCAGTAGCCAAATATCACTCCATCAAACATCTGGCCTTCCTCTGGGGTTCCATAGGGTTCTGGGCTCAATCAAAGTTTTACCATTTCTAAGACCTATAGCTCTAAGCCCATTTCTCTTGAGAAATTACCTTCATGTTGGGTTATTTGTCCTTTTCAAATTCAAGCAACAATCTCTTCTATCTTTTATCTGGAACAGGCATGAGATTGCAAGACTGTTTATTTGTAGTGAGGGTAGATGGGGGGTAGTGTAAGGAGAGCTCAGACTTTTAAGAACATTAATGTGGTGACGTACTACCCCACTTTACCCCCCTACTTCACCCCCCACTTTCCCACAATAGGGGTAGAAGACAGATTAGATTCATTCTTCCCTAATGGGACCACAGCAACAACAATAAAAAAATCCTGGACACTAGTTTTCTTCTTAGGAATATACCTTGTTGCATAAATTTTATTTAAAAAAAATCAAAAAGATAAAAAGTGAAGTAGAACACTAATTGAATTTTCTCAATTTCCCCCTCAATAATTCCTTAGCCTTATGTCTTACAACTCTTCTATTTTGCAAATCATTCTAAAAGAACTAGAGAATATAGCCTTAATCACACTGATAAATGAGTAAAAGGAATAATTGTTAACAGCTCAAAAGGTATACATTTTATGGCAAGTGTAATACTGACTTCTCAAGAGAGGCATTATTTTTTTTTAAATTTATTTATTAAATTTATTTATTTTTGGCTGCATTGGGTCTTCGTTGCTGTGTGCGGGCTTTCTCTAGTTGCAGTGAGCGGGGGCTACTCTTCGTTGCAGTGTGTGGGCTTCTCACTGCGGTGGCTTCTCCTGTTGCAGAGCACGGGCTCTAGGCACATGGACTCAGTAGCTGTGGCTCGCGGGCTCTAGAGCACAGGCTCAGTAGTTGTGGCGCACAGGCTTAGTTGCTCTGCAGCATGTGGGATCTTCCTGGATCAGGGCTCAAACCCATGTCTCCTGCATTGGCAGGCAGATTCTTAACCACTGTGCCACCAGGGAAGCCCAAGAGAGGCATTATTTTCAATTCACTTCTTACTTAATAGACTATAAAGTACAACTCTAAAGTGGTTTATGCAATGAAAAAGTACTGCAAGTTTGGTATGTACTGCCTGCTGCACAAGAGTAATGTTCTGGGGCTTCCCTGATCTTTCAATAGCAACAGCCGGAAGTAGTTTGCTTGCTAGAAGCTCTTACTGTCATTTTACAACAGGCAGACTAGATTTTATTTCTATGATCTGAGTAGTGTGCTGTTATTGCTCATTTAGATAAAAACACTGTCCATATAATTACGATGTAATAAGTTAGGAAATACATTTCACAAATGATTTTCCAGGAAGTTCTAACAAGAAATATCTGAGAGAAGAGTTTGGTGCTTATTAATTTCCTATGTCACTTCAGCCATCTTTATGAACTTTTTGTGCTCACTATCATTCCTTTTCAAAATAAATAAATTTCAAATAAATATATATTATATGTGTGTATGTATATCCTTACCACCAGTAGTGATAATGAGGATAATATCATTACATGTCTTTATAATTGTAGTATATGTTTGTCTAAGAATCAAAAATTTCATAAATTTCTCTAGGAGGGAACCAGCTAATAGATTATATGATATACATTTTATAAATAAAGTAATTAAAGTTCACAGGGACTTCCACTTCTGGGAAGATACAGTGAATATACTTATCCCTGTTTCTCCAGTTAAGTACAACTAAACTCCATGGACATTATATATAAAGCAAACACAAGACAACTGAAAGAGAAAAACGCAAAATGGCAGTGGATCTCAGGGCCCAAGGAAAGACAAGGTAATTAATTCACTGGGTTTCCTTTTTACTTCATATATATCCCAGACTTGGAACAAAAGAACTCACAACCAAGAAACACCAATGGGCACAGATATGAAAAGCCCCAACAAAAGCTTGCTCCCTCTAGCCAAAGGAAAAGAAAAAGAACAGCCCAGCAAGATGGAAAGCTGTTAGGTAATAATCTTACTCCAGTCAAACACCACAGAAAAACTTTAGCACTACCCCACACACACCAGCAAGTGTCAAGTGGGAAACCTAGACTTCTACCCTCACTTGACAGTAACAAGGTAGCCCATTTCTCCTACTGGAGGGGTCTCAGAGAAGACTGAGTAGGGGCCTCCTACCTTCACCCCTCTTCTGTCAGTGGAGACTACATGGGAGCCTGGACTTCTACACCCAGCTGGCAGTAACAAAGTATCCCCCTCACCCCCGTGCTGTTATGGTAGTGTAAGAGGAGGCCTACTAGAGAGACAGAACTTTCACCAGTAACCATGTCACACCCCTCCACCTATACAGTCAGTGGAGAGTGGAGGCCACCTGGGGACAAGTAAGGTGGCTTTGCTGCACCTCCCAGCCTGCGAGGTATCAGTGGAGGCCTAGTAGGGGGCCAGAATTCCCACCCCTGCCCAGCATTAAGGAGGAGACTCCAATGTCAATGGAGGCTTAGTGAGAACCTAGATTTCTACTCGTACTTTACCTTCCCCCATCCAAGCAGTGTCAGAGGAAGCCACCTAAACTAGAAGGGTTAAATAAGGTTCAGAGACCCGTAAAATGTCTACTAGTCATTCCAAGAAACAGAAAGGTCTCAAACTGAATGACAAAAGGCAACCAATAGATATCAAACCAAGATGACAAAGATGTTGGAATTATCTGAGAAAACATTGAGAGCAGACATCCCAAAAATGCTTTAGTGAGCAAGTGTAAAGACACTTGAAACAAATTGAAAAGACAGTCTCAGCAAACAAGTAGAAGACATAAAGATGAACAAAATGGAAATTTTAGAAGTATAAAACACAATAATTGAAATGAAAATTACCAGGGACGGAGAAGGACATTAAATAATGATAAAAGAACCAATCCACCAAGAAGTTATAACAACCCTAAATGTGTATGTACCCAAACAGCATAGATGATAAATATGTGAAACAAAATTTGATAGAAATGAAAGGAGAAGTACACAAATTGACAACTATAGTTGGAAACTCAAAAGTACCTTTTTGTACCATTGATAGAACAATTACACAGAAAACTAGAAAGGATATAAAACAAGTTGAGACATCAGCCACCAACAGGAGCTAATCAACATTTATAAAATATTCCACTAATGAACAATAGAATATTCATTCATTTCCAGTACCCACTGAACCTGTAACAAGATATATCCAAACACTTGACAACCAAACAACACACTTCTAAATAATTCATGGGTCAAGAAGAAATCTCAGGGGAAATCAAAAAAGCACACAGAACTGCATGAAAACGAAAATACAACAAAGCTCAATACAGACAAAGCAACACTAGAGGGAAATGTATAGCACTAAATGCATACATTAGCATAGAGGAAAGGCCTCAAATGAATACTCTAAAACCTTACCTCAAGAACCTAGAAAAAGAAAAGGAAAATAAGCCCAAAGAAGCCAAAAGGAAGGAAATAATAAAGACAAGAGCATAAACAATGAAATTAAAAACAGAAAAACAGCTAAAAAAATCAATGTTGCAAACAGCTGGTTTTTTGAAACAATCAACAAAATCAACAAACCTTTATCAAAGGTGTAACAAAAAAAGAAGGAAGGTAAACATAACAAACATCAGTAATGAAACAAGAGTTATCACTACAGACCCTGTAGACATTAGAAGTTTAATAAGAAAATATTATGAACAATTCTACACACAAAATATTATGAACAATTCTACACACAAAAGTTTGACAACTTGGATAAAATGAACTAATTCTTTAAAAAAACACAAACTAGCAAAATACAGTATAAAATGGAAAATATGAACAGCCTTGTAACTATGAAGAATTTAATTCCTAATTAAAAATTCTCAAAATAGAAATCTTCAGGTTGGTTTCACTAGAGAATTCTACCAAACATTTAAAGAGGAATTAACACCAATTCTACATAATCCCTTCCAAAGAAATAGAAGAGGAAGGAAGGACTCTCAAATTCATTTTATGAAGCAAGTATTACTCTAATACCAAAACAAAAACAGTACAAAAAATAAAAGCCACAGATCAATATCCCTCATGAACATAGATGCCAAAATCTCTAACAAATATAAGCAAATAGAGTTCAGCAACATATAAAAATAATTATAAACCATGACCAAGTGAGGTTTATTCCAGTGATGCATAGCTGGTTCAATATTTAAAAATCAGTTCATATAATCTGCCACATTAGCCCATTAAAAGAGAAAAATCACTCATCATATCAATTGATGCCGAAAAATACTTGACAAAATTTAACACTCATTCATAATAAAAACCCTCAGAAAATAGGAAAAAAGGGGGAAATTCTTCAACTTTATAAAGAATATCTGCAAAAATTATAGGTAATACTATATTTAATGTTAAATAACTGAATGCTGCTCTTTAAGATAGAGAATATGGCAAGAATGTCCATACCAATAACTCATAATCAACATAGCACTGAAAGTTCAAGCCTGTGCAATTATGCAAGAAAATAAAATAAATGGCATTCACATCAGAAAGAAATTTATAAATAAAATTGTGCTTTTTCATAGATGACATGATTTTCTATGTAGAAAATTTCAGCAACTCTACAAAAAACATATCAATAAAAATCCTCCTAGAATAAATAAGGGAGTTCAGCAAGGTTACAGGTATGTCTTAGTCCATTCAGGCTGCTATAACAGAATTATCTTAGAATGGGTGGCTTATAAACAAACAGTTCTAGAAGCTGGGAAGTCCAAGATTAAGGCACCAGCAAATTTGTTGTCTGGTGAGTGTCTTCTTCCTGGCTCAAAGATGGCCATTTTACCTGTGTCCTCACAAGGTAAAAGGAGCAAGGGAGCTCTCTAGGGTCTCTTTTATATGAACACGATTTCTGTTCATGAAGGTTCCACATTCATGACTGAATCAAATCAAAGGCTCTCCCTCCAAATACCATCACACTGGGGATTAGATTTCGATATATGAGTTGAGGGGGAGGGGGAGGACATCAAATATTCAGTCTATATCAAGGTAGAATATAAATATTTTAAAAATCTATTTTATTTCTATATACTAGAAATGAACACATAGACACAATTAAAAAAGTATAATGCCATTCACAATCAATAAAAAAGGAAATACTTAGGAGTAAATCTAACAAAACACATACAGGATTTGTGTCCTGAAAAGCTATAAAAGGCTGAGTGTATAAATCAAAGAATATCTACGTAGATGGGGAGACATATATTGTTCCTGAGTTGGCAGATAGTAAAGATGCCAATCCTCCCCAAACTGATCTATAGATTTAAAGCAATTTGTATCAAAATCTCAGCAAGATGTTTTATAGACATAAGATTACTCTAAAATTTATATGAAAAGGCGAAGGAACTAGAATAGTTAAGCAACTTTGAAAAAGAATAGGGTGGGAAGAATCTATCTACCTGATTTTACGACTTATTATATAGCTATAGAAATAAGACTATTTGGTTTTGTCAAAGGAATAGACACATATATCAATGGAACTGATTAGAGAATCCAAAAACAGATCCACACAAGTATGCCTAACTGATTTTTTTTAACATCTTTATTGGAGTATAATTGCTTTACAATGTTGTGTTAGTTTCTGCTGTACAACAAAGTGAATCAACTATATGTATACATATATCCCCATATCCCCTCCCTCTTGCGCCTCCCTCCCAACCTCCCTATCCTACCCCTCTAGGTTTTTGATAAAGGTACAAAAGCAATTCAATGGAGGAAAGATGGCACTTTCAACAAATAGTGCTAGAGCAATTCAACATTCATTGGCATACATGGAAAAATGAACCCTGATCTTACACCTTATACAAAAATTAACTCGAAATTGATCACAGACTTACATGTAAAATGTAAAATTAAAAAACTATTAGAAAAAAATAGGAGACATTCTTTGGGACCTAGGGCCAGGGAAAGAGTTCTTATACTTCACTCCAAAAGCACAGTTCATAAAGGGGAAAGTTGATATATTGGACCTCATTCAAATTAAAAATTTTGCCCTCTGAAAGATCCTGTGAAGATGATAAAAAGAAAGCCTACAGACTGGGTGAGAATTTTTGCAAACCACATAATCAACAAAAGACTAGCATCTAGAATATATAAAGAACTTTCAAAATTCAACATGAGCAATCCATGTAGTAGTGATGGAAATATCCTGTATCTTCACTGTTCCAATGTCACTATCTTGGTTGTGATACTGTACTGTAGTTTTACAAGAGGTTACCATTAGGGGAAATGAGGTAAAAGGGTACATGGGATCTGCGTTACTTCTTAACAAGTACATGTGAATCTACAGTTATCTCAAAATAAAAAGTTTAATTTAAAAAATTAAGGCTCAAAAATGTTAACTGGTTTTGAAATTGGCAAGAAAGATGCCCTAGCTGCTGCTTCTGAGTCACTCTGTCTGAGTTAATCAGACTTAGAATATAGTCGTTCTCAAGTTCCTTTTATAAAATGGGTAGTATTTGCATATAACTTACCTACATCCTCTCATATACTTTAAATCATCTCTAGAGTACCTATAATACCTGATACAGTGTAAATGTTATGTAAATAGTTATAAATACAATGTAAATGCTATGGAAATTGTTGCCAGTGAGTGGAAACATTTTGCTTTTTGGAACTTTCTGGAATTTTTTTTTAATATCTTCAACCCCTGGTTGGTTGAATCTGTAGATGTGGAACCTATGGATATGTGGGCCAACTGTATAACACAGAACCTAAACAAAAGCTTGAAATGAGAGAAATAATCAGGAGGAAGGGCTGATGGTTCTAAAACCGGCAGATCAATCAAGAGAAAAAGTCAAGTCAGAAGCAAGATCAAGAATAGGAGATCTCAGTCAAAAAGTAAAAGCAAAATGTTGTTTTCTGCCTAGACTATGGGAAAGCCAGAAAGCAGAACATTTGGAAACAGAAAATTGCCTGAGAGTTTCAAATACTTGGCTACCTTGCTCCTGATGGTACATAACTTACTTTACTTTTCACTGGTTCAAAGGTTAATTCCTACATAACAACTACCTCTCTCCCTCCAGGAACCAGTCTGGTTCAGAAATCAATTAATGAGGGACTTCCCTGGTGGCGCAGTGGTTAAGAATCTGCCTGCCAATGCAGGGGACACGGGTTTGAGCCCTGATCCAGGAAGATCCCACATGCCGCAGAGCAACTAAGCCCATGCGCCACAACCACTGAGCCTGTGCTCTAGAGCCTGCAAGCCACAACTACAGAAGCCTTCACGCCCAGAGCCCATGCTCTGCAACAAAGAGAAGCCACCATAATGAGAAGCCCAAACACTGCAACAAAGAGTAGCTCCTACTCACCACAACTAGAGAAAGGCTGCAGGCAGCAGCGAAGACCCAGTGTAGCCAAAAATAAATAAATAAAGTAGACAATGATAATTCTAAAAAAAAAAAAAAATCAATTAATGAACATTTACGCAGAGCCTACCAGAAATATTTAGTACTTGGGAAAGTCATTGCATAAAATCTGTCCTGAAGGATTTAAAAATGTAATAACAATACAAGTGCAAAATAGTTTATTATGAGTAATACCGCTAATGAACATTAAGTTCAAGAGTAAATAGGTTTGCAGGATAGCACATTGAGTTGTTCCACCACTTTTGAGCTATGTACCTTTGCACAAACTTTTGAACTTCTTTGAGGTTCTCAGCTTCTCCATTAATAAAATTAGAATATTTTAAATATACAGTGGTTTTTTAAGGATCAAATGAGGTGACAGACATTGATTACTTGTACAAAAGTAAATAAAAATCAAGTCTACTTGTAAATCTCATGTCCCAAGTCTATGTTATAAAAGGAAAAGACCATCACGTTAGAAGATATTTAAATAAAGCTTATCTTCTTGTATTCTGCAATTTAAATTGCCTTACAATCTTAAAAAATAAACAACTACATTCATCACATTTCCATCTTAAAAAATAATGGTGTGCTTTTTGAAAACAGTAAATGTGCTTTCTTTTTTTCTGTACCTATGAAAGGCAGGAGTCTGCCCAGATCCACATCTTTTAGACTCAGCCTTATTGAACCTGAAATATATATTAGACTTCCTAATGGATATATCAAATAGAGCTCCATTACAAATTTAAATAAGAAATTTATGGAGAAAATGGTCCTTATGAGGCATAGTCATAATTGTAGGGCAACTGACTGAGTCCTTGATTTTTCCTAACTCTAAGCTCAATACTATAAAGAACCAAAGAGGTATCCATGTTAATTTCTAAGCCCTTTTATTGGCATACTTACTCTATTTATTATATATTTATTTATGGTATTTAGATTCATTGTTAAAAAGTCAAGACGCTTTTATTGTCATATACATAAGCCTATATTTGTAGATATATACATTTTATAGATCACTTTAGCAAAAGTGAAACTATTCTAGAAAAATATATGTAAATAACTGTTAAGTGGCAGCCTGGATGGGAGGAGGGGAGTCTGGGGGAGAATGGATACATGTATATGTATGGCTGAATCGCTTTGCTGCACAGCTCAAACTATAACAACATTGTTAATCGGCTATACTCCAATATAAAATAAAAAGTTAAAAAAAACCTGTAAGGTATAATTATAAATATTTAGTGCACACAGAAAGTTTGTTTCATGACAAAACAATACAAATAAAATATTCCAATCTGTAATGTGAATATAATCAGATACTTTTCATCAAAGCAAGGTTATTTTAGAAAACATAAGGCATCTAAATACACTATCTTGCAATATATACGTAGATGTCTTTATTTTTTCCTTAGAAACCTGCATAATCTGAAATCAGTAATTCAAAGCCAGCCTTTGTGATTTTAATTTTAAAAGACTTTAAAGTAAGTTAAATAGAACCCACAGGTGACATATATGCAACATGTCTTATGAGTAGCAAATCTCAATTCCACAATTGTATTATGTATTCATCTTTATTATATTTGTTGTTGATATCAAGATTGCTATTCACCTTTATTCTCAAAGAGTCATTTGCATAGCATGTTCTCTCCCTCCCATCCCTCACTCTGTCTCTGTCTGTCTCTGTCTCTGTCTCCCTCTCTCTCTCTCTAATGTGCCAATTATTTGTCAATTTTCTTGCCCATTTAAACAATCAGGTTGGGGGTTCAGTGTTCTCTTCTACTTTGGGACCAGAGAGGTTTAATTAACAAATTTCTGTTTTACTCTCTAACCATTTCATTTACCTCTGTAGCTTTATTTTATTGTTCTTTTCTATTTTAAGTTGAGTTCATTATGCCTTTTTTATTTGCTAATAGGTACCATTAAGAGTATAAATTTGCACGCCACACAGGATTTAATTTGTGGAATTCTTGGTCATTTTGAATCAAATAGTCTGTAAATTTAGTTTGAATTATTTGAACTCAAATTTCATAAAGTAAATTGTTGCTTGTTTGATTTTTACATTTTCTAAACTTTTGAAATTTCCTGAGCTATAGATTGGGGTTAGTCAGGTAAAGAATATATCTTTTGCTATGAATTTCTATTTTTATTTCATGGTAGCAAGAAATGTGGCCAAATGAGCATCAATTTTGGAAATATTTTGCAACTTTCTCCATAGCCTAATGTATGTTTAATGTTTGCAAATATTCTATAAATCTATAAAAGTTATTCTCAGTAGGGTACCGCGGTCACTTTACAATACATATAATAAACTGAATTTGCTAATCTTCTTGAATAATATCCTCTATATCTTACTTAGTTTTGCTGTTGTTTGATGTATTACTTTTGACAGAAATATGGTATCATTGTAGATTTGTCAAATTGCCCTTGTATTTTGTAATTCATTTTTATTATTTTGTATTTGTTTTTGAGTCTCTTATATTTCTTATCCAAAAGGTTTAAGCCCTATCTTCTGATAGACTGCAACGTTTAACAATTGTTTTTCTATTTGGTGCATTAGTCTCTAAATAATATATTACTTGATTTTTAAAAAATCATTGAGTTCATTTTGCCTGGTACATCTTTGTCTGTTCATTTGCTGTAATAGCTTCATCTCCCTAACTGACTTCTCTTTGTCATTTTAAGCATCACAGAGCTGGGTCATCTAAATTAATTTAAGAGCCCCTTTCAAACAGGAAAAGCACCTCTGGTTTAGCAGTGTGGAGTCCTGAGGCTTCGATGGGCTTTGTCTGGCTCTTCTCTCAGTCCATACCCATATCATCTTTCCCTCAGCCCCACAGGAGAAAATTCTCACTTAACCTAAACAACTGTTCTCCCAGATTTATCGAGGTTACAAACACTGAAGCCTAGCAGAGGGGCAGAGGGGCCCACACGGACCACCTCTTCAGCAGACTGTCTTCAAGTATCCCTGTCTATCAGCCTCCCTAAGGGGAAGATTTTCATGAGGTCCATAAGCAGCAATGTCTCTTTGCTCTGAACAGATTTCAGTTTCGATATTTCTGTTTTGAATTTCTCTCCTCTGATTTCTCCCTTACTCCATTTCATTTGTTTTACGCACTTTAGAAATTCATCAAAATGGCCTATTTACTGATTGTTTCCTTTCCTGCTTCCCAAGATTCTTATATGGACTCACTTTTTTGCACATATATTTTTCTGTCATTTCCATGAAATTTCGGCTAAACTCATGTTAAACCTGCCATCTGAAACCTCAAGTCAATACTCTAAGTTCTGTTTCCAGCTATGATTTTCCACATAGATATTGGGAATATTTTTTGCTCAAATTTTCATCCAGTTCTACCTGCTTCCACAGATTTGAATGAAGAAATGACCATGTCCCAATATCAATAAAACAATTCTTATAATTTTTAAAACAATCAATTCCTTGTCACCCATTTAAAGAAGACCAAAAAAAAAGAAGAAAAAAGCCTAAGGTTGGGGGTGAGCAAAACTTTCTGTTAAAATACAATACTGAAAAATGTTATAGCAAAGCTAAACAGAATATATTTTTATTTCTATACAGGATAGTTTGAATTAAACTTATCAAACAAATGTGGCACAAAAGGGGTTTATAGAGTAACCTGGAGATAATTAAGCAGTGCAGCATACTGGTCACCAGCACATGGTCTAGAGGCAGACCGCAAGGGCTCCTATCTCAAAGGCACCATTGGTTAGCTGTGTGGCTTTAGGGTTAACCTCTCTGACAATTAGTTTCATCACCTGTAAAATGTGATAACAGTGTCTACCTAATAAGATAAGAGATTTAAATAATACATGAAAACACTTAAAATAAGAACTAGCCTATAATAAGTGCTCAATAAATATTTCTTAAGATTATTAAAATACGTTTCTCAGAAAGTATAGAGGTAGCACTGACCAGAAATACAGACCATATATCCTCTCAACTTTAATTATTCCAGTTACAAGATTCTCTGGAAAGCTATGTCATAGTGAGTAAAATATTCAGTTATTAGGTACTCAGTACAAAAGCTCAAGAAAAATGACTGAACTCTTTGTCTTGGTCTTATTTGCAATTTGTCTTACTTTCTGTCTGGTAGAAAGCAGAGCCAGAACTGGTAGATTTGGCCAGTTCAAAATTTGTTGTTGATTTCATATCCTATGCCACAGTAAAATGATTTTATACGAGAAACTTCTCAGTTTTTGATTACATAAAACTTTCACCGAAAAAAAAAAAAAAAACTATGAAGGAGATTAAAGAGTCAGTGCTAAAGCAGACTCAAGCAAAAACTCACCATCTGTAGCAGGAGGACTTCTTAAAACCCAGGGGTGTCTTCTTACCCAACTGTCAACACCAGGAATTATGCCAAGGGGACAGATGCTAAAATTGGAAAGTCTCATCTAGGGCA
This sequence comes from Balaenoptera acutorostrata, assembly GCF_949987535.1. Lineage (NCBI taxonomy): Eukaryota > Metazoa > Chordata > Mammalia > Artiodactyla > Balaenopteridae > Balaenoptera > Balaenoptera acutorostrata. The sequence goes on along the minus strand of NC_080071.1, from coordinate 17,324,191 downwards.
TGACATCAGAGCTCTACAATTTCTCTCTAAAAAAGCATCAGTAACCACAACGGCAACAAAGTATTAAGGAGAAAACAAAAGCACCCTCCCTAATGAAGAATGGCTTCCATTAAATAGTTATACTACTAAAATTCTATTAAGAAAAATGAACATATTGGTTTGTGGGATGGAAAGTAAAATCTGTATTGAACTAGTTTCCAAGAGACCAGGAGGTATTTTTTTAATCATTGGCAACAACAGGGAACATATGATCAATCAGGAAAATAATAATAACAGAAGCCGTTACTAAAAATAGTTTCCAGTGACAGTGCAGAGTTGAAGAAAAACAATAAAGAAATCTCTCCTGCTGTTTTAACAATACAGAGACAGAGACCTGATAATGAGAACTGATAACTCAAAGATAGCAGTCAGCATTAAAAATGAAAACAGTCTATAATTAATACCATTACATGGGGAATTTATGATCCAGAAACACAGAAAGCCTTCAGTAAAACCTATTTCATGCTTATTCAAGTATTGTTGAACTTGGATTTTTACTCCCTTTAGATTTTCACTTCTATCAGAGGAGGAATTTGGCTTTTAAGATTTCATAATCTTCAGCTGTTTGACAACCAGGCTGAATCTGAAACTGTACTTGCTGACTGGGGCTTTAGTGTCTAAAGCAGAGCTCGCAAACTCAAAGAGTGTCAAGCAGGTAACATGAATGAGTGAGGCCAACAGTGGGAGGACTGTGGGAAACTGGAGAGAGAGTGGCCCAGGGACAGAGAACGGCTGCTATTCAGCTTGGCCCAATCAAGCAAGCCTGGTATTGTTGAATCTCAGTTTTCAAGAAAAAGTTTGAAAATCCATACTTCTATTTGAATCTCCAAGTTATATAAGTGTTGGTTTAAAAAAAATAAAGAAATATCAAGCATTATTTTAAAACTATGGGCATCATATACATCAATAAACTAAATCCAGCACACAGGTTGCCAGATGGTAATCTCTAGAAAGGTATCCATCTTAAGTAAACCTCATAAACGTAAAGAAAGCTGTTTTGTTTGTTTTGCTTTGTTTGGGAAGTATGACGATATAGCCATGCAAGCTGAAAATCATATGACTTTTTACATGAAGATAAAGCCTTGTGATTTGCAAATTCTGTTCAGTTTTTGTAAGTAAAAGATCTAAACTGGGTAAGAAAAACTGGACTATAAAGCTTTATTCAGCACCCCAATATCAGAAGTAATTCTAGATTCTCAAGAAATGAAAGGAAAAATGAGAAAAATCTAGCTCTTATTTTCTTTATTTCTAAAAGGTAAAAGAACAATATAAATTTCTACTTGTGTTTTAGGTGACAAGAAGCACTAAAGTAACCCAGACTGGTTATTAGCTTATTCAGTGTTTCAGAAGAAAATAAAATCATTAATAAGGACTGCGTTTTAAGGAGATAGGAGCTACTAAAGACAGCTCTATAAAAGACTCAAATAAATAAATCCTCTTTTCTCTTTAAATATATGAGTAAAAACAAACACCACCAATAAAAAATAATCCAAAGAAAAGAGTTAATAAAAGAAGTACCATAGGTGAACATTTTGTCAACTTCAAATTTTACTTCACTCCAGGAAACCCTTATTATCCACTTTTATTTCATTTCATTCTAAGGCAAATTGATAAGGAGATTTTCTTCCCATCAGCCAGTCTTTCCATTTCTACACTTCACTGCTTCTCATTTCTATTTACAGAGAAGAAAACTCACATAACATGCCTATAAGACACAATACCATATTAGTCAGTTGCCAAACGCAAATGAAAATACTGAATTATTTCCCCAGTGTCAAAATAAAGACAGAAAGAACTTATTTGCCAAAGCATACATTGAAGATTATATCTTGAAGTATTAGCCTGAGTACTCTTCAGTATATTTTTATGCGCATTCTCCCCTAAGACTGAAATACGAGGTCCCGTGAATTAAGAGGTTTTCCACTCTGGCCGGTGAGAACAAGAACTCTCCCTGGCCGTGAGTGATTTCTGGTTACTGGTCCCTCTAATCTTTTTCAGTGGTTCTTTCCCTCGCCTGGGGTAGTTTCCCCATGCACATGAGCCTGAAGGCTGTAGACCTCAGCAGATCTCCAAAGGTCTGTCTCTGTGCAGCTCTCTCCTCTGGAATATTCTACCACTTTCATCTGTCTGGGCTCCCAGCTCGTCCCCTTCCCTCAGGGAAACCGCCAGGCTCCACCTGGTGCCCTCTCCCTGCACTGCAGTCTGGAAGCTGTGCAGGCGGTCAGCGGGGGCAGTCGTGGGCTCAGCTCATTTGTTTCTTGTCTCTCAGGGATCACTGCCTTTCCTTGTCTGATATCCAATGTCCTGAAAACTGTTGTCCAATATAGTGCATTCCTTTTTTAGATGTCTCAGGCAGGATAGTATACTTTGTCTCTGTCACTCTGTTTGCATAGAAATTTGGTTTCTTTTTTCTTTCATATGTATAATTTTAAGAGTAAGAGTCTGATCTTTCCTCCCCACATTCATTACTCTTTACAGTTTCTATTGCCTTGTTAAATACACACATTGTAAACCCTCAGAATTAGTAAGTGGTGCTAGAATAAGTTAAACAAGCATGGCTACAAGCAGAATCCAATGTTAGGTCTTTCTGTTTTGTTTTGTTGCTTTTTACTTAGACCAGTGACTCCCTGCCACTTTCTCCCACTCTAAAAAGGCAAGATACGCTGGCAGGAAGGTAAGATATTTCTTATGGCTTTGAGTGTCTCTTAGTTTTGAAACAGGCTCTGGTTCTAGACATTAAAATGACCTGCATCAAGAGCTGCAATAATTAACTTTATGAGTTATTATACCAACCAATGAATGACAAGTTCAGGAAAACTGTATATAGTTTACAGCAACAAGAGAGAAAGAGGAAGGCACATAGGAAAGAGAAACTGCAAGAATGATTCAGAAGACACTGCAAATTTCCAAAAAGTAATGCCACATACATTGTACACACTGCCCTAGGACATTTATGGGGACACAGTAACCACCTCCTAACAGTCAAGAATTATAACTTAAAATTCAAAATTGAGCTTATTATATATTTTATTGTATCAAATTAAAAGGATAGAGCTAAAATTCTAACCAGAATACCTTTCTATGAAACAGTCCAGTAACTGTCACTCAAAATCAAAATTTCTCAGTTTTGTTTTGCTTCTCTGAAAAGATATTATGGAGGAAAATGTGAAAGATACACAAACAGTAACTTTTTTCAGAAAGTTTGACTATTCTGAAGGAAATAAATATTAAAATGATAAATAAATGAAGCCATGTATGATAATATATAAAGAAAAACTAAATTCTCAGAGCAATTGGCAATGTGTCTATATATGCCAAGTCCCGCTTTTAAAATGGATTTCTTAATATTCAAAGATATTTTGTACTTACATCAATAATTCAAGCAAATTTAATTAACTACATCCCCGATGAAAACAAAATAATGTAGGATTTTACTAAGCATATTTCCAGGGTTTCCCTTCATGCTTGGAGAAAAGCTGCCACATAATTATGTCTCTTCTTACCCTGTAAGGCTGATTGCCTTACAGTCTCTGGTGGTTTCTGTCAATAGGAACACAGATTAAGATATTCATTCCCGTGACCTGGAGACAGGCCCACAATGGGGTGCAAAGTCCGGCGAGCTAAAGCCAATGCTATTACTTGACTGAACATAAACGGAACCTGCTTATTGAACAACCTGAATTTGATGTGAACAGGAGAAAAAAGCTTCCTTTTTCTCTATTTTCTGCCTTTTAGTTCACTCTGTTGGATCCTGATTCTTCAAAGAATGACAACATCTCAACTTTCAGGGATAGAACAGTCCCTTTACTGATCATTACAATTCACTTTTACTACTAAATGGCTCAGTCTTGTCTAAAATCAAACTTCAATGTCAAATTTAATTTTTGTTCCTCCAAATCAGCAGGGGCATGTGGTCTGGTCCTTCACTCTCTCCATCGCCTCCCTCACCCTCTTTCCATCCGCTGGTTCTGCAAAATTGGAAAGGCCAGTGGGAGTGGTGATTAGAAGCAGAGGACTGAAACACTGACACCTCTCTAGCTCCATCTCGTTTAATACAAGCTGGTTGTCCTGTTCTCCATTCTAGCAATCATTAGTTGCTGGTTCTTTCATAGGAGGTGTGTGTGTGTGTGTGTGTGTGTGTGTGTGTGTGTGTGTGTGTGTGTAGGCACTTCACAATTTCTTATAATTGGTGTTTCACTAATTCACTCCCTTTGTGTGGGGTGGGGGGCGGTGAAGGGGACTGTAATTCCAGACCATGGGGAATCAACCATCCCAGATTTTCTTAACTCCCTCCAGCAAAAAGCCCTCTTGGGCAGGATTCCCTCAGGGGAAATGAAGCCCAGCCACTTCCTTTGATATGCAGTGAGATTTTGGCAAACTAAGGCATGCTTGCCAGGCAAAATTCAAGATACATTAGCCTTTTTCAGTCATGCAGAACTCTGTCATCTCAAGCATCGCCAGTAAATTTTCATGAATTTCCATGAATTTAGAAAATGGGAAGCAAATATTAGTTTATATAAGAGGTGGATTTATCATAAACATAAGGTAGTCTAAGCTCAGGGCTCTTTGGATGGGATCCTTCCAAATCTCTGAAAAAGGCTTTAGCAATATAGTCATGTAGTCAAATAGTCTGTAAAATTTGCGAAAGTAAATTTGCACAAAATTTCGATCTTCTCCAAGCACTCTCTGTGTTCACTTATGCTCACCAAACTTGAAGACAAACTCATGTCAGCTTCTAATAGGAACTCTCACTAGGCTCTCTCCTCTAATCTTCTATGCCGTAGGGATGAAGAAGTGCCCTAGGACAAAAAATTCCCCAGTAGACTGACATACTCTACATTAATACATTTCAACAATAGCCTTCCAAATGAAAGTTGGCAATAAGGGTTAATAGTCACCAATTTTGCTATCTTTTTAAAAGTCCTACATAAGCATATCTAGCACCACCTTATGATGTAAGGCACTTATCATTTAGGAATTTCAGCTTTGGAACTTTGGCCTTAAAATGCAAGGCAATAAGGAAATTCGCATGTAATTCTCTATTATTGTAAGCATGTACCTGAGACAATGCAGGCTGGCATTGCATCCCTTACTCAGGCTGTTTCTGTCATCCAAAAGACAGCCTCAACTTAAAACTGATGAAAATATTCAGGAGGACACTTTTAGTTTCTATTTTATTTAATTTTCCTGGGGGGGAACGGCATTTTTTCTCTGTAAGGGAAAATGGAAAGAAAGCTGACCCTTCACTGAAATGTTTATCATATCTCAATGAAAAGTAGAATACTGAAGATTAATTTTATAGAAGGTAAGAATCTATGCTTTTTAACTTTAAATGTATAATTAATCTGGAGTAAGAAAAAATCATTTGAGAATTAGGTTTAAGCATAGATAGCCAATTCAGTGACAGTTATACTACAGTAACTTTAAAAAAGGTAAAAAAAATGGAATCTGCTAGGGTCAGAATCTGTTTCAATGCTCAGTGGGTTCTTACCATAGGTTAACTGGCTGGTTAGTCTCTAAGTCTGTATAAGGAAAGTAGATTTTGAGAAACAAAATGTCTACATATCAATAGGTTCAACCAAAAATCAATACTAAAGCTTTTATTTGTTTGCTTTTTCTAATGTTGTGGCGGGCAGACTTAGCGTCTGTTTCCTAGAAATGCACTAAACATCTGATTTATTTTCCACTTTTAAAATAAATCACTGATAAAAGCTAAATGTGATTTTGTACTTTCCATCCTTGATTAATCCCTGGTACTTTCAAGTGATCTGTAAATAATACGTGTTTTTGAATGATATCTGGCCAGATTGTTCTAAGCAGGCTCAGAGCTACACACTGAATTTTGGTGGGAGTTAGTGAAATAATGCAAAGGAGGCAGAAATGAACAGCTAATGAGCTACTTGAGTCGCCAGACTGGCACTGCATCCAAGAAAAACTTCACACCAAGTGGTGATACAAAAGGGAAAAAAAATTATTAAAGCCACAAATCTTTTTGAATCCTGTTCCAAAATATGACCCTGTAAGATGTTTTTATGTTTCTAAAGAGTCCACTGAAGTCTGCAATTGTCTTTCATTTATCTAAACACCAGTGGATAAGAAACGTATGGCCTGCCATGAAGAAAAGCAAGTAAGGGTTGAGAAAGAGAAAGTCCATAAATACTATGTTAATTAGGAAACAATGACAAATTCCATAGCAACAAAATTGTCTTGGGATATCTAGGACATTTCAAAATTTCAAAAACAAACATATGCAGAATCAGACATGGGGGAAAAATTCACTTTCTACCAAGCTTTAGCTCTACAAGCAGTCTCATAATGGTAGGGAAAAAAATAAAGACAAAGTGTAGTACTAGCAACTTTTAACCTATTAAGTAGCTTTCTTGGCTTACCTCACAGGGTTTAAGTGGAGACTGACATATAAAAGGCAAGATTTTCATTCTAACCTTTAAAAATGTATTTCATCTAAGAAATTATGCACTGCTCAAAATATTCAATTTCTAAAACTCTTCCAGTTGGAACAAGAGAGTTGGAGGAGGTTTTGACCAATGCAATGGAGAGAGACTCTCCTAGGAAATGTCTTTTCCTAAATACAATGTAAAAGTCTCTCTAGGAGAAAGCTCTGTTAGCCTTTCCTCTTCCCTCCTCTTTCTGCTTTTAACTCTGACCAGAGAAAATATTTGAAGAGATTACAGTCGAAAACTTCCCTAACATAGGAAAAGAAATAGCCACCCAGGGCTTCCCTGGTGGCGCAGTGGTTGAGAATCTGCCTGCTAATGCAGGGGACACGGGTTCGAGCCCTGGTCTGGGAAGATCCCACATGCCACGGAGCAGCTGGGCCCGTGAGCCACAACTACTGAGCCTGCGCGTCTGGAGCCTGTGCCCCGCAACGGGAGGGGCCGCGATAGTGAGAGGCCCGCGCACCGCGATGAAGAGCGGTCCCTGCACCGCGATGAAGAGTGGCCCCCACTTGCCGTAACTAGAGAAAGCCCTCGCACGAACTGAAGACCCAACACAGCCAAAAATAAAGAAATAAATAAATAAAGTAGCTATAAAAAAAAAATTTTTTAAAAAAAAAAAAGAAATAGCCACCCAAGTCCAGGAAGCGCAGAGAGTCCCATACAAGGATAAACCTAAGGAGAAACACACCGAGACACATAGTAATCAAATTGGCAAAAATTAAAGACAAAGAAAAATTATTGAAAGCAGCAAGGGAAAAATGACAAATAACATACAAGGGAACTCCCATAAGGTTAACAGCTGATTTCTAATCAGAAACTCTACAAGTCAGAAGGGAGTGGCATGACATACTTAAAGTGATGAAAAGGAAGAACCTACAACCAAGATTACTCTACCTGGCAGGGATCTCATTCAGATTTGATGGAGAAATCAAAAGCTTTACAGACAAGCAAAAGCTAAGAGAATTCAGCACCACCAAACCAGCTCTACAACAAATGCTAAAGGAACTTCTCTAAGTGGCAAACACAAGAGAAGAAAAGGACCTACAAAAGAAAACCCAAAACAATTAAGAAAATGGTCATTGGAACATACATATTGATAATTACCTTAAACGTGAATGGATTAAATGCTCCAACCAAAAGACAGAGGCTTGCAGAATGGATACAAAAACAAGACCCATATATATGCTGTCTACAAGAGACCCACTTCAGACCTAGGGACACATACAGACTGAAAGTGAGGGGATGGAAAAAGATATTCCATGCAAATGGAAATCAAAAGAAAGCTGGAGTAGCTACACTCATATCAGATAAAATAGACTTTAAAATAAAGACTGTTACAAGAGACAAGGAAGGACACTACATAATGATCAAGGGAGCAATCCAAGAAGAAGATATAACAATTATAAATATATATGCACCCAACATAGGAGCACCACAATACATAAGGCAAATGCTAACAACTATAAAAGAGGAAATTGACCTAACACAATAATAGTGGGGGACTTTAACATCTCACTTACACCAATGGACAGATCATCCAGACAGAAAATTAATAAGGAAACACAGCTTTAAATGACTCAGTAGACCAGAAAGATTTAGTTGATATTTATAGGACATCCCACCTGAAAATAGCAGATTACACTTTCTTCTCAAGTGCACACAGAACATTCTCCAGGATAGAACACATCCTGGGTCACAAATCAAGCCTCAGAAAATTTAAAAAAATTGAAATCATATCCAGTATCTTTTCCAAACACAACACTATGAGATTAAAAATCAATTACAGGGAAAAGAACGTAAAAAACACAAACACATGGAGACTAAACAATACGTTATTAAATAACCAAGAGATCACTGAAGAAATCAAAGAGGAAATCAAAAAATACCTAGAGACAAATGACAATGAAAACATGACAATCCAAAACCTATGGGATGCCCTTCTAAGAGGGAAGTTTATAGCAATACAATCCTACCTCAAGAAACAAGAAAAATCTCAAATATATAATCTAACCTTACACCTAAAGGAACTAGAGAAAGAAGAGCAAACAAAACCCAAAGTTAGTGGAAGGAATGAAATCATAAAGATCAGAGCAGAAATAAATGAAATACAAACAAAGAAAACAATAGCAAGGATCAATAAAACTAAAAGCTGGTTCTTTGAGAATACAAACAAAATTGATAAACCTTTAGCCAGACTCATCAAGAAAAAGAGGGAGAGGACTCAAATCAGTAAAATTAGAAATGAAAAAAGAGAATGGACACCTCAGAAATACAAAGCATCCTAAGAGACTACTACAAGCAACTCTATGGACAACCTGGAAGAAATGGACAAATTCTTAGAAAAATATAACCTTCCTAGACTGAACCAGGAAGAAATACAAAATGTGAACAGACCAATCACAAGTAATGAAATTGAAACTGTGATTAAAAATCTTCCAACAAACAAAAGTGCAGGACCAGATGGCTTCATAGGTGAATTTTATCATACATTTAGAGAAGCGCTAACACCCACCCTTCTCAAACTCTTCTAAAAAATTGCAGAGGAAGGAACACTTCCAACTTCATTCTACAAGGCCACCATCACCTTGATACCAAAACCAAAGATACTACAAATAAGAAAATTACAGACCAATATCACTGATGAATATCAATGCAAAAATCCTCAACAAAATACTAGCAAACAGAATCCAACAGCACATTAAAAGGATCATACACCATGATCAAGTGCGATTTATCCCAAAGATGCAAGGATTCTTCAATATATGCAAAGCAATCAATGTGATACACCATATTAACAAATTGAAGAAGGAAAACTATATGAGCATCTCAATAGATACAGAAAAAGCTTCTGACAAAATTCAACACCCATTTATGATAAAAACTCTCTGGAAAGTGGGCATAGAGGGAACCTACCTCAACATAATAAAAGCCATATATGACAAACCCTCAGCAAACATCATTCTCAATGGTGAAAAACTGAAAGCATTTCCTCTAAGATCAGGAACAAGACAAGGATGTCCACTCTCACCACTATTATTCAACATAGTTTTGGAAGTCCTAGCCATGGCAATCACAGAAGAAAAAGAAATAAAAGGAATACAAATTGGAAAAGAATAAGTAAAACTGCCATTGTTTGCAGATGACATGATACTATATGTAGATAATCCTAAAGATGCCACCAGAAAATTACTAGAGCTCATCAGTGAATGTGGCAAAGTCACAGGATACAAAGTTAATGCACAGAAATCTCTTGCATTCCTATACAATAATTATGAAAAATCTGTAAGAGAAATTAAGGAAACAATCCCATTCACCATTGCAATAAAAAGAATAAAATACCTAGGGATAAACCTACCTAACAAAGTAAAAGACCTGTACGCAGAAAACTATAAGACACTGATGAAAGAACTCAAAGATGACACAAACAGATGAAGAGATATACCATGTTCTTGTATTGGAAGAATCAATATTCTGAAAATGACTATACTACCCAAAGCGATCTACAGATTCAATGCAATACTTATCAAATTACCAATGGCATTTTTCACAGAATTAGAACAAAAAATCTTAAAATTTGTATGGAGACACAAAAGACCCCGAATAGCCAAAGCAGTCTTGAGGGAAAAACGCAGAGCTGGAGGAATCAGGCTCCCTGACTTCAGACTATACTACAAAGCTACAGTAATCAAGACAGTATGGTACTGGCACAAAAACAGAAACATAAATCAATGGAATAGGATAGAAAGCCCAGAGATAAACCTACACACCTATGGTCAACTAATCTATGACAAAGGAGGCAAGGATATATAATGGAGAAAAGACATTCTCTTCAATAAGTGGTGCTGGGAAAACTGGACAGCTACACATAAAAGAATGAAATTAGAACATTTTCTCACACCATATACAAAAATAACTTCAAAATTGATTAAAGACCTAAATGTAAGACTTGACACTATAAAACTCTTAGAGGAAAACATAGGAAGAATATTCTATGACATAAATCACAGCAAGATCTTTTCTGACCCACCTCCTACAGAAATGGAAATAAAAAGAAAAGTAAACAAATGGGACCTAATGAAACAAAAGCTTTTGCAAAGGAAACTATAAACAAGATGAAAAGACAACCTTCATTATGGGAGAAAATATTTGCAAACAAATCAACAGACAAAGGATTAACTCCAAAATATATAAACAGCTCATGCAGCTCAATATTACAAAAGCAAACAACCCAATCAAAAAATGGGCAGAAGACCTAAATAGACATTTCTCCAAAGAAGACATACAGATGGACAAGAGGCACATGAAAAGCTGTTCAACGTCACTAATTATTAGAGAAATGCAAATCAAAACTACAATGAGGTATCACGTCACACCAGTTAGAATGGGCATCATCAGAAAATCTGCAAACAACAAATGCTGGAGAAGGTGTTGAGAAAAGGGAACCCTCCTGCACTGTTGGTGGGAATGTAAATTGATACAGCCACTATGGAGAACAGTCTGGAGGTTCCTTAAAAAACTAAAACTAGAATTACCATATGACCCAGCAATCCCACTACTGGGCATATACCCAGAGAAAACCATAATTCAAAAAGATACATAAACCCCAATGTTCATTGCAGCACTGTTTACACTAGCCAGGTCATGGAAGCAACCTAAATGCCTGTCAACAGATGAATGGATAAAGAAGATGTGGTACATATATACAATGGAATATTACTCAACCATAAAAAGGAACAAAATTGGGTCATTTGTAGAGACGTGGATGGACCTAGAGACTGCCATACAGAGTGAAGTAAGTCAGAAAGAGAAAAACAAATATCGTATATTAAGGCATACATGTGGAATCTAGAGAAATGGTACAGATGAACCAGTCTGAAAGGCAGAAATAGAGACATAGATGTAGAGAACAAATGCATGGACACCAAGGGGGGAAAAGTGCAGGGGGTGAGGGGGATGAATTAGGAGATTGGGTTTGACATACATATACTAATATGTATAAAATATATAACTAATAAGAACTTGTGTTTAAAAAAATAAAATAAAGCTGCATTATAAATGGAAAAAATAAAATGAGGCAGCCATCATGGCCACTGTTAGAAAAGACAAATGTTAAAGATGGCATAGCAAGAAGACAGGAGGAGTGTAAGTCTTTAATGACATCCTTGAGCAGCTGGACCAGCCTGTCTACCAGCTTCCGAACATCTTGCTAGAGATAAAAAATAAAGCTCTAGGTGTTGAAACCACTGTTGGCTGGATTTTCTACTATTTGCCATCAAATGCATGCCTAATTCATACAGTATTATTTAGGAGAAAATATACTGCAAATATAAATCAAGCTTTCTGATTTAAAATTATTTCATTATAGTTTGCTTTATAATAAAACATTAATTATTCTTATTCATTTGTTTTTAAAAACTGATATATATAGTCTCTATTGCTCTAGATATATAGTGTTTTAGTCCCTAGTCCTTGATTCTTATTGATGACGAGAGGTCAGAATAATTAACTTTTTTTTGTCCATCATTATATGCCAATATCATGCTTTACCGGTGGTGGTTTATAAAATGATTAAGCTATTGAAACACACATTCAAAAATATAGTGCCACAGAATGAAAAAAAAAAGGTCAATTAGGAGTTAAACATAAAAGATCTAAGAGGAATGTTCTGAACATCGAATACTATATTCAGGTTCATGGACCAGTTCAAGAGGAACTTAATTAAATGACCATGGTTGACTCAGTTAAAGGAAAGCTCCTTACTCTTGTTAGAACTTTATGACATTTTATAGCACTTACAAATAAAGGAGAGATGAAATTCCTCCACGTCTAGTTGGCAAAGGTAACTGTAAAAACTATAAATTTTGGATGTAATCCTTCCAAACTGGCATAAATAAATACAACTTTCAATTCATTTTAGTCATGCTAAACCCGGACTTTTCAACTAAAAACCTGCGGAAACTGAGGAAGGCTTCATTTCTGGTACTCATTAACAAAATTTCATTGTAATTTCACAAAAGGGCTCATCATTAGTCAATAGTGTTAGAGAATTAGTCTAAGGAAATTGGTATTATATTACATATATTAATACAGTGTTAGTGTTCAAAAATGAGTTCAACTAAGAACTAAAGATTTTGATGATAGCAATAGCAATTAGTCATTTTACTGGGTGGCCCTTAAATACTAGATAATATACTAAGCACACTCACTACATTATCTTGTTTTAATATTGTTAGTTTAATCCCCCCCCACCACATACACAAAGAAAAAGAGATAGGAAAAATATTTACCTTCATTTTACCTATGAAGATATCAAGGCAGAGGAAAATTAATCAACTTTCCCAGAATCAAGGTGAGTAATACATAGCATATAGTCTTTAAAGCCAGGCAATCTAACTCTGAAGTCTATACCTATAATCAGTCACAGGTAAGTTAACTCTCTTAAATTAAACAAACAACCCACTCTCCTCTACCAACTGACATATTTTAAAATCAGCAAGTTGAAATATCATGCAACACATTCTTGTATAGTGAGTCAACTCTGCAAATACTGAAATCTCTTTACTAAGGATGACAGATTTGTTCCAGTGATTCTAGGAACCCACCACATAAATTTCCAGAAAATGAAATCAAATCTTTGGTAGATTAATAAAGAAGAGGTTTACTGCAACATGACAAAAGCTTTAAGAATATATGATCTTTTAGATATTCCCCTTCCAAACTGACATCAGTATAAAGTAGCCATTTATATGGCTACCCAGCATCAGAGAAAAGTATTTTAAAATACATAGAGACAAGCACATAACATGGTGGATAAAAGTAAGCCACAAGGCTTTTTATAAAGAATAAACAAGGTCAAGTGTATCAGTGATTTCACTGGCTATAACTACACTGTCAAAAAATGACGATATATCTTTACTAAACTTATATGCAAAATGACACAAAATACTCTTTTTTTTTCTTTAACACCTTTATTGGAGTATAATTGCTTTACAGTGTTGTGTTAGTGTCTGCTGTATAACAAAGTGAATCAGCTTTACATAAACATATATCCCCATATCTCCTCCCTCTTGCGTTTCCCTCCCACCCTCCATATCCCACCCCTCTAGGTGGTCACAAAGCACCAAGCTGATCTCCCTGTGCTATGTGGCTGCTTCCCACTAGCTATCTACTTTACATTTGGTAGTGAAATTTTGATACAACCAGCAGAAGAAGAAGAAGAGTTAAAGAAATATAATTGAGAAATCATGACATAAATAAAACACTAATAAGATGAAAATGACATAACAAATGATATTGTCATTTCCATTCATCAAAATCATTATATTCTATATATTATGGCAGTTAATAATTTCATAAAATAGTAATTTCCCTTTGTCTTAGCAAAAGCCAGGACAAGGAATATTACTCATATATTGTAAATAAAGAAAATTTTACTCAGGAATATTATTTGACTTGGCAAAGATAACATGGCCATTTAGGGGCAAAACTGGATTCTGACTCAGCAGTCTTTCTACCACAGTAATTGGCCATGCAGGTAGAAGACTATTCTAAATGCCATTTGAAAAACTTAATAACATGTATAATGTCTGCACTCTAGTTTTCAATATAATCAAACTGCTAATGTGGGAAACCATATAAAAGAACCCACAATATTCTGTAAACACAGAAAGGTGCAGCTTTTGAAGAAATTTGGTTTATACTCTTTCCATAAATTAAAATAATCTTCAGGTTATTGGCAGATCTGTGTAGATCACACCAAATAGTTAAAAATAGAAAGTTAAGAGCATTGTCAAGAGTTAGTGAAATAAAGTTTGACACAATAAATTAATCAAAGAAATTCCTAGGGAAAAATACAGGAAATAAAACCATATAAGTTTATGTTTTTAAACAGGTGGCACAGGGGTCGGGGGAGAGTGAAAAATGGAAGACACAGTGAGCTTGAGGATGTTTTCCTGTATAGGACTTCAATTCTGCAACGCATCGTCTGTACATCATCTCTTTGAATTCTCAGAATAACTTTGAGAGGTAAGTGGAGAAGGTATTATTACCATTTTCCAAAGAAGGAAATGTTCAAAGAAAAGATATCTTCCCAAAACACCCAGGTAGTTGGTGGAGGTGGTAAGATATAAAATGGAGAAAGTAGTAGAAGACAAGTTTCCAAAAAAGAATTTTGGAAAGAAAAAAATAAATAAATAAACAGAAAATAAACATTTACAGTCTGGCTAGTGAATGACAGCAGGAATATGATCAAAACCACTAAAAGGGAGTTTGGAGGTGGCGGAGTAGAAGGAAGTGCTCTCACTCCCTCTTGCAAGAACATCAGAATCACAACTAACTGCTGAACAATCATCAACAGGAAGACACTGGAACTCACCAAAAAAGATACCCCACATCCAAAGACAAAGGAGAAGCCACAATGAGACAGTAGGAGGGGCGCTATCACAATAAAATCAAATCCCATAACTGCTAGTTGGGTGACTCACAAACTGGAGAATAATTATACCACCCACTGGAGTGAAGGTTCTGAGTCCCATGTCAGGCTTCCCAACCTAAGGGTCTGGCAACGGGAGGAGGAATTCCTAAAGAATCAGACTTTGAAGGCTAGCGGGATTTGATTGCAGGACTTCGACAGGACTGGGGGAAACAGAGACTCCACTCTTGGAGGGCACACACAAAGTAGTGTGCACATCGGGACCCAGGGGAAGGAGCAGTAACCCCAGGGGAGACTGAACCAAACCTACCTGCTAGTGTTGGAGGGTCTCCTGCAGAGGTGATGGGTGGCTGTGGCTCACCGTGGGGACAAGGACACTGGCAACAAAAGTTCTGGGAAGTACTCCTTGATGTGAGCCCTCCCAGAGTCTGCCATTAGCCCCACCAAAGACCCTGCAGGCTCCAGTGCTGGGTCTCCTCAGGCCAAACAACCAACAGGGAGGGAACCCAACCCCACTCATCAGCAGTCAAGCGTATTAAAGTTTTACTGAGCTCTGCCCACCAGAGCAACAGCCAGCTCTACCCACCACCAGTCCCTCCCATCAGGAAACTTGCACAAGCCTCTTATATAGCCTCATCCACCAGAGGGCAGACAGCAGAAGAAAGAAGAACTATAATCCTGCAGCATGTGGAACAAAAACCACATTCACAGAAAGACAGACAACATGAGAAGACAGAGGACTATGTACCAGATGAAGGAACAAGATAAAACCCCAGAAAAACAACTAAATGAAGTGGAGATAGGCAACCTTCCAGAAAAAGAATTCAGAATAATGATAGTGAAGATGATCCAGGACCTCAGAAAAAGAATGGAGGCAAAGATCGAGAAGATGCAAGAAATGTTTAACAAAGACCTAGAAGAATTAAAGAACAAAACCTAGAAGAATTAAAGGACAAACAAACAGAGATGAACAATACAATAACTGAAATGGAAAATACACTAGAAGGAAGCAATAGCAGAATAACTGAGGCAGAAGAACGTATAAGTGACCTGGAAGATAAAATAGTGGAATTCACTGCCGCAGAACAGAATAAAGAAAAAAGAATGAAAAGAAGTTAAGACAGACTAAGAGACCTCTGGGACAACATAAATGCACCAACACTCACGTTATAGGGGTCCCAGAAGGAGAAGAGAGAGAAAAAGGACCTGAGAAAATATCTGAAGAGATTATAGTCAAGAACTTCCCTAACATGGGAAAGGAAATAGCTACCCAAGTCCAGGAAATCAGAGAGTCTCAGGCAGGATAAACCCAAGGAGAAACAGGTCAAGACACATAGGAATCAACTTGACAAAAATTAAAGACAAAGAAAAATTACTGAAAGCAGCAAAGGAAAAATGACAAATAACATACAAGAGAACTCCCATAAGGTTAAGAGCTGATTTCTCAGCAGAAACTCTACAAGCCAGAAGGGAGTGGCATGATATACTTAAAGTGATGAAAAGGAAGAACGTACAACCAAGATTACTCTACCCAGCAGGGATCTCATTCAGATTTGATGGAGAAATCAAAAGCTTTACAGACAAGCAAAAGCTAAGAGAATTCAACACCACCAAACCAGCTCTACAACAAATGCTAAAGGAACTTCTCTAAGTAGGAAACACAAGAGAAGAAAAGGACCTACAAAAACAAACCCATAACAATTAAGAAAATGGTCATAGGAACATACATATCAATAATTACCTTAAACGTGAATGGATTAAATGCTCCAACAAAAAGGCACAGGTTCACTGAATGGATACAAAAACAAGACCCATATATATGCTGTGTACAAGAGACCCACTTTAGACCTAGGGACACATACAGACTGAAAGTGAGGGGATGGAAAAAGATATTCCATGCAAATGGAAATCAAAAGAAAGCTGGAGTAGCAATACTTATATCGGATAAAATAGACTTTAAAATAAAGAATGTTACAAGAGACAAGGAAGGACATGACATAATGATCAAGGGATCAATCCACAAAGAAGTTATAACAATTATAAATATATATGCACCCAACATAGGAGCACCACAATACATAAGGCAACTACTAACAGCTATAAAAGAGGAAATCGACAGTAACACAATAATAGTGGGGGACGTTAACACCTCACTTACACCAATGGACAGATCATGCAAAATGAAAATAAATAAGGAAACACAAGCTTTCCTTATTTCCTATTAATGACACAATAGACCAGATATATTTAATTGATATTTATAGGACATTCCATCCCAAAACAGCATATTACACTTTCTTCTCAAGTGCACACAGAACATTCTTCAGGATAGATCATATCTTGGGTCACAAGTCAAGCCTCAGTAAATTTAAGAAAATTAAAATCATATCAAGCATCTTTTTTGACCACAACACTAGGAGATTAGAAATCAATTACAGGGAAAAAATAACGTAAAAAACACGAACACATGGAGGCTAAACAATATGTTACTAAATAACGAAAAGATCACTAAAGAAATCAAAGAGGAAATCAAAAAATACCTAGAGACAAATGACAATGAAAACACGATGATCCAAAACCTATGGGATGCAGCAAAAGCAGTTCCAAGAGGGAAGTTTATAGTTCTACAAGCCTACCTCAAGAAACAAGAAAAATCTCAAATAAACAACCTAACCTTACACCTAAAGGAACTAGAGGAAGAAGAACAAACAAAACCCAAAGTTAGCAGAAGGAAAGAAATCATAAAGATCAGAGCAGAAATAAATGAAATAGAAACAAAGAGAGCAATAGCAAAGATCAATAAAACTAAAAGCTGGTTCTTTGAGAATACAAACAAAATTGATAAACCATTAGCCAGACTCATCAAGAAAAAGAGGGAGAGGACTCAAATCAATAAAATTAGAAATGAAAAAGGAGAATGGACACCTCAGAAATACAAAGCATCCTAAGAGACTACAACAAGCAACTCTATGCCAATAAAATGGACAATGTGGAAGAAATGGACAAATTCTTAGAAAGGTATAACCTTCCAAGACTGAACCAGGAAGAAATAGAAAATATGAACAGACCATTTACAAGTAATGAAATTGAAACTGTGATTAAAAATCTTCCAACAAACAAAAGTCCAGGACCAGATGGCTTCACAGGTGAATTCTATCAAACATTTAGAGAAGAGCTAACACCCATCCTTCTCAAACTCTTCCAAAAAATTGAGGAGGAAGGAACACTCCCAAACTCAATCTATGAGGCCACCATCACCCTGATACCAAAACCAGACACAGATACTACAAAAAAAGACAATTACAGAACAATATCACTGATGAATATAGATGCAAAAATCCTCAACAAAATACTAGCAAACAGAATCCAACAGCACATTAAAAGGACCATACACCATGATCAAGTGGGATTTATCCCAGGGATGCAAGGATTCTTCAATATACGCAAATCAATCAATGTGATACACCATATTAACAAATTGAAGAAGAAAAACCATATGATCATCTCAATAGATGCAGAAAAAGCTTTTGACAAAATTCAACACCCATTTATGATAAAAACTCTCTGGAAAGTGGGCATAGAGGGAACCTACCTCAACATAATAAAGGCCATATATGACAAATCCTCAGCAAACATCATTCTCAATGGTGAAAAACTGAAAGCATTTCCTCTAAGATCAGGAACAAGACAAGGATGTCCACTCTCACCACTATTATTCAACATAGTTTTGGAAGTCCTAGCCACAGCAATCAGAGAAGAAAAAGAAACAAAAGGAATCCAAATTGGAAAAGAAGTAAAACTGTCACTGTTTGCAGATGACATGATACTATACATAGAGAATCCTAAAGATGCCACCAGAAAACTACTAGAGCTAATCAATGAATTTGGTAAAGTTGCAGGATACAAAGTTTATGCACAGAAATCTCTTGCATTCCTATCCACTAATGATGAAAAATCTGAAAGAGAAATTATGGAAACACTCCCATTTACCATTGCAATATAAAGAATAAATTACCTAGGAATAAACCTACCTAGGGAGAAAAAAGACCTGTATGCAGAAAACTATAAGACACTGGTGAAAGAAATTAAAGATGATACTAACAGATGGAGAGATATACCATGTTCTTGGATTGGAAGAATCAATATTGTGAAAATGACTATACTCCCCAAAGCAATCTACACCTTCAATGCAATCCCTATCAAATTACCAATGGCATTTTTTACAGAACTAGAACAAAAAAATCTTAAAATTTGTATGGAGACACAAAAGATCCTGAATAGCTAAAGCAGTCTCGAGGGAAAAACGCAGAGCTGGAGGAATCAGGCTCCCTGACTTCAGACTATACTACAAAGCTACAATAATCAAGACAATATGGTACTGGCACAAGAACAGAAATATAGATCAATGGAACAAGATAGAAAGCCCAGAGATAAACCCACTCACCTATGGTCAGCTAATCTATGACAAAGGATGCAAGGATATACAATGGAGAAAAGACAGTCTCTTCAATAAGTGGTGCTGGGAAAACTGGACAGCTACATGTGAAAGAATGAAATTAGAACACTCCCTAACACCATACACAAAAATAAACTCAAAATGGATTAGAGACCTAAGTGTAAGACCGAACACTATAAAACTCTAGAGGAAAACACAGGAAGAACATTCTTTGACACAAATCACAGCAAGGTATTTTTTGATCTACCTCCTAGAGTAATGGAAATAAAAACAAAAATAAACAAATGGGACCTAATGAAACTTCAAAGCTTTTTCACAGCAAAGGAAACCATCAACAAGATGAAAAGACAACCCTCAGAATGGGGGGAAATATTTGCAAACTAATCAGTGGACAAAGGATTAATCTCCAAAATATATAAACAGCTCATGCAGCTCAATATTAAAAAAACAAACAACCCAATCAAAAAATGGGCAGAAGAGCTAAATAGACATTTCTCCAAGGAAGACATACAGATGGCCAAGAAGCACATGAAAAGCTGCTCAACATCACTAATTATTAGAGAAATGTAAATCAAAACTACAAAATGAGGTATCACCTCACACCAGTTAGAATGGGCATCATCAGAAAATCTACAAACAACAAATGCTGGAGAGGGTGTGGAGAAAAGGGAACCCCCTTGCACTGTTAGTGGGAATGTAAATTGATACAGCCACTATGGAGAACAGTATGGAGGTTCCTTAAAAAGCTAAAACTAGAATTACCATATGCCCCAGCAATCCCACTACTGGGCATATATCCAGAAAAAAACATAATTCAAAAAGACACATGTACCCCAATGTTCATTGCAGCACTATTTACAATAGCCAGGTCATGGTAGCAACCTAAATGCCCATTGACAGATGAATGGATAAAGAAGATGTGGTACATATATACAATGGAATATTACTCAGCCATAAAAAGGAACGAAATTGGGTCATTTTTTGAGACATGGATGGATCTAGAGACTGTCATACAGAGTGAAGTAAGTCAGAAAGAGAAAAACAAATATCGTATATTAACGCATATACGTGGAACCTAGAAAAATGGTACAGACGAACTGGTTTGGAGGGCCGACGTTGAGACACAGATGTAGAGAACAAACGTATGGACACCAAGGGGGGAAAGCGGCGGGGGGTGGGGGTGGGGGTGTAATGAATTGAGCGATTGAGATTGACATGTATACACTGATGTGTATAAAATGGATGACTAATAAGAACCTGCTGTATAAAAAAATAAATAAAATAAAATTCAAGAAAGAAAAACAGTAGAAATCTTAAAGATTTCATTTTTAAAAAAATCAAAAGGCTCTAGTTGATATTATCAGTGAAGTTTTATTTTTTGAAGGAGATTTTTTGAATGTCTAAGAAAATTATTTTTGAAATATGAACCATTAAGTTGCAGGAGAATCTCCCAAGGGAAACACTAAAAGTCCAGATGAGTCATAAAAACTCTTTCAGAGTTAAGTAATACTTCTTTACATCTCAGCTCTGCATTAAAGGTAGATATATAGGATAAAAATAAAATGTAACATTTTACTTTATAAATAATGTAAAGTGAAACATTACATTTATAACAGTAGAATAGAATTTACTTTCACCCATTACATCAGACTTTATTTGCCCAGCCAGTTAAGATCATTTTCCAATTTGAAACTACACAATATTGAGGCATGGCAAAGTTACCACGTAAAGGCAATAACCCACTCCTAGGGCACATGACTGCTGGTACAATTCCAAGAAATGAAAGGTGTCAGGGAAGGCATTTTTCAACAGGTTATTTTCTACTCTCACTTTTGCTTGCAGAGTAAAAACCACTGCATGAGCAGGAAATGTATAACAACTTGAAGTTCAATGTGGCAACACAGTGAAAGAAAATCCTTGACCCCAAGGAAAAATGGACTTATCTATACCTTTTTTCCCTTAGATCAATTTAAAATGTATTTTACTCAAAAAATAGGGCAGAATTTATCTATATTTAGCACTCACTGAACTAAGTTATCCTTATAATAGCAAAGATCAAAATATAATAATAATAATAATATCAGCTTTTGGTTCATCTTAAGTGTTCTCATCAGAAAGCACATTTATACAAACACACACATCAACATTTTGTAAGTTCAGATACTCATAGTATCTTCTTAGTTAGATATTGTCACTAATAGACTAATCTCCATAACTATAAAAATTGTCATTTTTATCTTCACACAAAGCATTCATCTAATTTTAACATATATCAAATTTCTGAGATTTTATTTTTCTTCACAGAGTCATAATTTTATTTCTTAAAGAATTCTGAAAGACAGTTGGGGTGTTATTCAAAAGTGCTCTCTAGAACTTAATTTTAAATTATAGAGTACAAATATATAACTGAATGAATTCAATATCTTCACAGATTTCTTCTAAAAAAGGTTTTTAAATTCCAATTCTAATTTGACACTTTATTATTTATACCACACTGTAGTGGATCTTTAAAAGATCATGTTGAAGACAAACTCATTCTATGTATCTAAATTTTTTTAAAGAATAAATTTTTGCAACAAATTTTGATTGAAAATAATAATTTAGGACCATTTATTTTAACTAAAGTATTGAGCATATCTCATCTGCTTTACAAACTTTGCATATCATATTGATGTAAAGCATTTTTCAAAAGCTAAAGAAATCCAAACCATAACCATTTTACTTATCTTTCCTCTCCCAGGAGGTACAAAATGAACATAGAAAACAATGAAATGAGAAAGACAATGTTATATACACTACTGTTATTTATTTTACACACTATTATCCAGAGACCTTAGGTACAAATCTGATCATAGCACTCTCCTGCTCTAAAACCTGTTATACCTTCTTTTTTGCCCAATAAATTGAAGCTCTGGCCCTCAGGCCTATCCACGACCTCCCAATACATTTTTAGCCTTACCTTTTGGGCTTATTCCACTTCATACATCTCACTCTTTAGTCCAAATCTGAATTTAGAAACTCTTCTGCTATATAGTCCCTGCATTCTGCACCCCCAGGTCTGCAGCTGCTTCATCTTGTGTCTTCTCCTTCACCTTCAGGCATCAAATTTCATCAAGGGCAACGTGAAATTTTACATACTTCAAGTTTTCAACAAATCTTTTCCAATATCCTAGCCAAAAATGGATGCTTCTTCAAACTTCCCCTAGCAACAGATTATCACTTTTCATCTGAATTACTGCTCTAACACCCTAATTGATCAACCCATCTCTAGTTTTTCCTGTTTAATACTTTTTATAAGGTCAGCCAGAGTGATTTTTTTTCCTTAAAATGCAGTTATGATCATGTCATCCTTCTGCTTAAAAGCCATCTGTGGCTCCTCATTACTCGTAGCAATTAAGTGCAAAAACATAAATGACTAAAAGTGCTACATTTTCCAGCCTTTATTCTTCCACTACTATCTCCTGAAACTCCTTTATTTCTCCATTACCCTACATATATTCTATCTCTAACCATGTGAATATCATTCAGTACCTTAAACAAAGCCAAGTTTTCTGTTTCTGTTACACTTGAGGTCTCTTCCAACTTTGTTCACTCTTCCAATAATACTCTTTCCACCCCTCTTGGCCTAGCTAACTCCCTTATCCTTTCTAAGCATAGGTTGTGGCCTTTACACATCTCCCACTAACATGGTATATTTCCCAGTTTACATTACTCTCACTGCCTGGGTAAGTGTTATCTCTCACTGGATCATGAGTTTTGCTGGCTGGGGCCCTCAGACTTTCTTATTCATCACTGTGTACCCAGTGCCTGGAACTTTGCTTGAAATACAGAGGTTGCTTAATACATAGTTATCGAAAAATATGATGATCTCAATAACTACCAGTTGTATTGTATTTACCCAAGAAAAGGACTTTGCAATGATGTTCAAGACCAGTCCTATTTATAAGGCATATATCTCTTGACTGGCCTTCCCCTCTACTCAGCTAGGCAACTAGCTGATCTGATCTAAAATTTAAACTCTAGTAATAGGGAGAAAATCCTTGACATGTCTCAAAAAATTATAATCTCCATCATTATAAATTATTTTGAAGAATGTAAGCAAGAATTGCATTTAGATAAGTGAATCATTGTTGGTGATGAGAAGAATGCCACAGTAAGAGTCAAAGTGCAAAAATATATTCCAGACTCTTCCACCAACTGGTTCTGAAAAGATGGGCAAGTTGTTTTACCTCACTGAATCAGAGTTTCCATTTCCAAATTAACTAGATTATTACTAAGGCGCACTTTATCTTTATAAAACTATCATTCCAATTCTATTATTCAATTAGGTAACAGCTAAGTTTTAAAAATCATAAATGTGCCTTTTTTTTCTTCCTCTCAACTTTCTCTGGTTCCGATAATATTATGGCTTCTAGTGTAAAGAAAAGGAAGAAATATGTTTCTTTGAAGCTGAAAATAGCATATTAGATTTAACCAAACATATCCAAGCCAGGGAAGACATCATATTGGGCAAATATGATTAAATGATCAGTTCAAATAAGGTACAATATTTTAACTGATATCTGTAGTACTGGTCTAGTAGAACCTGGAGTATAGGAGGGCACTCTGTAAAGGTTAGGTCCCTTCTTTAGTAAGGTTTTAGACACATTTAAAAGATAAGCAAAATTCAGCTTGTTAGACTGAATTTAAACAATAGTAAATAACTGAATAAAAAACAATAGACCATCAGTGTATTGCATAAGAGAGACATTGAAAGTTCAAGACCAAAGTCTGTCCTCGATTTTAGCAAATTGGCCTTAAAAACTTAAGACTCCGAAACATTTTGATAAGGGATTATGGTGAGTCGCTACCATTTTGTAATTTACAGGCTATAAAATGTGAAAACCTTAACTAAATGAAGAGAATAATCCAAATAAGCTTAACAAACCTTTGCATTTAATGTACACAAATTAAAATGGAGGGTAATGAAGCATATTTGAAAAAAGCCACTGGGAGAAATGTAGTGCAAAGCAAAACCAGAAAGAAACAGATAACACATGTTAAAACATTTTTGGAACCGATAATGCTAATCTGAATAAATACACACATACAAAGAGGCTACATCATTTTCTCTCTGTATTCTCTAAGTAGTGCTGCCAAATACGGAAGGATTGGAGCCATTTCTGGGGAACTGCTGAATCAGGAGCATGAGTCAGAAAGTAAACCCTTAGCACCGAAAAAGTACTAAAAAAAAAAAGTGCTGGGAGCTTATACACAGACATACACTCAGTTCCTAAGGTCGAAACATTCTATAATCATCAAAGCACCCTGCGCTCTTCACTTCCCAAAGTTATCCCCTCATATTATGTATATTTGGAAGAAAGTTTTCCTCTCATGGACTCAGATTTTACCTGTATCTAAATGTTGAGATATGCGACAGAGTTGGTACTACATGTGCCTAAATAGGGCTTTGAAAACTAACGTCAGGACATTTTCCAACTTAAATGACAAGAAATCTAAAATAAAAATAAAATTAAACAAAATAAAATTAAAGGCCTAAATTAAATTAAAAATTATTTACAGGTGTACGAAAAGTTTGCTTGACAGTAATTTAGGAAGACTAAGATGCTCTTTCATCAAAAGCCTTTAAGATCTAATCATCCCTCTGAAATAGTCTAGACAAAACTCTTCTTTGAACTAGGCAGCAGGAATAATCATAACTAGAGCTACTTTCAGGCTCATGAGTATACATTTGGCACAAGACATTCAGCAAATACACCCCACCTATAACCAGCACAATGTAGGTTACAAAGGTAAGTCATCCTTGGACAACAAAGAATTAATCGTCTTCCTTCCTCCCCTGCCCCATGCTGAGAGCTTCTCAATGTTGTAATGGCACTTTGTTACCATCATTAATAAATATTAAAATGCCACAGTTTATAAAATAACTTCATATATTTTTATTTTATTCAACATTCATTTTCAACTGCAACAATAACAACGGCAGCCATGACTTCCCACTTGAATTGCGGTTCCGAGCTCTCCTCTATGAGCTGAATGGGTCACTGATTTTAGCTCTTTTTCAAATAGCGCCTAGAACAAAGTAGTAACTAATCAAAGTGAAGCAATGCAAAGTGGGTCTAGAATCCTTATTTGTCAAGGTAAACTCACTCTATCTGTATCTCAAATCTTACTCACTCATTATCCATTTCCTATTAAAAGCATATTTCTCTTTAATCTCTGCAATCTCCACAATATTTACCCCAGAAAACAAAGCCCTCAAATAGTTTAGCTTTAATGACTAATAGCCAGCATTAGTCTTAGTGTAAAATTATGAAAAAAATTGTCCTTTTGAACTTTGCAGTAAGCATAATGATAATCCCTCTATGAAACGGTAAATACTTGCATGCAGTGTTCTGGTCAAATCCATGTGTAGTGATTTCAATGATCAGAATTCTCTCCAGCAGTGAGTGGCACTAACATCCTTGTTTGGTATTTATATTACATCTTCACACAATGTTCCACAATAGCTATCACATCTTGTTCTTCCTTATGATGATGAATAGCAATGCATTTTAATTCATACTCCTGATTTTCACCGTTTTCCACCCACATTAATTTGCATTTGGCTACATTGATCAGCACAGTCTGAATCGACACAAAGCTTCATCTCTTTAACAGTTAAATCAGTGAATTTGGGGTAAAGCAGATTGCTCTCCATAACGTGGGTGGGCTTCATCCACTCATTTGAAGCCTCAATAGAACGAAAAGAGTGTCCTTGCTGAACAACAGATAATTCTCCAGAAGAATGCTTTCGGACTTTATCTGCACTATCAGCTCTCCTGTGTATCAAGCCTGCTGGCCCACACTACAGATTTTGGACTCACCAGCCTCCATAATTGTATAAGCCAATTATTTATAATAAATATATACACATTCTAAAAAAAAAAAAAGCTTCATCTCTGAAGACTTCAGAAATTTAAAGAGCTATGTTCTCTTTCATTTTTACCACATGCCAATATGCTAAATTAGTCCAAAATATTTTAGCTGAGTAGTTAATTCAATAAATATTAGTGGCTTTACTAGCTGAAATTGAGTAGTTCTCAAACTTTAATGTTCTTAATAAGAATCACCTGGGTGCCTATCACAAATGCAAATTTCCTGGTTCACAAACATCAGATATTTGAATACTGTAAGTCTAGGCAAAGGCTCCAAAGTCAGCATTTTCATAAGCTTCCCATGGGATTCCAATGCAGGTAGTACCAGGACTTTACCTTGAAAATCTCTGAAAATTACTTAGTTAATGTCTAAACTATGAAGTTCCTTGTCACTGGACTACGCCACATCTTAACCAAAACTGCTTTCCCCAGTTACAATCCCCCTTGCTTACATTTAACAATTAGCTTGATTATCTACAAGGTTTGCTGACTTCTTTTATCATATCTGCCATAGGCAAGATTGTGACAAATATAGTGTCAACCCTCCCCAACTCACCTCATCCCCAGTAATTTACCCATACCACCCTCCAGTACAACAAATGAGAAACTTCATTCTAAAATGCTAAGGATTGTATTAATTAAATATTCTATACAAGATAGCAGTGAAAATAATAGAGAAAATAACATGTGAAAATATTCTTTTTATGTATTTTTGAGGCTTCAATATTGAATGTGGAATGTGGAAAACAGTAGAGTAACTCCAATCATAAGTTTGAAAAGACTTAATCCATTACCAATGAAGCAAACTTCTCCAATACATTGAAGCAGACATCTAAGAAGGCTTAACTAACATTCCTGACTGATAAATTGGGTGACTAACCAACATTTCTGACTGCTAAGTTGGTTGACTAACCGTCCCAGTTTGCTCAGAGTTCCTGGTTAAACAATGAAAGCCTCATGCCCCAGAAAACCTTTCAGTTTCAGGCCAATGGAGAGAGTTGGTCATCCTACTTCATGCCTCAATATTTAGGCATTAATTTTTTAAAGTCCCTGGAAAAACGTCTATAACAGCCTATCAAAAGAAAACGATAAACTAGGATTTTATTTAGGAATTGTTCATAAAAAATTGCCTTATATTAAAAAAGACTCTATGGTTCTCAAAAATTTGAGTTTTATTTTGACTCAAATTATTGAAAAGATATCTCTAAAAGAGAAAACCACCACAATTAAGAAATAATAAATATTAAAATATATATATAATCATAGATGTTACTTGGAGGAGGGTAGTTTGAGATTTCCAATATATAGCGATCCACAGGTCATGGACTTTTACTTGATAAGGTAAGTCTTCTGAAACACCAGCAATTACTTTAAAAGGTAATAGCAATCTGGGCAGGAATAGGGAAACCAGAGAGGTAAACAAGACATACCTGATTTAGGTCCTGACTACAACAGATACAAGGAGCTCACAGACTAATGATTCAGAACCTGCAATAAGGAAGGATGAAGAAAATTTCCAATGGTCAGGAGAGAGCTAGCTCATTTGCAGTAACACTAGGGGTTTGCCGATCACTATCTTCCGCTGGATCATTAAAGTATAACGACTAATTACAACTCATAAAGCTAAATATTGTAGGATCATTCATAGAGGAAAATTGTAGGCACATCTCAATTATTCACAAGCTGAGCTTCTGCTCTGTGATTTACTCATTAGGAAATTTCCAACTGTTTTTTCACTAGTCAGGAGAAGAGTCAGCGGCTTGTTCGTGCTGTTTTATTTATTTTTCTCAATTTATCTTTTTGTTTCTCTGGGTGTCTCAGCCTCTTCTAAGTAGCCTGCGGAATTTCAATGGGAAGGATCCTGGAGCACTTTTTCCCATTCTTGTTTAATTATAAGTAACTGTTTTGGAACCAGAGGCCTTTTTCATTACTTTCAACAGTCACATAGTTGCCTGAGTCAGACAATTTCATGCAGGACCCAATTATCTCTGGTCTGGCCTACTGTAACAGCTAACACCTGGTCTGTCTCTGGTCTCAGCCCCACTCAATCCGTCCTCCACCTGCAGCCAGAGGGATCTTTGAATCTTACAAATACGATCATGGCATTCTCCTGCTTCAAGTCCTTCAAGGGCTTTATCGCTTGTAGGATTAGGTTCAAACCATGCCTCATGGATAGGCTCATCTCCAGCCAATTCCCCTCCGCCTGTCCTCTACTCAGACCATACCAAATGATTTGACTCCTCTAACAAAGTGAATTCTCATTTGCTGTCCCTTGGGCCAGAACACCCAGCTCTCCTTACCCTCTGTATGACCTCCTTCACCTTCCTGTCTCACCTCATGCTGTGTCCTCTGCCGGGGGGGCGGGGGGCTTTTTCAGACTCCTTAAGAACAAATCCATCCGGGACCACTACTCTAGGCCTATACTGTAGTGTGACATAACATCTGTTTGAGCACATATTGCTAACACTCAGTTTAGCTCAACTTCTTTCTCCCTTTGGACTGTGGGCTTCCTCCTTAATCATCTTTGTACTATCTTACACCTACTATAATACGGATAATCAACAAGCATTTGTTGATCAATTTCCTATAAGAAAACAATTTATGACTCAGAAAGCAAGCTTATAAAAAGAGAGCAACTCTATTAAAATCAGTTTAAAATAACAACAAACAGATCAGAAGTGTTTACTGATATCTACTACTTTCTGCAACCTATGATATACATTAAAAAAAAATACAGCCTCAAAACAGTCCTCAGTCAATCTTGGCAGTTTACAGTTTATCTGGAGATGTAATAAAGCACATAAGAAATGAATGTGAAAAAATTATACATGTATATATAAAGAAATTATTTTAATAATAGTAGACAGACTACTAGGGACAGGGTTTTTCAAAGTAATGTGCTAATTTTACAAGCAATTTATGCAAGTAATAAATTGGAAGCAAAATGAGCAATAGTGACTGAGAATTCATGAAATAAAATTCATAGCCAATAGATACCATAATTTCAACCTTGCTAGTAATCAAAAAGAATAAAATAATGTCAAATAGACAAAAATGAAACCAATTATAATATCCATTGTTGGCAAGGGTATGAGGAAATAGGCACCTTCATAGCCAGTTGTAAATTGGTACCAACTTTCTGTATAGCAACCCTGAAATAGATATTAAAAACCAACAGATGTATACGTCCCTTTACCTAGGAATTCCATCTTTAAGAATTTATATAAAATAGTAAAGTTGGTGGTAAATAAATTTAAACTATGGACTATAGAGCATCTCATTAAAAAGGAAATGCCTAAAAATTCCAGACAAGAGATAGGTAATAAAAATTAAGATAGATACATAATTGGCCTACAATAAAGCCATTAAGATGAATGGTGTAGAACTGTAATTTGACATGAAAGAGGTTAAAAACATATTATACAATAAAGCAAGTTATAAAACAGTACATGTAGCATAATATAACAATATATCTGAATACAGACACCTGAAAGGTTCATGACCAATATATTAATGGTATAGTAGCTGAAAATAAGAGTAAGGTTTTTATTTTGCATATTTGTATTTTTAAAATTTTTTCTATAATGAGCATGTATTTAATAGCCCCTTCATAGTAAAAAACAGTATTTTAAATAAGTGATTAAAGGAAAGCACATGGACTAAAGTGCCCAGGGAAGACTGAACAAATATGGCAGTTCTTATGCCATGTAAGAGAAGACAGAAATGCTATCCTAGGTGGTGAAAATGGTATTATCGCAGACATGGGAATCAACAGTGAGCCCCAGTGTATGGACATTACAGTAAGCAGGGCAGCCTAACTGTCTCAGGAAGGAACACATGCATTTTGACTGGCAGTCATCAGGGATTTTTGAGCACAGGTATATCATGATAGTAGTGTTGTAAGCATATTCACCAGGCGAACATTCAGTAGTGCACAATCTGCATGTAAGCAGGTACTAAATCCATTCCCGAGACAACTACTGTGATCTAGAAGTACTATCATGTGAACTTTCAGAGGAAGAGTTGAATTACAGAGACACCACTAACAGAGAGCAGAAGCCAGGTACCTGCTCCCTTGGAGCATTTACAACTGCTGAACCTCTACTTGAAATCCCCTTCAAAGCAAAGGGATTCGTTTTACTCAGGATACTTTGCTTGGGCTTAAATGTCACCTTCTCATTGCAGCCTACCCTGACTTCCCTACACTCCCAAACCCTCTTGCCTTGCTTTACTTTTTTTCCATAGCACTTATTTTCTAACTCTAAATGAGGCACTTCCTCATTTTGCTGTCTGATTTCCATATATGATTATAAATACCCACAAGAAAAGGAATTGTGTCTTGTTAACTAATGTGTCCCCAGGGTCTAGAATACTGTTTAGCCTGTAATAGGTGCTCAACAGATATTGTGGAATGAACAACTTAATTGGATGTAAAAAAGAAAGAAAAGGGGAGGAGGTCTTCGACAAAAGAGCCATGATTAATAGGGACAAACTTTCCAGACGAGGATGTAATTTGAGGGTAAGATGATTACTTGGTATTTAGACAAGTTGACTCTGAATTAAAATAGTGACATCCGAGTGGACAAATGTCCTGGAAATTGATGGCATATATAAAGCCACAGCAGGTGAGAGATTTCATAGCTGGAGATAAAAGAAATAATGGACTTGTGCATACTTTGTGGGTTCATTTTTAAAAATCGAGTGTCTAGATTCAAGAGGGAAGAAGTCAAGGGCAGAGATCCAGGAAAAATTTATAAGAGGGAGCCATGCAGGGTATAAGGAACACCTGGAAAATAAAAATTAGAAGAAACAGAAAAAGAGGGAGAGGTAGAATGTGGTGTCTCTGAATCCCAGAAAGAACCTTGAGTATAAAGGAATAAATAACCGGATTACGTTTTTCATGAAGAAAGACCTGGACATGTTTGAGAACAAAGAGAGTCAAAGGGATTTTAGGTATTAGGTATAGTAAGTCTTGGCGCTTGAGTCACAGGTAATAAACATGACGATAAAGCAGGTGCTTTTGGAGAAGAATAAAGACATTTTCCTCACAGACACCAGGAAAGAAAAAGGGGAGACAACCATGAGAAAAGGATAAAGAGAGTAAAAAAAAATGTATACAAATTGAAGTGTCGCATTCTTTTCGATAACCTAGGTGGAGAGTAGTAGGCCTAGGAAGGGATAGGACAGCTGGGACTGGGGGCATGGAAGGAGAGAAAAGGTCTAAAATAGATCCCATGGGGAGAGAGCCTGGGAGTGCAGAAAAGACAATTAAGAAGACTGCCAAATAGCAGCAGAGAGCAGATTGAAGTTTGAAAGCATCGAGTTCTAATGAGCCAAATCTGCAATGCTGTTTGCCTCTAGCAGTGCTCTCCCCCCTGGGAGAATCAGCAAAGAGAGCAACAGTTAGAGGTAACCTATGTTTAGAAATTTGCTACGTGAGCCAAGAAGCAAAGGTTATTCATGAAGAGGCAAATGCTGTGTTCCTTGTTGGAAGTGAAAGTCCAACTCATTTGAAGCAAAGAAGGCAACAATCCCTGAACCTGATCACTGAGGAGTATTGCCAAGGAAGTGGGGAAAGTAATTATTGCGAGTCCTGAGCTGGAAGCTGAAACTTTCAAGGAAATGAGAAAGCTTCTAATTTTTCATCCCCCTCCTCACCACCACTATCACTCCCGCTGAGACTACAGGAAGGGAAGAAGCAAAAACTAAATGAGATCAGAAGATTCTCATCAGAGGACCGCAGCAAAGTGAGCAATTATGTGCCTGTCTTGGGGGCTGGGGACCGTGTGGGTAGTACTGTTAATACGAAAAAGTGGTAACAGTCTAAAGTTTTACGCGTTCCCTAGG
Organism: Balaenoptera acutorostrata; assembly: GCF_949987535.1. Lineage (NCBI taxonomy): Eukaryota > Metazoa > Chordata > Mammalia > Artiodactyla > Balaenopteridae > Balaenoptera > Balaenoptera acutorostrata. The sequence goes on along the minus strand of NC_080071.1, from coordinate 17,292,043 downwards.
CATTGGGGTCACTGGGTTTTAAATAAACTACATGCAATCCACTAGGGGAAAAAATGTGTGTTTTATTTTGTTATATATATAGAGTTTGAGATTACTAAATTATTACTCTAGCATGTAAATGCAGGCTTTGCTTTTGAATCGAATCCCAGCACTCGCTGTTGATGCGATGCAATCATCTGTAGTGCAGAGGTGCACCCACACCCCACCCCCGACCTCTCGAACTTCTCCTCACCCCACTCTCCACATTGTTCACTATGCTCCAACCACCACTGCCTTCTTTTAGTTCCTGGAATCAATCAGGCTGGTTCCCGACTCAGGACCCTTGTACCAGCTGTTTCTCAGCCTCTGCTGTGTTCTCCCTCCAGACAGGCCCAGGAGGTCCTTCTCGACAGGCAGGTCTCCGCTTAGGTGTCACCTTCTCAGAGAGACCTTTCCTAACCGTCAACCTAAGCCTGGGATGCACTCTTTGTTCCATAACCTTGCTTTGTTTTGGTTTTTATTCCTGACACATTATTATGTGATAATACCTTGCTTATTTATTTTTTTCTTTTGTTTCGCAGTTTTCCTCCTCCAGTTAGAATATAACTTTCATAAGGAAAGGGATTCTGCCTGTCTTGGTCACTACTATATTGCCAGTATTTCAAATATTTCCAGGCACACAGCGTACATTCAGTTACTTGTCTAGTGAATGAATGAATGATTTTAAAAAACTTGGTGTTTTAATGTTAAATATGATGATGGAAAGTTACATTGTTGAGTAAACATTTAGTCACAAGCCTGTATAACAAAAAACACTGGAGCTAAAATGGTATTATTGATGTCTCAAAACATCACAAAAGATCATATTTGTCTTATTCCAAGCAATAAATATTATGAGAAAGTATTGTGAATGGGAAGATAAAGGAGGAAACATCCTAAAAAATGAATCTAAATAAATCTCAGTATAACTTTAAATGATCCTATGGACATAAGAATGTTTATGTTATTTTTACCAGACTCAGGGAGGTCAGAAAATATAGACAGATTTTTCAGAGTTTGAAAAATGTGTGATTTAATCAGTTAGGGCATATACACAAACAAAATGTCAGATAAATTTTCCACAAAATAAATTCTAAAAATTATGAGTAATGTTTTTGCTGTTATTCTTGTTATATTAAATCTAGAAAACAGGCTTAGTTAAGAGGTTAAGAGGAAGCAAGTTTTAATCTTTTCTCCATAAAAGGCAATCTCTAAATAAGAAATTCAGTCTCCAGTCAAGTTTTCACATTTTCTGTGGAAAATAGTCTCTGCCAGTTCATAATTTAAAAAAAAAAGGGGGGGGGAGAGGGCAGAAAATGGTAAAATGAAATCTACAGTCCTAATGAATAATGTTACGAACTCCAAATGACTTTATGTAGAATATCATTTACTAACCACGATCCTCTGAAATCTGATGAAGACACATCAGTTAAGTCAAGAATACATAGGTGTATTTTAAAAACAACCTGATTCAATATTCCCTTAAGATGCCTATGTAGAAGTCAAAAATCAAAAAAATAAATAATGAATAAGGAAGCCTCAGACAAATCCAAATTGAGAGACATTCTACAAAATACCTGGCCTGTACTGTTCAAGTACATCAAGGTCAAGAACACAAAGTAAGGCTGAGGAACTATTTCATCATGAGACTGAGAAGACAAGTAAACAAATGAGGGCATAATCCTTAAATTGATGTTGAACCAGGAAAAAAGGGCTAAGATGGAAATTACTGAGAAGACAAGTAAACAAATGAGGGCATAATCCTTAAATTGACGTTGAACCAGGAAAAAAGCGCTGTGATAGAAACTACTAGGACAACTGATAAAATGTGAAGGTAGACTATGAGCTAAATAATAGCACTGTATCATTGTTTAATATCCTGATTTTTTCTTAATTGCACTGTGATTTTATAGAAAAATTTTCTCATTCTTAAGAAATACACACTAACCAGAGATAAGTAGGAAAAATGGTTGGATGGATGGATAGATAGATAGATAGATTGATAGATAGAACTAGTGAAAGATTTCTAAGACTGTCAAGTGAAACAGAAACTTCACTCGTGGCAGTGATTAGAATAATAATAAGCAATTAATAAACTATAAGCAGCTGTGTCAAAGATAGAACCATATGCTATAAAAATAAATCAATAAAAACATCTGCTGTTTAAGCTCTAACAATATATTATTACTTCAATAAACGAGACAAATAAAAACTAAAATTTAAATGTAAAGATTTCTTGAACTAGAAGCCTTTATAAATTGGCTTCATTATTTATCAATATATGATATTTTAGAAATATACTATGACATCAATTCAATTTTAAGTTAAAAAACTGGAGAATTTAAACCATGAAATTGTCCACAGAAATCAAATCCCAGATATAGATTGATGAATTAAGTCTTTACTCACTGTCTTCAAAATCCTTAAATTTTAAAGTGAAGCACTAATGATAATAAAATAATAGTAATACAACAGGTAGCTTCAAGGTGGTTATTATATCATTCTCCTTTTAGAGAGATGGGAAAAAAAGTTTACGGAGATTAAGTATCTTGCCCAAATTTCAAATCGGTGTTACGTAACAGATGGATAAGATTACAATGGCTTGCCTCCCCCTGCTCCTTGGACAAAGCTTTATATCAAGGTGGGAGATTCTTTCATTATGTAACGTCTCCCACCTTGATATAAGGCTTGAATGTATCTATGCTATTGCCGATGTTACTTTCAACGCTATAGTTTTTACATAATAACTAGCACTTTAAGATTATTAGAATGATATTGGTAGAAAAAAATTAAAAGCTAAAGTATTTCCTGCTTTCTCACTACTTGTAGCAAGGGTAAAACTCAAGATAGATAGATATAATTATGTAAATATTCCATTATTAGTCTCAAGCATCCAGCAGGTTCCAAACCAACTGGCAATGCTTAGGCCCCAAATAATATACTCTGATTTATTGTTTCTTTCCTTTGCCAACCTTATTCTCCTCAGAGAGTAGCAAACTGTGGGTATTGCAGCATAGCAACGCTATATCACATCCTAAGAAGTAACATACTGCACATAGCTATACCAAAGCCGAAAAACAAGAAAATTTCTTTTCAAAAAATTTATGGTCAAGGTTCAGCTGGGGAAATCTACTGACCCACTTTGAAATTAAAATGCTACTTTAGTGTGGCTCGCGCCCGCGTGCGTGCACACACACACACACAGGGAATTTTCCACTGAGGTTGCATATAGTAGCATATCAAAGCTCTATCAATGACACCCGAATCACCATCCCTAAGGCAAGAATATGCATGCTGAGTTCAGGCTGCTCACTAATTACCCTGAATTTATTTTAACCTTAAATCTTTTAAAAAATATATGATTATAGGAAATCCAAGTCTGCAGTTAAACTAGAACATCATAATCATTTCTAGGAGTCATCTCAGTTTCCTTTTCTTTTTTTTTTTTTTTTTGCAGTAAGTATTTCTGAGTTAACATTACAAATGCAATCATCACAACAGTAAATCTTCATTTTCAAAGCAGTATCAACTTAATGTTACAAAGAAATAACAGACAAGTCATTACTTTCATTATTGCGAGCTGAGACATTTAGCCCAAACCATGATAGGTATTGTTCATATAATATAATGTTATTATGGAATAAAGAAACTTCATGACATATCTATGTTTTTACTCACCAGTTGTTTCCACAATGCCTTCTAGGATGACGACAATCTCGAACTGTTCACTTTGCATGCTTCGCTGGGATAGGTCATAAAAGGGGCTTTTGGCATCAATCACGTGGCAAATCGTGAGGGGGGAAACAAGAAAAAGTTGATCTGCCCCTGTACTAAAACCTACATCCAGTTCAAGTTGATCAAGGGGAAGGAACTCACCCTCAGGTGTCTGCCGAGACTAGACAAGCACACAGAAAAAGAGAAGAAATCACCACTTGTACTGAAATTTGCAAGGCAGCCCAACAGTAATTTACATCATTGCCAACATTCTGCACTATCAATCATCTGCAACAAAATCCAAACAAATCATTATGCAGCTATGTTCTAGCAAATGGGCCGAAATCCCACATAGCTCATGTGGAACATACATGCATTATTTATAATACACGACTTACTATAATTACCAGTCCCTAACTCATGAGCTTTGGAGAAATGCCTGGTCCAACAATGGCTGTTAACACAAACTGTGGAACTAAGTGTATATGTGCTACTGCTTGACATAAATCACTAAATGATAATGCACTATACGCCAGATGTTTTTTCCTCCCAAAGCAAATAAGTAGGCAATTCTTACAGAGTTTGTTAAAGCTAAAAAAGGTTGATCATAATTTAAAAACAGATTTATTGCATTATTACAAAGCAAACATAATAATTTATTTTTCCAGGACCTTTGAAAAGTAACAGATAGATAGAAACTACAATAGAATAGTGAAGATGTTATCATATTGAATAATGTTATGTACACAACAGCTCACATAATAAAAATAAAGGCAGATGCTGTTAACTTGTGGCTTTCGAACTACTAGTAATAAACTGCATTAAAGTTATTTCTCTATTTATTTTATGAATTGTAAAATTAGTGAAAATTTGTGCTCAACTGAATTTCTTTAAATCAAAATGCACTTTAAAAAATCTGTATTAGACAAACGTGTAGTTTACTAAAACTTTCATATGGCAGTGGCACTCAGTATCAGTATAAATCACTGTAAAGCTTAATTCAACAAACTGCTTGCATGCTAAAAAAAATTAAATGTGATTATTAACAATTAGCAAACCATGAAAATAAACTTATCTTTCTTTTCTATTCATTTTTCATATATGTTACTTATAAGGATCACGATAAGCAAATATTCAAGTTTATATGATAATGCTGGTAAAATAAAAGCTGGGTTAAAAAAATCAGGGTGGAGGGAGGCTTGCTGCTGGTTGAATGGGGTTTGGAAGAAGCCAATATATCTTAAGAGACTCTTTGCAAAGCAAATTTAATAAACAAAACAGACTCTGCAACACTGGTCTGTCCAATGAATCGGTAGATTGAAGACAAAATCCTTACTTTCAGAGTTCCCGGAAAGACACTGGCTTTGTAAACGAGCCTGAAAACACTGAAAAATATGGTTTAGTAAGCTGTCCTCCACAGCAAAACAAAACCAAGAGTTCCAAGTTGGTGGCAAATTGTTACCGCAGCAATTGCAGAGTCTCAAAAGCAGAACTAGTCAATTAGAGAGGCTACTTTGTAATTAGTGATACTCAGGAGTTTTATTTGTGTAGAAAAAAAGTCCAATGAAAATACTGAGACTATTTTTCTTCTCTGCCTTATTACTAGTTGATTAAAAATTTAAAAAGAAGAAGAAAAATGATTACTGACAAGAAAAAAAAAAAACATGGAAAAACCTGATGGTGCAAAAATAAAAACAGCAGCTCTAACAACCAATGTTGGAGAAAACTAGTCATCTCTAAGCCAGTAGAATTCATTTATCTTTCTATATATATTCTCAAATTGGTAAAATACAGATGAGACCAGCATCTTTGCAAATACACAGTTGTATAACATGTATTGATTAATGTAACAAAATAAAAGTCAAACACAAAACAAAAATAAATAAAAACAAAAATCCTGGGTCATTGTTCTCTCACCTACTAAGAAACAGGTGCTATATAAACACAAGGTGGTATTCTGACATTTATAATTAATGATCAGAATTTGGGTCATTTTACCAACTATTCTAAGCTCTGCTTTTTCTGCATGAAATAAAAATGTTCAAAAACATAATTTTTAAACTCAGTTTCCCATTTATTTTAAAATAATTTCCCCCAAAGAAGATATATTTTTCTAATTTTTATATACGTACACCAAGGCTAAAATTCATCTCCCTTACTTATATATTTGTTATTTATACTTGCACCTCATTCTTAGAGTACCCTTTAGCTTCTATATCCTCTGCTCATTCAATAACCCATGAAAAGAAGTGGCCTAGAAACAGATAGGTTATCAGGAGAATGCCAACCTAGAATAAGAAATATTTTATTTTTAGCAAAGCAGTTAATTCATATGTAGGTAATTTAGACTTAAATATGCATGAATCTGTTCCATTAACGTCCATAACGTTCCAGACTCCACGTTATCTTCCGATTTTAAAAATGTGTTCCATATACTCAAAATTATGCCTATACCCCTTCTCAAATGCTTTATATCCTATCCAAGTCTTGGCAGAAACAAAGGTGACAACTGCACCTATTTTGTGATACTATGGGGAAAGCAATACTTCATTTCTTTGAAAGATGTTTTCCACACTTACATCTTTTTCCGATAAGTGAAATTCCCTACATATTCTCTGATAATTATTTTCCAGTGGATAAATTTAATCTTACTTTAAATGACTCTGAGGTACTACATATATCCACAATCTTATCTTTCACTTCTTCTTCCTTTTTGTTAGCTCAACAGATATTTCAACTATCAGTATGCTTACCTCCCTGATTTTTGTTTGCTTCTCTGACTCTGTAATAGACTGGGAAGCCTATTACTCACTGTGAGTTAAAGAGAAAGCTTTTCTGTTTAGAGGAGTGAAGGGTGTTTGGCAGGTGCCTGGAGCACTGGAATTGTTTGAAGTCTGAGCTCCTAGGCAGAGCAAGGTTATCTTATCAATACTCAGCCAAATACGATGTTCCAGAACCTGACATATATCTACCAAATACACTTGCAGAAGCATGCACATTCTACTCTAGGTTTACAAGGAATTCCAATCTAGGCTTTTCTAATTCTGGGGCAATTCCAGAGATTTTTCTGGAACAAGGGGGGAAAAGAAGCCTATGTTAGTTATAGTCTCTCAACTTGTGTAAGTGGAGTTAGAGAACTTTTGTTCAAGGAACTGTAACACATACATAAAAGATACAAAGGAAAAAGAGGAGTTATGGATGTGCCTTTATAAAATTAAACTGTGATCTGTACCTTGAGTATGTAATAAATCAGTAGCAATGATATTTCATCCATTTCTAGTTCTCTTATTTAGATACCAATTACCATATTTCACCCAGAAATTTTGATAATAGGCAGAAAAAAAATGTAGTTAAAAACCAATTTAACCTTTATTTATTATGTCATCTTAAGAATTATGATAAAAGAAGAAATCTTTCATTAGTAGAGCAGTTTGCCCCTGGTCTACATTATCTCCTCTGGTTCTATAAGACTCCTAATTCCAAAAGGGAACACAGAGCCATGATCTTTTCCTGGATAATACGTAAATAGATACGGTCGAGATCAACAACAATTCTAAACAATTGTTTAAGGTGAAGAGTGATGCAATAAATTATTAAAATTTCTAAGGTTGACTTTACTTGATGAAATAATCATTTAGAATCTTGAAACTATTGAATAAATAAGTGGGGAAAAGGCAGAAGGGAAAACAGTTCATGGAAAATTGGTAATTCTTAAAAATTTAGAACATAATTTGAAAACACTAGCACTTGAGAATAACTTAACATACAACTTTTATTATCAATTGTATGAAATATTTTGGGGAAGGAAATAAAGATTTTTCTGCCATTTTAAAGACTTTCTGGTCGGTTGCATTATAGTAAATTCTGAGAGTTAAGACAAAAATCAAGGAACTCTAAGGCATAAAGTTTGTTTAAATTTATTGTCCAAAAACATTATAAGTAGAACCTCCTGGATTTTTTGAAATGATTGTGTGCAATTTAGATTTTGGCAATAATTTCTAAGTTATTCTTTGTAATAAAAATATTGCTATTGAAATGTAGTATTTCTATTACACACACTTTAATTATATGCCACATGGATATATGTCTAGAACTTAAGGTTTGTGCCTCATTTTATAGTCACATGTACTAATTTCAAAGAAGCAGCTAATGTCAAATGACTTTGAACTCCCTTAGAGACCAAAAAGGCCTGGAAGATAATAAATTACAACTTCTGACTACAGGTGGAAAAGGAATCAAAAGTCACAGATGCCTGGAAGGGATTATTATCATCATGTACTTTACAGACAAATAGCTTTCTTACTACAGATAAAGGACTGTAGCGTATGTATCCAAAGACAAAGACACACACACACACACACACACACCGCTCTGGGATACACATTTAGAACTGCCCTTGGCGTAAGTAGATCCACATTTCGCTATCCTCCTTCTGGGAGATTTGTGATCAGTTGCCCACATTCATTCAGCAGGGACACACTTCACCAATACAATCAATCTCTTTGCTGCCTTTCTCCCATCTCTCCAACCCATTACTGTGTTCTAATTATAGCCATTGTGCTCTTTCCTAGCTCGGAGGGAAGCTAGGGGAATTTTGAAAAAAAAAAAATTAATCTCTAACATCTGACTTGAGATGTACTTCCATAATATTCTAAGGCGTGATCCACTCCCCACCACTTTTCACACGTACCTACTGGAAAAGGTAATGAGGGCCAGTGGTCCAGAAAGGAAAAGAAGGAAAATGTAGTTGAAGACAGAGAGGGCAGCCCTTCTTGCCTACCACTTTCCCACCATTTTATCTGTAATGTCACTTCTCCTCTTTAAATGTGCAATGTGTGTGTGTGTGTGTGTGTGTGTGTGTGTGTTGAATATATGCTGAAGTCAGAAAGAAAATTACATGCAATGAGGTCAGAGTACTATGTGGCATCTAAAATTTGGAAATGAGCCAAAAGCAGGTACCAGGATAAAGAACAACAATGCCTTGTGACTCAAAGCATTTCTCACAATGATTTTGGGACTCAGACCAAAATTAAAGTCAGGCAGAAGAAAGTGTGGACCTAGAATTTCATCTGGACTTTCTACAGTTATACATTTCTTTTGACTTCTTATAAATTTATTTATTTATTTTTGGCTGCTTTGGGTCTTCGTTGCTGTGAGCGGGCTTTCTCTAGTTGCGGCGAGCGAGGGCTACTCCTCGGTGCGGTGCGCGGGCTTCTCGTTGCGGTGGCTTGTCTTGTTGCGGAGCACGGGCTCTAGACACGCAGGCTTCAGTAGTTGAGGCACGCGGGCTCAGTAATTGTGGCTCGTGGGCTCTAGAGTGCAGGCGCAGTAGTTGTGGCACATGGGCTTAGTTGCTCTGCGGCATGTGGGATCTTCCTGGACCAGGGCTCGAACCTGTGTCCCCTGCATTGGCAGGAGGATTCTTAACCACTGTGCCACCAGGGAACTCCCCTCTTTTGACTCCTTAAGTTTGAAATTCCATCAATCCTCAGGTGGAAAAAAATATGACCAACGTCAAGCCTAAAATAAAGATTTTTAATGCTAAGCCAATTATCCCATAAAAATATGTTCACTTTTATGAAAAGAAAGTAACTTATAGATGGAATGTAATTTATATTGTAATAAATTTTGTGAGGCTTCTGTACCATTTAAATGAAAGAACAGCTTTATAATTCCTTGAGGACTTTTTATGGAATTTATAATAACTGTGGACAGGATTTGCAACCCTACTTGCACATTCCCCTCCTACTCAAGAAACACCCTCAAATCCACCATGTGCTTTTTCCTGCTTCTCTTCATCATTTGTTCTTACCTACTACTGTTTATTTTTGGGTCTTTATGTCCTTATTTCTGTTCACACTGTATTCCCCTGAGCACAAGCCACCCTGTCTTTTTCAGGAACCATATGAAAAATAAAAAACAAAACAAACAAAACAACATATTACTACTATTTAAAAGAAGAATAGTAATCACAGTCTTTAAAAAGAACCCAAGTTCTATACCTATTACAGAATTATTGTACTTGTGTCAGAGAAAGCAAAGCTAGACTACATAGAAACTGTACTTTTTTTTTTTTTTTAAAGACATAATAAACCCACCTAAAAAAACTCACTGACCATTATAAGATCTAGCCCCAAGAGTTCTGGGGTACTCAGTCTTAGACTCCTTGAATCTTTTTACTAACCACTTGTATGATGTTCAGAAGGAGAGTTTTTTAATAGATATTCACTTGTGAATTAATTTTTTCAAGGAGATAACTAATGATCTCAAGATTAAAACGAAGTGCAAATTGACCAAGACCAATTGGAGAGAAGAGTCAGTCATACAAAATAGGGTCATATAGAGTCAAAACTATAATTGCATTAAAGTGCAAGGTATGGAATGAAGACAAACTAATAAATATATGAAAAAAATCAGGAATCAAGTGGTCCAGGAATCACTGTGGTGAAAAGATTAACAAAATATTAAGGTATATGAAGGGAATGACGAGCTTGTTAGTTTTGCAGATGCAATTTTGGTTTTTATTGCGTCTGCACTGGATCACATTCATATGAGGAAACTAGATAGCATCCAATTTTGAGTATCCATATAAATGGAGAATAGAAAAGATGAGTATAAAAATAATGTATGTGATATATTAGAAGATAACTGGGCATCATTACCTTTCATTAGGTGAAAGTTAAGGGTTGCATAGCTGACATCCTAGGAAAGGAAGACGATGACTATATGCCATGAAAAAAAATATGAAGATATAAAATTATACTTCTATGAGAAAAATTTATCCTTATCTCTTAATTTCAAAATATGGATCTAACAATAATTGATTTTATGTTTACTTTATGTAAATAAGGTTTGACTGAGTGTCTACATATATATATACACACACATATGTATACATGTAACTGTGATGGCTTCTGGATAATAAGTGTGCAAATTCTTGAATAATGTATCAAAAAGTTTAAATCTTTCCCTAATAAGATGGAAATCTAGGCCAGTCAACTATTAGTATTAGATTTGTAGGAAGGAGTGAGATTTCCAAATCCTTTAAACCCAACACTGAATTACAGGGTCCAATGTATCAACCATTAGTCTCAACTCCTTAATCCAGGCATTTTTATTAAAATTTTAAACTGGATGTTATATTAACTTAACATGACCATGCTATTCATTAGTTCCTATATTTTAGGTTAAAAAAAAAAGACAACTAAAATAAATTGAAAATTCAAATAAAACATCAACATGGGGATGAAAAGAGGGAAAGAGAAAGAACATTCATCTTAAAAGAGCTTTCTATAGTTGTATTCATAATAATGTTATAAACTTTAAAGAATAACTTCCAATTATATTCTTAAATTTTTATGTAATCTGCTTTCTTTTTTTTCTAAATAGAAAAAGGACTGATCGCTCCAGGCATTAAGTTGGAAAATCTATAATTAAATATTGAAATAAATTTCAGTATTTGCAAGCTTGGAAGACAGGAATAGAGTTGAAATAAAATTTGCTTTCATATAAGTTAACAACAATTAAAAATTAGAGAAGTTATAAGAGAAAAACTTCCATCAAGACACAGAATTCAAAAAAAAAAGAAAATGCACAGAAAACTTCACAGTAGCAAGGATTAGAAAGCCATATGCATGTTCTTACTTTCTATTCTTTACAAGAATAGAAGTGCTTTAAATCATCAAATATAATTCTTATATTAATACTGATAAATAAGCTTTTATTCAGCAAATAAGAAAACAGCAATAGAAAAATATAAATGAAATTAAATTAGGTAATAGGAAGAACTCATATAGACTCTAATTACTATTATTAAATATTATGGTTTTGTTGCCTTAAAATTCTATGTATTTCTCTGTATTAAAGATACATAAATTTTACATTTAAAATGTCAAACATGGGTTAAGAGAAGAAGCTGAATATGTGTAATAATATTTAGTAAGTATGTATAAGACCAATATCAAAATATTGCTGCTTTAAGATCTTGGTATAGCTTCTCTTTAAAAATCTAGTTGGCTGTTTTGGGTCACTTCATCTCAGTCCCTAAAAGAAAATGAGAGTCACTTATTAAAGGCAAATCTTCCCTCTAATTTTGCTGAATGTTATTAGTTTCTTAATAAAACATGGCTCCTTTTAAATGAAGTCTAAGGAAATGACAAGAGCTATGAGAATTCATTTTAATCACCATGGCTACAGGACAAATCAACTTCAAGCAAACTCCAGTAACTGGTTGGATGAAGAGCTGCCACTGATCAACCCTCTCCCCTCACAAAAAAAGCAGGACAGAATTTCACCATACTTTTGTTTAAATATAAATTGACTCCACATGCCAATTATTTTTACTTTTAGCACTGACATCTTCCCAAAAATCAAAAGTAAAGAATTTTATAAGAACATTATACATATTGTTTTAATTAGATGTTTTTATCACCTTGTGTTAATATAGCACCTTGCTCCAAGTTTGCCAACAACGGAAATCTTTTTTTTGTTTGATCAGGACACTCCTTGTGGTATATGTGGTACTTGCATAAAAATCACTATCAGTGTCCTGAACCAGTGTAGACACTGGGTGCTTCAGATTCACTACAACTTTGTAAAAAAACAAAAACAAAAAACAAAACCTACTATGTAGAATAATTCTAATTATTTCTGACTATTAAAATAAAATTTGATAGTCTAAAAACATCTAAATATGTTTCCTCAAAAAGATACTTGTTTTAATAAATGTATTTATATGTTTGAAAAACTAGAGAACAGCAATAACTGACCTTTAGAGTCTAATTTTAAGTTTCCAATACACCAATCAAGATGATAAACTACTCCTCAGTAAAAATCTCAAAGTGACACATGAACATGGATTCCACGCCCGAGACTTTTGCACTACATTTACAAAGTGTTGCTGGTAGGCCTAACCTAAAAAGAGAGGTTATATATCTTGTTCTATTCATAGAAATAGGCACATACAACAAACACCCCTGCAACAAACATGTCTACAACATGTTTAGCCTGATCCAAACAACTCAGTTCAAATGTGGTCCATAGCATGATATACTAAGTTAAATTAAAAAAAAAAAATTACATGCAGCCCATTGGAGTTAATTATAAAGAATATGATCTACTCAAATTATTTATTCACAATTATCTTAATTAACATATACAGCAGAACCAGGTTGAAAATTTTCCAGTAAGCTATACACAATTAGTTTGTTTACTGTCTGTAGCATAGTAAATATGCATATGATGTGGAGTGACAGGACAACTGAGCTGCTTTAAGTCCAACACTATACTGAGCAAGATGGTCAAGAATAATTAGGGTAAGACCTTGTAAATGAGTAATGAAAATGACACAAGAGCCAAATTTTTTTTAAAGCACATTGGACCACTTTTAACTACCATATAAACTGAGGCTGTGTAAAACGATAAAGACCTGTAGAGTAAAATTGAAATCTCAAAGGCAAAATCTCAACTTAAATATTTCAGATTTTCATTTTATTAATGCTGAGTTCTGAATGGGGCTATGGTTTTTCCATGCAATCTCAGATAAATTTTTAAGACTGTATTGAGGTCATCTTTTCAATTTATGAACATTTGAAAACTATCTAAGGCAAATCCCTCAAAAAGATGGATTGTAAATAACACATAGAGAACTGGGCTTTTATCCCTCATTCCCAGACTCTAATTGGGTGAGTGATTAGAGTGGGCTTCTCTTCTTGTTTGTAATGGTGCCCTCTAACGACTAGATGGGCCTTGCTTTAGTAATCACTCCATGAGCAATTTCTTTTAGCATTTACACTGCTGATGGTAGGAAGCAATCTTCTTTAATGGATGCTGAAAAGCTTCAAGTGAAATCTGTAATTGACAAAGGCTTCATAGAAACAGGCAATTAAGAATAAAATTAATAAGAGACTCTACAGGAAAAGCACTCATGCTTTCACAGAATATTTCTCTAGGAAAATATTTGGTAAAAATAAAACTTGAAAACAACCAGGTGTTGTTTTTCCACTTTATAAACTGCTTCTCTGGTTTGGGTACTTGTTTAAAAAAGGTGACCACAGATAGAGTTAGAATCAATGTTCTTGGGTCTGAAGGAATAATCCACCTGCTAAATACTACTAGGGGGAAAAAAAAGAAATTAAGAAAAAGAAAGAAAGAAAAGCCCTAAGTGAAAATTAAAGCAATCTCAGCACCTTTTTCTTCAAACTAAAAGCTGTTCAGTTTTAATACTTCAAGTTTACTGGAGTAGCCTATTGACAACAACTCAAAAGCTCTCTAAAGAGCAAAGCAGCAAGGGGAGGAAGGAGAACAGGGCACTCGTGTACCTCAGAGGTCCAGGAGCCTCCAGAAAGTGACACAAATACATCCGATGAATATAAATAAGAATAAAATAAAATAAATAAGAGCACGAGAGTGGGTGGGAAAAGAACAGAACCGTCGGTTGTACTCTCTTTGCCCAGTCCCCCACCCCCTCCCCAGCTCCCAAACAAGGAAGTTTACCTGGGGCTTTAGGCAAGACTAGGAGCCTGAGGATGGCTCTCAGGTGAGTTAATTCCCGGGTTTGCGGGCTGGCGGTCGCCAGGTGGGGAGGGGGCGGGTAGCACTTACTTTGAGCAGCTTACAGCGGATCTGCGCGGAGACCATATGGCTGTTGCGCAGGTTGCCCACTCGGAACATGAGCGTGAGTTTTCCGTCCCTCATAGAGATCACCGCGTGCTCGCTAAACATCAGGGTCTCCGCGCGCTTCTTGGGCTGGGACATCTTGATGAACATGCAGCCTATGAGGAAGGCGTCCACGATGGAGCCGAGAATAGACTGAAAGAGGAAGAGGATGATGCCCTCGGGGCACTTGTCGGTGATGTAGCGGTAGCCATAGCCGATGGTGGCCTCGGTCTCGATGAAGAAGAGGAAGGCCGAAGGGAAGTTATAGACATTGGCCACGCAGGGCGTGTAGTTGCCGACGTGGGCTTTGTTCAGGTCGCCCCGAGTGTAGGCAATCACCCACCACATGGACGCCATGAAGAGCCAGGCCACGGTGTAGGTGAGAATGAAGATGAAGAGGTTCCAGCGCCACTTGAGGTCCACCAGGGTGGTGAAGAGGTCCGAGAGGTAGCGGCTCGTCTCACTGCCCAGGTTGCCGTGCTGGACATTGCACCGGCCGTTCTTGTCCACGAACCGCTGTCGCTTCTTCTTGGGCACAAGCTGCTGCTGCGGGCCCTGGCCCGGCCCCTGGGGCTGCAAGCCCGAGCCGCTGGACGAGGTCGTCACTACCTGGTAATCGTCCCCAAATTTCCTTCGGAGTGCAGACATAATACGGAGGGGCGAGCCAGATTCAAACGCGAAGCGAAGGCGCAGGAGCCGAGCGCTGCAAACCAGCACCAATGAGGAGGTGGGAGCGGGAGAGAAAGGGGGGACGAACGCCGGCGTGCCTGGGGCGGGGGGCGCACCCGGCAGGTAGCTGCGGTCTCTGCCCCCCGCAGACGCCTCTCCTCCACTGGGACGGAGGCTTTCTCTCCACACTGAGTCTTAAAAAAAGTGTGCTCCCACACTCAAGGCAGGAGGGCTGCAAGGACCAGGACCCCGAGCGCAAATGTGCCCCCAAGCTTTTCGAGGCCTCTCTTTTCTTCCCTCACCACCGGCATCCCGCGGGCCCCCTCTTGCTTTCCCGCAGCCCTCCTGACTATCCTGCAGCGCTCCCAAACTGACTGTTTTAAGATTGATGAGTTGACAAGCGAGTTCCACCCCACCTGCCAACTCGCCGGGCTGCCGAAGCGGCGCTACCTGCTCGGACCAGACCCTCCCCCCCTCCCCGCCGCTCCCCGGTCTCCCGCCCCGCGGGACGGCTCCCGGCTCCCTCCGGCGCTCCCGCCTCCTATCTCTTGGCCCAAATCCCGCCCAAAGGCATGTCTGCCGGGCACGGGTACAGCAGCCCCTACCCGCGCCCTCCGGGCTCAGAGTCCCCGCTCCGGACTCCGGAGACGCGTCCGCCTGCCGTCCGCGGGCCGCTGAGTTTCTGCGGGCGCCACCGGGGCCCTCAGGCCGCCCCCGAGCGCTGCAGAGACGCGGCGGTGCGCTAAAGCCGAGCACTCACCCAAGGCGAGAGCGCAGGAGGCGGCGCTGCCGGCGGCAGCGGCAGCCTGGCCTCGCACTCTGCCCTGAAGGCGGTTTTCCTCGCCCCTACTTTTCCTGGGGCACCACGACGGGCGCCAACGCCGGTCCCCCAAGCTCCGCACCTTCCTGAGGGCACCGCGCTGCCCCCCACCGGAAGGATCCTGGCGCGCCGGGCACAGAACGACTTGGGAGCGGGACTCGAGGGTTCCTTGGCGCCGTGCTCTCCCAGCAGGCGACAGCGGTTCAGCTGTAGGGGGGTTGAGCCTCGGGATGCGGGGCAGACTTCTCAGGTGAAATACCAGCTCCGCTCCAGCTTTTCCTCTGCTTCACGGTTCCTGCCTTGTCCTCGCCCCCTCCTCGGTCCCCCACTCCCTGTCCGCGTCTCTGTGGCCCCGGTTAGCTGAAGCGAGGCTCGAGCAGGGGGCGGCGGGAGAGCGCTGTGTGTGTTGGTGCCTGTGAGCCGCTGCAGAGCCGCGCTAGCCCCGCCTGTCCCTGCCTTCCTCCACTGTTTCACCAGCCTGAATTGCACCTCCGCGCCTCAGTTGAGCCTGCAGCGTCTGGCAGCTCAGGAAAAAGCGAGCCCCTCCAATGAGAAGCGACTCTAAATCTGCTCCCAAAGGAACTCTCCTTCCTCGCCCCCCTGCATCAGGCAGAAAGCCCCCAGCAAGCAGCAAATGTGCTCTTTGAAAGGAGAGAAGTACAATATGCCTCTCTAACTAGGGCTCTCGTGTAAACGGATGCCTGGGTTTGAGGATGCATCATAAACAGGCATCCCGACTGGCTTCGAGATAAGCCTGTTCAGAACTCAGAGTTGCAAGTAGCAGAGGGGGCTCAAGATGGGAACAGAAAGGAGGGGAGGCACTCCTAGGAAAGCTCACGGTCCTCCCTGAAAATGGCTATTAGAAAGACTTGGAATGTCCGGAGTTAATGTGTGGCTGTAATTGAGGGAACAAGGCTGGACTGTAATGGCCCAGGCCTGGCAGTTAACTTAATGGAGGGGCAAAGTGCAGAAACAGCTAATATAGTGCCCATGCGTAAACATCAGCTTATTTACCACATTTCATGTTTGTTCTAAGATGCTATGGGTCTCCTATGGCATATTCCATTCAGTCCAAACACATAAAATTGAATTTGTTGGAAAATTATCAAATCACAGGGTTATGAAAGCAAGGGGCTGCTGTAAGACTCCCAGGCAAAGGAAAATAAGTACGTAATCATTCTGCCAATTCTCTGCCAATAGGTGCTCCCTTCTAATTCTCTATCTCTAAACCTTAGTGCAGGTAAGCCCTGCACCTTGTCAGCCATAAATAGAGGACTCTTTCACTGTCCTTTGGTTAAAACGCCTATCCCAGGTTACAGACATCTCCTGCAGGCTCTCTGATAAGAGGTCAGTGACTGTGATTCTTTAGGATTACATAAGAAGGGAAAGTGACACTGTGGGAAGCAGAAACTGCTCTGGGCCTGGATCATAAGACCTGGTTGAGTTCTGGCCCTGCCATTTACAAACTGTGTGACCCTGAGCAAGTTACTAAACATCTTTGACCCCTAGCTTTCTACTCTGAAAAATTGGGAATTTGAACATTTTCCCAAAGTTGGTACCTGAAAAAAAGAGAATGAATGTGGTTTTATTAACTCCTTTTGCTGCGAAGGATGTCATAGACTGGGCTGTAAAATTGCAACAAGGCCAAGAGATGAGGAATGAGTGTTTGGAGTTGGCCCCAAGTTGGGAACTAACACATATTCTCCTCTTATCTCTGACTACTCTCCCCCTAATCATGATGCCTTTGTCAGGCTGGCTTCTTTTAATTCCTGAAACCCACTGAGGCATAATCGCCATCGTTGGACCTTTGCCTATCTGTGTTCTCTTTCTGGAACGTTCTTGCCCTGGCACTCCACGTTGCTGGCTTCTTCAGTCATTCAGCTCAGCCTGAATGCGTCCTCCTAAAGGACCCCCTTCACTGGCTTTCCAGGTACCCCCTACCATATCATCTTAGTTCATCTTCATGACACTTCTTTTTCTAGCCACTATTTTCTTCATTTGTTTGTTGTTTCTCTCCCCCTCCAACAGAGTCTTGGAATACAAGAGCAAGGACCTTGTCTCCAACACCTAGAACACTATCTGTCACATACCAGGTCCACAATAAGTATTTGCTGGATCAATAACATATACCCATATAGATATGTCACTAGAAACCCCACATGCATTGAGTAATGCAGAATTAAAAGTCATCACTAGGGCTTCCCTGGTGGCGCAGTGGTTGAGAATCTGCCTGCCAATGGAGGGGACACGGGTTCGAGCCCTGGTCTGGGAAGATCCCACATGCCGCGGCCGCGGAGCAACTAGGCCCGTGAGCCACAATTGCTGAGCCTGCGCGTCTGGAGCCTGTGCTCCGCAACAAGAGAGGCCACGACAGTGAGAGGCCCACGCACTGCGATGAAGAGTGGCCCCCACTTGCCGCAACTAGAGAAAGCCCTCACACAGAAACGAAGACCCAACACAGCCATAAATAAATAAATAAAATTAAAAAAAAAAAGTCATCACTAAATCAGGTCACTTAAATAAGTTAATATAAAAGAGCATGTAATTTAAAACAAAGTAATCATTCCTGTGCTTGTTAGCTTTAGAACTGATATTCTATCAGTTGCCAAATCTTTTTGATTGCCCCACTGCAATATCTCTCTTTTAAAAATAGTACTAACTTTCTTCAAATCCCCATTTCATTTTAGACCCAAAGTCAGATGATATTCTTGCCTTTAGTCTTTTACTCCTTCAAATTGTCCTAGGTAGTATTACTAGATCTGTCTCCTTAGAATCGTATATGTTAAGCAGTGGCATGGAAACTAAAGAGCTCTCTGATAGTTTCATTTAATTATTTCATTTCCAAGCTTTTAAACATTCCCACTTTTTAAAAAACACTTTTCTAGGAAAAACCTTTGCCATTTCCCAACAACTAAATTTATAAACAAATAATTTTATACTTCAAGAGACGTGGTCTGTTCTAGAGGCTAGAAGGGGGAAATAACTTGCTGACTGTCACAGACTTAATAAGTGGAAACTTTGAGATTTGAACCCAAAACAATGAATCTCCAGAACCTAGTTGTTCTGCCATCTTTTCCCAGGTGCCTAGAAAGGAGTCTAGGATTCTTGCTCCATAGCTAAGGTCTCCCTCCACTCCACCACGTTTCTCATACAGGTTGAGATCTAAGGTCCACCAGAATATAGCCTAACCTATCTTTCCAAAATTATCTCCTACCTTCCCTTTAATGTGGGCTCTGATCCAGCCAACTTTGATTGTTAGCAATTACCCAAACATTAACTGCATTTGCTCAACTGCAGTCCTGTCACTTAAGTATTCTTTCTCTATCCCTACAAAGTCCAAATTACCATCTCTAATGTACACACAAGAGAAGGGAAAAATTCCTTCAGCTTTTACTTCAAGTGCTATCTCCCCCACATTTACCTTATCCTCCCACTAGCCGTAATCCATCCCTTCTCTGAATTCTCATTCCCCTAGATTTGCAATGTGGTTTTTACTTTCTAGCCTGTATTTGAGCTCAGAATTTACCAAGATTTCCCCTATAAAATAGTAAGCACCCTGAGCGTCCACCTATTACTATTTTGATACCATCTAGCACTCCAGCTACCCAACCTGGCCTTGCACATGATAAATATTTAATACATTTTTAGAGAGAACTAAAATTTACTGAGCCTACTTTAACGTGCCAGGCAACTTACTTGGAGCTTTACAGTTAGTATTCCCATGACATAGCTAGCAAGATGGTAGAGCAGGGATTCCAAAACATGTCTGCCCATTTTCAAGGTCTCTCTTCTTTGAGAGAAAGAGTATTGCCTGATAAGTTAAAGATTTTTCAGGATGCCATCATGTCACACTTGAAACGTGACTGAGCCTTTGGCCTATTTGTGACCTTGAGTCCAACTCCTTGAAAATGTTTAAAGATGAACCAAACGCATCTTCCTCTGTCAGGACAGCTGCTTCCATAATGAGGTTCTGGGTGGCAGCCAGCCCCACGGTGCTGAGGCCAGGCGGGATGTGTAGGGAATGGATGACAGAAGGCCACCTAATCAGGTGCTGTCTGATGAACTGAAGTGAAACACTGTGAAGAGAATGGGTCAAAGGAAGGAGAGGCACACAATTTCAGCCAAGACCACAAAGCCAGAACAACCTGGAAAATAGAACTACAGAATACACAATACACATTTGGAGTCTAACATTTAAAGATAGGGTGGTAGATTGTAAACAAACTACCGTGCAGTTCTTGGCCGGGGCGGTGGCGGGGTGGAGGGGAGATCAAAGCTATATTTAACAACAAACTCAGTTCTAAACAAGCTGCATATTTATTCTTCCCAGAAATGTTTCTGGCAATGTCTTATTTGCTGTGTCCAAAATTAGTAATAACACAAATAACTGTAACTTTAAAAATGAAGGATATGATTCTGTGTTTTAATACTGAAAAAGCATGACTTTGCACATACACTCACCCTATTATATAACAGAACAGTGTGGAGAAAAGAGTAGATTTAATGTAAAAGAAAAAAAACCTCTGCCCCTGAGAAGTCCAAATTCTAAAAATGACTTAATCTGCCAACAGTGAAAAAAGCAAAGCTTTGAACATCTCAGGATACCTGGAGTCCATCTCCTCGTCATTCACTTATTGCCACTGTGACTCCCACCACGAAATAGTTCACGTGGCCAGAAATATTAATTACTCCCGGGTGAAAAGGGTATTATATTTAATACTCCTTTACTCCTAATCCTACCATTCTCCAAAGTCCGGTGAAGAGATGGGCAGACTTGGGATCTGAAGGTCTTACGCTCCAAAAGGTGACACATTCCCATTACCACCATAAGCTCTGCTATATCTGGGAAGAGGTCACTCTTTGAAATTCTGTATGCAATTTTGGGCAATAGAATGGTGTTCCTTTTTTTTTTCAACCCTCCTAAAAAAAGATACCGAAGTTATTTTCTCTCTTGCCAAAAAAAGAAGGAAAAGAAATGAAAGGGAGAAATCAGTTTGAGATTTGATTGCGCAGATTTGAGAACAGAGGCATTGCCATACCATAGCAGATGACTCATCCAGCCCTTCATCTTGGCTCCAAACTCTGGCCTCCGCCCGAGGATTCAGAGAAAGGCAAAATGCCATTGTCACTTGGAGACCATTTATTTAGCAAGGTTTTCCTGACATAAACCCTCTCTTTACTCCAAAGCTATACATGGGAATACTCTGGTTTATGAAAGAATAAGGACTTTAAAAAAGTCTTCCAGAACTCGAGGTCTGTTAGAAAAGAAATAATTGTTTTATCAGGCTCAAAGGTTTGTTGGAAGGGTGTGAAGGAAAAAATAATTTCCTTTCTTTATTGTGTCAGTTGAAGTTATATCAATACTTCTGAGGATTTCTCCCCTGAGAATAAGGATGAAGTCCCAGATGTCAAAATATGTACAAGAATGCTACTTAGTTCAATACAATACACACTTAATGTGCATAAACCATGTGCCTAGTGCCATGCCAAGGGTTGTGCAGGTCATAAATGATGACAACGTAATGCCAACAAAATATGTTAACAGCAACAACAATAATAATAAGTAATACAATGTGGTAAGCATCTAAAGGAAGAAGATTGTTTTATTAACGTTCAGAAGAACAAGTCTCTTTAAGAAATACTGTTCCAGCAAAGGTGAATTTTCCAAACCTATCAAACTGGAATCACTTACATTTTTTAAGCATTAAATTACCTCTATCCAAATGACTCTATTTTAGAAATCTGAAGATAGAATTTTAATAACAAGATTTCTAGGAGGTAACATTTCTACATAATTGGAATAAGATAAGAAATAAATTATATTCATAGAAAGTTACAAACATTAAAATATTGGAAGAAAAAATACAAACAGTAGCATTTTGATGGTGATAGAGTAAATTTTTCACGCGAATCTTCTGTGCTAGTGTATACAAAAAAGATTGTAATTATTTTTCACTAGTGGAAAATAAAAATGCAACTTTTGTAATTTTCATTAAAATGTTAGAATGACAGATTGTGCCAGTACAGTTTATCTGGGACGCAGATACCGAGACAAAGCTAGGAAGGCAGAAGGTTTCTTAGGGGTAACACCTAAGATAAAAGGGGAAGGGGCAGGATGAAGCAGAAAGAGCCTTTAGGCTGTGATGCTGATCTGACATTAATGAACAGAAAGGAGAGAAAACAGAATTGAATAGAGAGACACTCAGACTATTATGCAAATTTGCCAATGGGGAGCAAAAGTTGGCCATGGGAACAGTACAACGTTGAGCATAGATGGCTGGGTCCTCCTGGGCTTGCTGAGCTGTCATTGGCTGGGGGCTGCCCTCAGGAGAACATGACTTTGGCTGAAATCTGCTTCACACTGGGAAAGGTGCTGTAGCTGGAGGCCAACCCATCCCATGCACTCCTTCCACCTGACGGCAGGTTTTTCTTGAAGGGAGATCAAGTGGCAAACATCCAAGGCTGCCAGTCAGAGAAGTGGAATTTATCAGGGTCTTTTCAGAAGTTTTGTTACAAATACCCAGAAATACTAGTATAATCTAACCAACTGTTTATGACTGTGTGCGTAAATCTTCAGTTTTGTCCTGGTACAATGACACGAATCTCTTTTTTTTGCGGGGGCGGGGGGTGGGTAGTAATAGCCCATGGCCATGTTGATCTTGGCTTCATTTATAGTCTTCTAGAGGGTAAAAATATATATATGTGTGTATATATATATAACTTCTTTTAGCATCTTCCAAGACTGAGGCGGCTTGACAGAGAGAGAGAGAGAGAGAGACAGGAGTCATGGAACAGTTGGGCATAGGACAGGAGAAGAGAGTAAAAGAGAAGTTATGAAAGATCCTAGATGATAAAGAGATTGAGAACAGAAATCAAGCAACTTTTCACAGCAGGAATCCCAGGTTAGAAAGAAGAGTAGAACAACATACAGAATTTTCTGAACTCTGATTGTCCTGTTTATAGTTTTTAGTTGTACATTAGAATCACCTTGGGACTCCACCCCAATAATTGTATCAGATTCTCTGGGCATAGGGCCCAGGCATCAGTATTTTTCAGAAACTCCCTTGGTGGTTCTGACAACACAGCTAGGATTGGGAAACACTAATTTTGGGAACTGCATACCTATTAGTGCAGGAGCGTCCCTGGGAAATGCCACACATGTAAGTATCATCAATCTTTCTCCCCCCACTCAGAGGCCCCATTCTTTGGCACCAAAGAGAGACAGTTGGGATTAGGACCCCCTTGTCCCCTGTACTCTCACAAATCGCCAGAGCCCAACACGTGTGGATCTGAATGCAAGCAGACAGGAGGATCTTCCCCTCCTTGGAAAAGCACCTGGGCAAAGCAGGACGCAGTGTGGGTTGACTGCAGTTTCATCCAATCCTACCATCCACAGTCATAAATAATGAACATGGATGGAAGGATCTGGGGCCACTGAATTCTTAAGCCCATTAATGTTTTAAGTTTTTTCATTAATAATGTTTCTACAGCTTTCTGCGAATGTGGATGTGAATGTAAAAATTCTGTCTTTAAAATCTTTCTTCGCCACTATTTATCATACTTTCATGAATTAAAAACGAAACTCGGAAAGGGAGGGAGGGAGGGAGGAAGAAAGAAAAGGAGGGAAGAAGAAAGGAAAGAAGAAAGAGCACAAAAATTAAAACTCTCACAAAGATTACTGATTAACCAGTGGCAGAGCACATCACCCACGAACCTGTGTGGCCACGTCGGCTGACAGCCAAGCTGGGATCGGCAGAGCTGGACATCTGCTTTATGTTATGTGATTATTTGGAGAGGAGCAAGTGAAGAAGAATTACAGAAATAAAGACAATAACCACTAGAAACTAGGATGTCCTTTTTATACACACTTATTTCTAGAATCCCTCCCAGTTTTTACTCAGGGAAAACTCTCAATACTTTTCATTTAGCTTTGCGTTCACTCAGTAAAATGACAGCGTAAACTCACCCATGTTAGTGATGACCCAGTCTTGCAGAGATCATCTTCATATTCCCCATGAGATAACAGAAGAGGCCCTGGGGATTAGTAAAGTCCAGGGGTAGATTGGGGTTGCATTAAAACTCTCCATTTCCCTGTTATGTGGTTCCTCCTTCAACTTACAAAGTGGTTGCTTCAGCAATTCAAATTTCCGGTTAAGTCAGCAATTATTGTTCAAAACTGATCTGAAAGTAAAAATTGTATCTAATTTGCTCATAGAGAGCTACTACC
This sequence comes from Balaenoptera acutorostrata, assembly GCF_949987535.1. Lineage (NCBI taxonomy): Eukaryota > Metazoa > Chordata > Mammalia > Artiodactyla > Balaenopteridae > Balaenoptera > Balaenoptera acutorostrata. The sequence goes on along the minus strand of NC_080071.1, from coordinate 17,267,939 downwards.
TATTTATTGTGAACCCACAGATTATACTGTGGCTCTAGAAACATCTTGGCATTGAAGTAATAATTAAATGTAATGATTCACCAAAGCTACTCTTTTTCCCCTCTCTCATCTCTAGCCGCTAATTGGAAAGTCTCTTCTCCAAAAAAGAGCTTAGGTGATTGACAAATTTTTTTAATTAGTGGATTTCTCTATAGGGAGAGTGGATGGGTATTAGCAATCTATTGTGTATATAATATAAAGAAGATGCCTGCTGTTCAACAGTTACATCTCTGTATTGTTTTTGGTTTGCATCAAGGTGAAAAGTCAAAGAAAGAAATTAAACATGCTGTGAAATGACCAAATAATGAATTAACTTTCCATGTACATAGAAGTAAAGTTCTTTCCGCAGTAGTTTTTAGCAAAATCAAATAATAAGGATTAACAATTAGAGAAGGGGAGAAAGAGAAGATGGAAGAAGGAGGTCACAGCCCAGTTCTAGCCATCAGTAAAGTACATAATATTTTTTGCATTCTGTGAGGCTAAAGTTGCCGCTGATGAAATGTCCTCACATATTCTGTCAATGTCAGTATGCAAACATCACTAAATAAACCCTTGTGTCAAAATGTCACATAGTGATTATTTATGCTTCTTGACAATACCAATGAATGACAAGGCTACCTCTATAGCTGTGAAAGTTTGCATACCAAATGTTAGAGGTAACATAGATGAAGGACAATGTAGACAGCAGAATTCATTTAAACTGTGCCATTAAATTAGCTATGTTACCAGTGGCCAACACAGCACGCACTACTGTGATTCTCCTGAAAGAAAAATATCGACTAAACATCTTAATGCAAAGCATTTAATAATTAAAATGCCTTTCTGAATCCCTACTATCAAGTAGTCATACTGAAAGAGAAGTGTCATTTATTTTTCTCCTTTATTTGCACATTGTTTCAAAATGTTTCTTCTTCTGAAATTGAATATGAAGTCCACATATTTAGAGGAGACCGCAATCACTAATGAAGTTTGGATAACACAAAACAAACCCAAATGACACAGTGATAAAAATCTTTGCAATATATAAGCAAAGTGACTAAGATATCCAGCCCCTTTGTTCCTGAATCCCCATATTGTCTCCTGTTCCGACTCTACTCAGCGAGATAAAAGGTAGATCAGTGGGACAAAAACATATACTGTGAAAATATTTTATTAAATCAATCAGTAAAATCTGTAAGGTGATTATAAATCTGTCATCATACATTTTAAATATTAAAAAATAATTAAAAGGCATTGTTTTATTAGGGATAACAAACTACTAACATTTCCCTCTATTAATCATCCTGATACTTACTGATACATTGGATGCTCAAAAGACAATTCAAAGTTACCTAAATCGTTAGGCTTTTAGGGTCTTGACTAAGACCTCTGCACTTGCCCCTAATTGTTGGAATATGAATCCTCACTTTGAAATTTCTGGCTTTGTGACCTTGGCAAGTTACTAACCTCCCTGTTCTTGGCTTTTCTCATTGTTAAAATGAAATAGATATAGCTTCTACCTCACTGAGGTACAGTGATGTGAGAATTAAATGACAATCTACATAAAGCAAAGAGTCTAATATCTGGCACAAAATATTTTCAAATTCAGTGAAAAACAAATTCAAAGATTGTCTTTAAATGAAAAAAAAATCGACATGGAGAACTTCTAATTTGCTATTAGCTTACAGATGATTTTACAGCCCTTCCCTGGTGGCGCAGTGGTTAAGAATCCACCTGCCAATGCAGGGGACACGGGTTCGAGCCCTGGTCCAGGAAGATCCCACATGCTGCGAAGCAACTAAGCCTGTGCGCCACAACTACTGAACCTGTGCTCTAGAGCCCATGAGCCACCACTGAGGCCGCATGCCGCAACAGAAATATTATGAAATTAAACCAATAACTAAACTCAAAAGATTTCTAACATATTGACCCTCCTTTATAATAACGTTGTGGGCCACAAGTTACAGACTCTGTTTTCTCAACTCAACAGAAATGAGTGTGCCTACTTTCGTTCCCTACTCACTCCCATTTTCTTGCTTCTCTGTCAATGTTGGCTGTATCTGAAGTTACCCTACACTGGCTCTGCTATTTGTGTTCTAATAGGCCCTTTCATTCACTCTTATCCTTATTCAGGATACCTTTGCCTATTGATGGGAGGAGAAATCCACCGACCATCTCATTCCACCACTACCACCACCCAAGTCCTTGCCTCTATATAAGAAAAGAATTGGCTTCTTAACAATCCAACAAAAATATAGCCCCCACTCACTCTCCACAACAACAAAACTCCTGCTGGAAGCAAAGCAAACGAAAACCTTCCTTAAATTTTTCCTGTATCGAAATGGTGAAAGAATTATTCACCAGAACACTTTTTGTGAAGTGAAAGTGTTTGAGCGGTCTCTGAGACATGTGAAAGTAGATGGAACTGTTTCAAGGTCAGGCCCCAAGAGGTGGTTGTTAGTCCTGGGAGGGAGGAAGGAGGACAAGAGGAAGAAAGAAAGAGTTGAGAGAGACCTCAGCACTGGGCTGGGGGACCTGTCACTCTGGGAGGTATCATTCCTCCCCATGACAGTCTTCAAAATTCACCAAGTTCGCCGGTACGATGATAGTTTTTGAAGCCAGTGAAGTGCCTGGAATTCATACTTCCCTTGACATAAGGCAAAACCAAGGTGGTCCTTGCAGCTGCAAGAGCTGAAAGGTAAAAAGATGCAGGAAGAAACAACCCCTAAAATCAGAGAAATCTCTTTGAGGGCTTTGGATTGAGTAAAACCATAAGGTTCAAATCAAGTTGGAATAGTTCTGTGAAGGGTAACGAGGCTCCAAAATGACCCTCAGTTTATAATCCTGATTTTGTTTTGCAGGTTTATTGAAAACATTTTCCTCACTAAGTCAAAGAGATCGGCGGCTGCACCAAATCAGCTTTATCACCATTAACCTTTCATTGTGTTCTGTGTGGGTTACAAAATGACACAAGTGAGAAGAGAGCATTTTGAAATTCAGAGATCGGGGGGAGGGGCTAGGCTATTAAAATAACTGTGCAGGGGCTTCCCTGGTGGTACAGTGGTTAAGAATCCACCTGCCAATGCAGGGGACACAGGTTCAAGCCCTGGTGCGGGAAGATCCCACATGCCGCGGAGCAGCTAAGCCCGTGCACCACAACTACTGAGCCTGAGCTCTAGAGCCTGGGAGCTACGACTACTGAAGCCCGCGCACCTAGAGCCCGTGCTCTGCAACAAGAGAAGCCACCGCAATGAGAAGCCCACGCACCGCAAGGAAGAGCAGCCTCCCCTTGCCGCAACTAGAGAAAACCCGCGTGCAGCAATGAAGACCCAACGCAGCCAAAAATAAATAAATCCTTAAAAAATAAATAAGTAAATAAAATAACTGCAAATATCTAGAAACACTAGCAGAGTATTTCAAATAGTGACTTTAGAAAGTAAACCCACCTAAGAATGAACAAATTGGTGCTATTTAAAGGCAAAATAGCTGTACTATAAGAAGTGACACTGATACTTCAATTCTACATGTCTTTCAAACAGTATGAAAAGCTGTAACTTCAGGGTCTACCCCAAATAAAAGCAAAAACTTGTAGCAGTGATTAAAAATATATATATACGATTTCCTAAGAAACATCTTAATACAGACATTATAACGCAAGGGAATTTTATTTTCAAAAGCCAGGACACCTATAAGTAATAAATTAGTTTCATGAACCTGTCACAATGAGTTTGTGGAAAGAAGAAAAATTTATATTGTTTTCTAGAATTGCATAGTATTCATCATCTATTTGCAATAAAGTATGCTTGGCTGCACTAACACCAGGGTTACTTTGAATAGTTTCTAATGCTAAATAACTCATGATCCTATGTACTGTCTAGAACTGTAATTGAAGATGGGGAAGAATAAAAGTCTTAGAACTCCTTCTTAAAAGAAAACTTACGAGGAAGGAAAAATAAAAGAGGTAAAAGCAGAGCTACTTCTGTTGAAGCTGGATCGGGGCACAGAACCTCATCAACACAGACCTTTCCTCCTTTCTCATGGTGGTCCCCAGGCAAGCTGAGAAACTACAGCGCTCTAAGAGGTATAGTCCATCCTCCTTGACTCTGGAATTTAATAGACGGAATGGAAGGGAGGCAAGGTGAAGGAGAGATGCCAACTTCACCCCAAACTGTGTCCACTTCTGGGATTCTCTGACATTTTTGGAATGAGGAGGCTGAGCTAATGAAAGTGAATTCCTTGAAGGACTTAAAAGCCTCATGAAAGGAAGTTCTTTCCTTCCAAGGGAAGAAGGAATGAGGCTGAGAAGCTAGTACTGTAACAAAGCCTTAGTCATAGTGGGATGAGCAATTCTGCCATAGGTTATCTATCACACAAAATATCTCTTATCCAGGCACTAATGGTCTAATATAATGCATGAGTCTTACAAATATGCAGGTGTGGGGAAGGATTGATGGGATTCTAAATTTAAAAGAATAAGCTGTTTCATTAAGAACTCTGTGGGGGAAAAAAAAATGTTGCATATAAACAGCACGCTTTGGTACCCTTGTGGAACAGTATTAACACTGCAGGAGAGAGCTATTATGAAAAAGCTTGGTTTCTGAACATTAGTGTATCCAAAAAATGCCTAGCCTGGCTGCTGTGAGATGGAGTAATCTTGATCCCAATTTCACAATAGAGGCTGTCACAGCTGGAGAGTAAAATGTCCAATAGAGGCAGCTCCACGTGCCATTCCTCAGGCGGGACCCAAGAAGTGACAAGTTGATAGCACACACAGGTTCCTCCTCTGTATGGAACCTTCCACTTCCTGAGAGGAGACAGAGCAGGAAAAATAAAACAAAAATAAGCCTATGCTACTTGACCAGATCTAGACTTATACCTCAACAACATCAAGTGACCACCAGAAGATTCCCATCAAAAATGTGATGGATGGTGGAAGTTGCATTAGTTGGAAAAGAAAATGCTAGGATCAAGTGGCAACAAAAAAGAGGTTATCTACAGACAAGGAGATTGCATAACTTTTACTCTTTCAAGTTTTAAGAAAATAATTGATCAAATTCTTTCTCTACTCATTTATACACTCTGTCTTTGTCCCTCCTGGAGTACTCCAGTCATTCTGATTGGAATATTCCAATCATTGTGCTAAGTAGAGCTCAGCGGCCCTCTGGAGCTCACATGTAATAGGTACATTTCAGTCTGGTTGCCTTACAAGAGATTAGATGTGTGGATTTCCCTTCTTTCTTCTTTAGTGTGAAAAGCCGATGCTACATTACAAGACAGGAAGTTACTGTGGAATCACTGAGGATAACATTGCTGGGAAAGGTAACCCATCTTGGAATCACTGGGAATTGCTTTCCTTATGCACAGAGGAGGCCATAGCCTTAGTTTGGTAAAGATTGTGGTCCCATGTGGTTAAGAGATAATGCAACAGAAGCCACGTGTTCTGTGTCCACGAGGTGGCAGGAAGCTGATTTCTACCCTGATCCAGTGCTCGTGGGACTAGATTTGTCTTCCTCAGAGGTAGCCAGACATAGGATTAGAAAATCTTAGTCAGCAGAACTGGAACCTTGGGTAGAGAAAACGGTCTCCTAGGTGTGCTCCAGAGGCAACTCTCAGGTGCTGGTTCAGGCAGGCAGTGCCTCACCTTGAGCCACCCTGGTCCCCCTCAGCAGCTCTAATGTGCCCTACTACTGGCATCCACCAAAGTCCGAGCCTCACTGTCTTGTTCATGAAGTGACAGAGAACTAAAAGGATTTGAACCTCGGGCCATTAGCCTCCTTGATTGAAGATTTCCTCTTTTAAAGATGTTCTGAGTGTTCTTTTTGAGAATCCTCAGAATTTCCCTACGGCTGCCCCCCGATTGCAGACGGACTTTGCTGGCTGCCTTGAGTTCCTTCCTCAGCTTCCTGCCTCGGGTGTACATCTCTCTTCTCTTTTGCTTTCCAAGCAGGAGCACCCTTGGGAGACTTTTCAAAGTGGTCCACAGCCAGTTCCACTCCCCACAGATACTTTGCAGCTTGCTCCCAGGGAGAGACCTCTTACCTCGTTGCCTCAGCTGCCTTATTCAAGCAAAGCTGTTCATTCCCCTTTCCAGATGTGACTCAGGTTCTTGTTCCAGGGTCCCTCAAGCTCCAGGGAATCTATGTCAAGCTTTACAAAATATTCTCTTGAAAATCCTACCATCTGGCTTTATCTTTTATTTTTTTCCCTCATGGGAAATTGTGAGGAGGACACACAATAATCTGTCAACTCTTTAAAAAGCTGTCTCGCTACAGCCTTTTAAACGGCAGGTGAAATAATGTTGACTGAACCAGTTTCATAATCTCCGAGCATGTCTCAAAGAGGTCTGGCACTTTATTTCAGAAATGTAGGGACTTGGTAACTACTGCGTTGTTCATGACTTTCCAGGCTCCTGACGAATGATGCACAGCTGTAACTTTGATAACATTACACACGGGTCACATGACACAGTGATCACATTATACATTGATAACATTATGCATCAACGGAAAGAAGTAAGAACATTTGGAAAATAAAGGATACTGTGAAGATAATTGGTAAATCTCATACCAAAATATGTTACATAACTATAATAAATAAGCTAAAGAGATACCAACTGGACACATTATATACCCAGAAGCCACCTAAAAATCTATTATATCATAAAAGAATTCCAAACCAGTGAAGCAGCAACAGGTTCTTAATAAATGTTGTTGTTGTTGTTATTGTTGAGGAATGTCTTAGCTCGGGGTCAGTGGAAAGTAGATTCAGAGGCAAAGGCTTATGCGATACCTCTACGTAAGGGAATCTAATCCCAGATAGCAAGAGTGAAGGAAAGGAGAATGAGGCCAGGAAGGGGGAAAGCCAATAGAGGATGCAAGGATTGAGTTGACTGACTGCTCCACCTTTAAAGCCCATTTTCTAAGAGGCAGTATGGACAACAGCTTCTCATGAGGCAGAAAAATTGATCTCTAGCTGCCCCCTCCTCCCATCCATTATTGGTTAGTCAAGGACGTGCCCCAAAGAGATTAATTACTCCTGTTCCCCCAACATGCCCACACGTGTGCGCGTGCACGCGCGCACACACACAGTCTGTTTACACATATTTTGACATCAAATAGAAATGCCTCTAAATCACTACTCTTCAATAAGGCCGTCTTAGGGCAGGAGGCAGGAGGCCTGTGTTGTGAAGTTGGTCATAGTCTACCCCCAGTTAGTCCTGGCTATAGATACTGGGGCTGGAACAAGTGAAACAGGTGAGACAGAAAGGTTGAGGCAGAACTACTTTGATGTAATGCATACCTGAAACCAAAAAGAAATTACTTTTGTGTGGAAGGCAGGTATCAACTTACACCTGTCTGCCACATTTTACCCCAAAATAAATGCCAGTAGATTGAAGAATATAGAAAATGAAAATATCAAATAGAAGGTGATGTTGATGCATATTCATCTCTAAAGAAGAGCTTCTTAGCACACTGGGAATGGAGGAGGCTGCAAAGAAAACAAAAATGTTAAGGGAAGTCCAAATTCTGTGCAGCACTGAGGGATGCATTGATGTATTTTTCAAAGCTCTTTCCTTCCCTGTAATTCAAAACACTACCCTCTCCTTATTCTCCTTCAGTGTCATTGAATTGCATTCTCTTGGTCTTCTATGAGAGTTTTCACCCATTAGTTTGTACTATACGTGTTAGGTTTGCCAGATCCCTGTCTTGTTTCTGTTTCCTCCTCACTCTGTGCTCTCTGAATGTTCTTGTCGACATTCTCAAATGCAATTATCTATAGGTCGATGACTTCCAGATCTACTTTGTCAACCCTGATCTCTTTTGAGTTCCATATAAATATTTCTGCCACGTTGTTGCTTTACAAGCACATCAAACTTTGTGGGTTCAGATCTGAAATCAATACCCCTTTCCCAGGACGCATCAGTGCTCCTTCTTCTGTTTTTTGTTTGTTTGTTTGTTTGTTTTTATTTTTTTATTTTATGGCTGTGTTGGGTCTTCGTTTCTGTGCGAGGGCTTTCTCTAGTTGCGGCAAGCGGGGGCCACTCCTCATTGCGGTGCACCGGCCTCTCACTATCGCGGCCTCTCTTGTTGTGGAGCACAGGCTCCAGACGCGCAGGCTCAGTAATTGTGGCTCACTGGCCCAGCTGCTCCACGGCATGTGGGATCCTCCCAGACCAGGGCTCGAACCCGTGTCCCCTGCACTGGCAGGCAGATTCTCAACCACTGCGCCACCAGGGAAGCCCCTTCTTCTGTTTTGAGTACCATCCCTGCCATGCCCTAAGATGGAAATCTCAGAGTCATCATTGACTCCTTTCTTCCCCATATTCAACACATCAGCTTCTCTTGTCAGTTCTTTCTCAGAATGTCTCTTGGGTCTGGCTTGTCTTGTCTAATTCCACTGCAACTGCCTTAATTCAGAAATTTAGAATCACTCATCTGAAATATTGCAATAGCTTCCCATCTGTTCTTTCTCTCACTAGGCTCTCTTACTATAGTCCCTCCACCAAATTCCTGCCAAGTGATCTTCCTGAAAGCATTTTTAATTGATCATGTCCCTATCCTGTTTTAAAACCTCCCTTGTTCCCACTTCTCACAGAAGGATTATTTTTTTTTAAACAATATTTTTAACCTCATTTACCTAGAAGACAAATATATAATCCTCAACTCCTTGTACCTCACTGTTCAGGCATCTATTAAACATCTACATCATAGTTTTGCAATTTATCCATTTATGTTTCTGGAAATTCTAAAATGTGCCTTCCCTCAGAATAAGAACTCTATATTATTCATATTTGTATGCCCCAGAGCATAAGCTATTGCCTAGAACAGAGTAGGATCTCAAAAATGGTTATTATTGAATGAATACTTAAAGACAGGAACTGCTAAATTAGCATCTTCCAAAATATGTTTCAGAAGTATGTTAAATACTGTTATATAAAAATATGCTTTTGTAGATAAACCAGTTTGGGACATTTTAGAAAAACAAATGAAATAATTTTTTAACTGGACTAGTTCTCACAATCACTAATATTCTTTAATGTACATAATAAATCTTAAAAAGCAATGTAGTACAAAAATACTCACTGAACTTTTTGCTACCAAACCAATTTTTGAAATGAGTTGCATTCTAAGGAAATTATTTTGAAAATGCTTTTATATGCAGGTTCACTAATTCACTGTAAGAAGATAATAAAGACAGGTTCATCTCATGTACATCTTTATTCATCAGAAGAATATATAGTATGATCCAAAGGTTATACAGTTTTCTTTAAATTTAGACTATTCTGCAAGGCAGGTAAAAGCAACTTAGGGCAAGGTTACTTTTCCAGTGCCATTCCAAGCAAATATTATGTATGATTTCCTATTCCTGACAACAACAATGGTAATAAAGTCATAGTTTTTTCTTGGATTGTATTCATATCCTTCACAAAATTGTTGGCTCAGGCCCTTGAGAACTCTGGGTAATGCTGACAATGGAAAGCAAGCACATTGATCGTTACTGTGTACATAGCAAAGCAAACAATCCAAGGAAATAATAATAAATACTTTTTGATTAGGGTATTACAGAAGAAACACAAATTATTCTCAAATTTTACTAGGTAGAAAATGATTTGCTGAGTTAGTAAAAGAGGCAAGTTCTGACTCCATCAACCTGTACTGGGACTCAGGAAATCTGTCCTTTAAAAAGTTTTCCTCGTAATTCTCATGCAAATAGTCCAGAATTAACAGATAACACTTTTACATACCCTGCCTTCACTTATAACAATCTATTAAAAGGCTACACAAAAGAAAGTGAACAAACAGGGTGTGATGGTTAGTTTTATGTGTCAAATTGGCTGGGCCGTGGTGCCCAGATAGTTGGTCCAACATTATTCTGAATGTTTCTGTGAGGATGTTTCTGACTGAGATTTACATTTAAATCAGTGGACTCTAAGTAAAGCAGATTGCCTGCTATAATGTGGGTGACCTTATCCAGTCAGTTGATGACTTGCCTAGAACAAAAGTCTGACCTCCCCACTCCCAACTGAGCAAGAGGAAATTCTCCAGCACACTGCCTTCAGACTTCATCTGCAACAACACCTCTTCCTGGGTCACCAGAAGGCTGCCTTTGGACTTGAACTACAGGTCTCCTTAGTCTCTAACCTGCTAGCCTCTCCCATCAAATTTTGGACTTAAGTCTCTGCAATTATAGGAGATAGCTCTGATAGATAGATAGATAGATAGATAGATAGATAGATAGATAGATAGATGATAGATAGATAGATGATAGATAGATCCAATCCTATTGGTTCTGTTTTTCAGAAGAACTCTGACTAATACACAGGGGAAACCATGTCAGCAGTTGTCCAATAACTCTACTCCCAACATTTCCCAAGCTGGGTGATAGAATCCCTGTTGATTGGTTTGCCAGGACTCTGTAATCTTCTGGGAACTTCCATTCCATTTATCCCTCTACCTGTCTACTCCAGCCTGCATGTCTGGTTAAACCAACAGAACTCTGTCCCTAGAAGATCAGAAATAAAATTGAGAAAGTGAAATCAATCTCCCTAGGGGTGCCTGAAATATTCTAAAAGAATCTATCCCAGATATTTGTAATATGAAGCCAGGACTGAGAACCACTGATATAAGTCCTATGTGCAAGGTCAAGGCCAGTGGTTTTGTTTGTTTTTCATTCTAGGAGTCATGGAAGCCACTCAATGCTTTTAAATAAGAGGGTGTCCTTATCAGGTTTGAACGTTTTTTTTTATACACTCATGCTGACAGCTGGGACAGAATGAATTGAGTAGGGAGGGAAAAGTGTGAATATAAGAAGATTAAGTGACTTGGGTGAGGAAAATACCAGTGAAGAATAAAATGTTGATGGATTCAAGGTACATTAAGAGATAAAACTGACAGGAAATTATCAATTGATTGTCTGGGTGTGGGTGAAGAGTGAGGGAGTGAGGGGTGACTCCTGGGTTTCTACAAGCAATAGATGGCAACAAGATTCTGCCATTTTCTAAATAGGAAAAAATGTAAGAGGATCAAGTTTTTAATTCCATCTTGGGCATTTGAGTTTTAAATGCAAAAAGTTGAGTATGTATATCTAGAATACAGAAATAAATTTGGGAATAATTGTCATACTGACAAGCCCAGTACTCTCTCTTCTTTGACAACACATTGATTCTAGGGACTATGAATTATTACAGAGATGAGAAAGGGGCTGAATTAAAAAGAAAGTATAAAATATTGCAGTAAGAATTTTTTAAACTTATTTAAAGTATGGTCAATATGTGCTTCTTCTAACTATGCTTAAGACACTGCATTGCCTATTCTGAGAAGGAGGAAAAAAAAAAAAGAGATCAATAGTTTCCAAATGATCCTTCAAAGCAGTTTTATTTTTCTGTTCTCTGGCTTAGAACTTAAGGGAAGACTCAGTTAAGAAGCAGTTTCTAGTAGCAGTTAAAGTCAATGGAAATCCAGTTCTAATCATTTCAATAAAAGTTTCTTTGATTTTTATTTTAGCTATTAACAGATCTACATATGCCAATATTATTTATTCTTGATGTTAGAGAAATATGTCTAAATGTTGTCTGACCTACGAAGGGGATTGATTTTCTTGGCTCCAGAGTATTACTTCCATGGTGAATCTGAAAACAGTGACTATGGCCTCAGGAACCTAAAGGTGACTAGAGAAAAGTAGCTACTAAAATTTTTCCAGAAGTTACCAGCAGTGCCTCTCTGAGAAAAATTGAGTTTTCTAACAGAATGATCCTTCTCTTAAGGCTTGGCAGATCTCAAGTGTGGGCCCTGTAATTACTCATCTCTAAAACTGGCAGAGCTGTGAATGCAGACAAACAATTGGTGGATGGCAGTCAAAGACATGATGGCTTTTTTTCAGCAAACATTCTCGCAAAAGATAAAGTAAAAGATAATTGACAGATCATTGACATTGAAGCAACAGATGAAAAGTAAAACAATAAGTTGGTTATATAGGTATAGGAGAAATAATTTATAATTAGTAGGTGGATTTATTTGTTCCTCGTGATGATAAAGCTTAAGTGTGTTTGATAAACCATCTATTTAAACAACAGCAGCAACTTATACTTACTGATTGTAGTAGAAAAGTTCAGACCAATAGTGAAAGAGACGGAAGAGACCTCACACTCACAAATATCAAGCCGTTTGACATCCGTTTTTACCGCTAGAGTTGCATGGTTTAAATAATAAATCTTTCTTAAATCTTAAAAATCCACTGCAACTACTCAAGGGTTCCCTGCAGAAGAAGCTAATCAGGCTATCATTTAACCAGGACTCACAGGTTAGGGACAGTAGGTGGCAGCCCATCTTCTCGGCTGGGGGTGCAGTGATTGGCAGAAGCCCATGACATAGCATTTGTTAAATATTTTGACTATCTCTCCTGGGCCTACCTGAAGCCACTATTTGCTAAAACCTGGAGGAATAGTTACACCTAATCAAAGAGACGTGGTTAATCCAAAATGATACGTGGTGTGAAAAACACTCCTATTTGTCTTTGAAATGTATTTTTGTACTAACATTTGAATGTGTGTCTGATGTTCTGAGAAATGACTTCAAAGAGATTAATGAAGCCATACTGTGAAGACCTGACTCAGGAGAGCTGGGAAATGGTCCAGCTTTCTCTTCATTCTGCTTCCCTGCCGAACTCCTCTTTGACTCCCACTCTCGGACACCACAAGGAATAGCTCAAATGTCGGTTAGAATCATGTCAGTCCATATAGAAAGGAGAGATGAGCGTGTGAGAACCACAGACTTTTTTTTTTTGCAGCAGGCAATGCAGATTTTTAAAAAAATAACTATATTTGTGGATTATGTCTTCAGTATGCATTTTCTTTTTATCCTAATCCTTTCCAACAGTCTCTGGTTTTTATTTAGAGATCCCAGCGTTTCCAGGAAAATTGGCTCCCCTCCCAGCTTCAGGTATGGGTAATGGGACCTGGGCATCCTCCAAGCTTCAGGTGTGGGAATGTGACCTTGACACAGTACATCCCGTTCTCTTCGCCACAGTCATGGGGTTCAGACCTGAATATTCATTCTCAACTGACACAATAATGGTAAACCTCAGGACTGTTGAAGTGTTGCAACTGGGCTCCCTTCCTTAGATGATTTCGCATATAGATGTGAGGCCTAAATCTGCTGCAGTCATTTTAATAAAGTCATCATGAGGAAAAACCAATATATAAAGATGGACAGAGCTGAAAGACACAGAGCTGGATCCCTCATGATATTACAAACCTCAGGATAAAGCCAATCCTGAGCCTGCCCTTCTCCTTCCAGCAATAAATCTACTCAACTAAAATGTTCCTTTATTTCTTAAGCCAATTAAAGTGGAGTTTTCTGTTATTTGCAATTCCAGGCCTTCTAATTAAAACAGTAAGTCAACAAACAGGTAATTAAGCTGATTAGGAACTGTCAATTATGTTAAAATATAAATGTTGCCAATGAATATAAAGCAGAATTCCACCACAGATAATCACAAGTCGATACACACATTCACTTCTCTCTTCACACACACACAAACACACACACACATGCCACCAATCTATGTTATCTGCTATATTTTAATTCAATTGAGCTGTATATTTTCACAGAATACATGACAAGAAGACAAAAGTAACGTCTATGTTATGAGTTAAGAGTCACTTGATCCTGGGAGAACAGCCTGTATGAAAGCGGAAATATCTCAAATATTGGGATATTCAGCCTCAAAAGTTCTAGTAACTTAAGCTTTTGTGCTTTAGTCAGAGGTAAATTAAATCTTTTTGTACAAAGAAGCATACAAATTTTGATTAGAAGAAAGATAACCACAAACGGCATTATCAATGAATGAAAATAAATCACATGCCAGAAATTAGACTTATCTTTATATAATCGTATTACTCAAAATGGCATGCCATCATTGTCAATATTTTGAAATATTCAGAAGAGTCTTATGTCCTTTATAGGTATTTCTTTTGTTGTATTATTTAAGTAACAACCATTTTCTTGTATATGTTAGAACCAAGGGCAAAAAGAAGTCAGCAGTCAGCAAAGTTAATGAAGTGAAAAAAAATGCTGTCATTTTTATGGAATATAATGGTAAGTATAAATATATAACGAATCTTTTCTCCCAAATTTTGCTACAACAGTTTCTTTGACCTATGATCCAGGGGTTGCAGCAAGACAAATTCACCAGATAAAATGTTGCCAATATTACTGGGTATCTGCACAGAAGTAATTAAAATATTAATAAAGAGAGTGTCATGATGGAAGGTCGTGTTGCTGTTGTTCAGACCCCACATCGAGGTAATTGCTTTTGCTACAAAAAATTCTTGGAGCTGCTTCATTAGCCTCGCCTTGTAGTCAGAACAACTGCAGCAAAGCCGTTCCTAAAAGTGCCCACACGTGCTGCCAGAGTAATGGCTTACGCCAAGCCCTGTGCGTTCTGCTGAGATGTGTGGGTCCCATTGCCAGGCTCATCCTTGACAGCAACTGGGAAACAGGAATTACGACACAATAGAAAGATAAATCCATCGCAGCCACAGCAGCCAAAGAGAAAGGCAGAAAGACAAAGTTCAGTGATGGTTCAGGCGATTTGGGTGACTTCAGTGGCAGACATATAAGATTGAGTTATCAACTGAATTCTGAAATTCAGCAGAATCTGAGAGATTTCAAGGACAGCCATGAACAAATCCAAAATTGGTGCTGGGTATGAAAGAGTTCTAAAGACAGAAGTTGTGCTTACTCTATAACTAAGCAAGGGAATAAATGGTCTTACCTATACGGGCCTGACTTCCTATAATTTAAAAAAAAAATAGGAACTTATTACATCATATTATATACTATCATGTCAATTGTATATTGACAATCAAAGAAATTGTATAATATTCACAGGGGTTTTTTTAGTACATGGGAATGAGGTATCTCCCTCTTCATCCTAGCCATGAATTTATAAATAAAAAAACACACGAAAGATTGTGATTATTGAGTTAAACTATAGATACAATTTATAGAGGACTAAAGCAGAAAAGCACAAAGCAGTTTTACGTCATCATTTTAGCTTCAACATCATCAACATTATCATGGTCATCACTGTCACCATCATAAGACAAAATGACTATCAGACAGTTGAACTAGATTCTGTAACTTGTAAATATTAACATACCTAATGTGAGACAATGTTATCAAGAGGTAGATTTCTCTGCTGTGAAGGAAAAATAAGCCAAATGGGCAACTGTTGACATGCCAACAATGCTCCATAATAGGATCACAGGTTCTATAGAACAGGTACATCCAAGAGGAGGGAAGGCTGTATTCTATTCCTGGCTTGGTAACACTTGCCATAGATATCGCAACTAACTCTCTGTTTCCTAACTTCACGGTCACCCAGTAATTTTTTATAATAATTTGGCTTCTCATGTAAAATTTCTTGAGCAGTAAATAAAATTATTCTTATCATTGATTATTAGTCATTTGACATTCAGGTTTTTATGCGTCAGCTCCTTTTAGCGTATTTAACAGGAAACTGTCCCCCACAATCCTGTGATCTCTAAATTTAATTTAATTTCTAATCCTGAGAGAAGGAGGAACGGACCTTGCAATGAGGAGACCCATCTAGCATCAAGACATCCTTCCCAAGTAACATCCCATTCTCTCCCTCTGTGCCTTTGGTTTTCTGACTTTCTTTACCTTTCCCTCCCATTTACCAAAGGAAAAATGATCATTACGGATGGTTTTGTCGTATTTGCTAATGCACAATAACTATAAGAAAATTATTATTTTCTAGCAAGATGTGAGTAAGCAGCAAAGGAGACTAGGAAAGTGCAGCTAATAATTCAAAGGAAGATATTTATTTGATAAGTAAAAATTTCCACAGTTATAACAGTAATTTGAAATACTAGAAAAATTCACAAAACATATGTTAATATAAATCTCTTGAAAACCGACCTATGAGTAGATTTCAAGTATCTTAAGGGTGTCCGCAGACTTTAAACTGGAAGTTCAGTTACTCAGATAGCATTCCAAGGAGTAATTCTACAGCAGAAACAAGGTTCATATACAAAGATATTCATTGCTTACATTGCTTACAACCTAACAAAACTGGTCAAACCCAATGACCTACAATAAGAAATATCTAAGTAACAAATGGTGTATCTATTGGATGGACTATGTTCACTAAGATATTGGAATGACATAGAAAATATTTACATTAGATTTTTTGTTGAGTAAAAGGACAAAAAATATACTAAAATATTAATAACACTGGTCTTTGGATAATATAATTATGGGTGTTTTAACGTTTATTTTTCCTTTTTCATATTTTCAAAATTTTTATTAATAAACTTGATGGCTTCATAATGAAAAATTGCTTCCGATTGAGTCAATATTTAAAAACACTTGTTGGTAGAAGAAATGGAAATTGTCACTATAGACAAATCGATTTATGTATAAGAACAACATCTCTCTCAGATATTTATTTGAAGCGTTTTTAATCTTTGAGTCGAACACAGCTCTTTCATTTTTTTATTCACTTATCCACTGAATATTTATAGAGCACTTACTGTATATCTGATGCAAAGATGTGCTCTGGGAATGCAATGAAAACTAGACCTTATTCTTCTCTTCAAGTTGTTTCTAGTTTGTATCACAGATGCTACTGTAATAGTCAATTAAAATAGAGTGTAGTATGGACTTGATAACATGGAAACACATGGAGAGCAGCTACCCCAGTCAGGGACAGTTCCCCAGAGGAGGAGACCCTATGCTAAATCTTGATAACTAAAACTTATTGAATGCTTATAATGAGTCAAATAATGTTCTCTTTTCATATATTAACTTATTAAGTATAACAATCCTAGGATGTTAATTTTGATATGAATTTTATCATGCAGATACATACAGATGAGAAAACTAAAGCAGAGACAGGTCATACAGGTAATTAGTGACAGAACTGGGATTTGAAGGTACAAAGTCTAACATCAGAGTCCCTCATCTTAGCCACTACACTCATTTGTCAAACATGGTGTGGTTAAGAAAGAATAAACAAAGAGAGAAGCAGGTGAAATGACAAACAGGTGAGAAAACCCAGGAACACAGCAGGTTGGGGAGCTGGACTGCAGAGAACTAGTTGGGGGCGATGGGAGGGAGGTTGAAAAGGCAGCAGTCATCAAGTTACCATAGACCCTTTGTGACATGCTCAAGAGATTGAAATTTATCTTGAATGGATGGGAGAACAGTTCAAAAGTGTTTTCCCAAAAGTGCCATGATCAAATGCATTTTGGAAAGGTCACTCTTTTGAGTGAGAATAATGGATTTGAGGAAATATAGAAGCAGAGAAGGGGTGAGATAGAAGGTTTTATGATCCAAACTATTTAGATTGACTCATTATCAGGTAATTGTTTTCTAATGTTTGATGATTTGTCATGATTAGAGTTTGGAATCTGACTAATGTCATATCATTTAGATAATAAGTAATTGAGTATAGTGATTATGATGATTACCCTCTCTAAAATTGGACAGAAAAATAATAATAAAATATTCATTTCATAGATTCAGAGCACTTTTTAAATTGGCTATCTTTCCGTAGTGCTTAAACAGTTGTAAGCGACTGAGTGAGGAAAAGAAGAGGTAAGCTGTCAATTTGCTCTGTCCAAATGAATTATGTTCTTCTCCCATGTCCAGACATACTTATACAATAAAGAATCTTAATAAACCCTGTATTAGTTTTCTAGGGCCACAATAACAAAGTACCACAGACTGGGTGACTTAAACAACATTTTTTTCTCACAGTTCTAGACGCTGGAAATCCAAGATCAAGATGTCAGCGAGTTTGGTTTCTCTTGTGTCTTGTGGTTCCACCTGTGTCTTATATAAACTTTCCTCTGTACAGCAGAAACTAACACAACATTGTAAAGCAATTATACTCCAATAAAGATATTAAAAAATAAATAAAATAAACTTTCCTCTGTGCCAGCATGCATCCCTGGAATCTCCAAATACAGTCACATCATAAGATACTAATGGTTAGGGCTTCAACATATGAACTTCGGAGGTTTAGAATTCAGACTTTAACAATAACCATTCTAATAAATTGTATGAATTATGAATTGTAAGAGGTGTTCATTATTTATTTCAGTTTCCTGAAATCAAGGCAAATAACTTACAAAGAAGTATCACGTGGCCAGGAGAACATACGTAATTACAGAAACCAAACATAGTATTTCCATTTTTTTAATTTTTATTTTTTCTCAGCTGTACTGAAATATAATTGACATACAACATTATGTTAGTTTAAGGTGTACAACATGGTCATTTGATACACATGTGTATTGCAACCTGATTACTGCTTAAGGTTAGCTAATTCATCCATCACATAATTGTAATTTGTTCTGTAAGGAGAACATTTAAGATCTGCTGTCTTTTTCTTCATCTGATTTATTTCATTCAGCATAATACCCTCAAGGTCTATCCCTGTTGTTACAAATGTCAAGATTTCATCTTTTGTGTGGCTGAGTAGTATTCCACAACATGTAAATACCACATCTTCTTTATCCATTCATTTGTTGATGGACACTTAGGTTGTTTCCATATCTTGGCTATGGTAAATAATGCTACGATGAACACAGGAGTGCATGTATCTTTTCAAATTAGTGTTTCTGTAGTCTATGGATAAATACCCAGAAGTGGAATAGCTGGATCATACACTAGGTTTATTTTTAATTTTTTGAGGAACCTCCCTACTGTTCTCCACAGCAGCTGTACCAACTTACATTCCCTCCAACAACGTACAAGGATTCCTTTTTCTCCACATCCTTGTTACCATATGATTTCACTCATATGTGAAATATAATAAATAAATAAATGAACAAACCACACTAAACAAAAATAAACACATAGATAATAAGAAGAGACTAGTGGTTACCAGAAAGGAAAGGGTTAGGGGCAGGAGGGCAAAATGCTAAGGGGGGTCAACTGTACGGTGACAGAGGGTAATGAAATTTTTGGTAGTGAACATGTTGTAGTGTAAACAGAAGTAGAAGTATAATGTTGTACACATGAAATTTATATAATGTTATAAACCAATGTTGTCTCAAAAGTTAATTCATTAAAAAAAAAGTCTACTGTCATAGCAACTCATATGATTTTTTGACTACCAAGTACAAAATATCAGATGAAAGATGTTAAAATCATTTTATGTCAGGTAGAAAAGTCACTTTAAAATAACAACCAAAATAAATTTATCAGATTTAGGACTAAAGTCTGTTGTAAAGTACCAAATGATGACACCTTGTGAAGGCAACAACAACAACAAAAAAAAAATAGAAAAAAAATTCTTTCTGAAGAATTAGAGCCAATCATTTTTATTTCTTAGAAACTAGTCGAGAGATTAGAAAATAAGTTAATAGCAATGCATACATTCAAATTCATAATAACCTAATTTCTACTGTTTGAAGGAAAAGGGCTTTGGCATCATCTGTTACACCAAAATAAATGATGCAGCGTCTACTTGGGGGAAAAATAATCGTTGATCACTAAGTTGAAAAAATTCTGCTTAATCATACGTGTATATCTAAATAATAGGTACTTCTGTTTTGAGTTTACTGAAATACACAGCATTTATTTTTGCTGCTATTCACATTCCCAAGAAAAATATGAACAGAAGAGAGAGTAGGGCTAGTTTAGTTACACAATGCCACACCCTTAGTTGTCTCAAAGTATCATTTCCTTGTAGAGATGAAGAAAGAAAAGGAAGTGAGTTTGGAACATGAATGGTGTTGAGCACAGATTTTTAAGGATCTAGTTGCCCAGGCCTAGTTTCTCTATAAAATTGGAACAAAAATAGTGCCTACTTTAGGCAAATTGTTTTAAAGATTAAATAAGATAATGCTTAAGTGCTTAGCTCAATGCTCACAACTGAATAAAAGAAAGGACGCTGGCTCCTTCTTTTTATTCACATTCTTTTTTTTTAATCCAAAAAATAAGGAAAGGGTAGTATTGGAACTTTGGAAACCAGAAATGATGAAGTCATACCAAAATCCAAAATTATTATTTTTATTATTTTGGTTCGTGTGCCTTTCCTTTATGTAAGAGCAGCCCCAATGTTTCCTATAGGTTAAAAAGATTGTCTTCAATGCAACATTTATAGATAAGTACCAGAAAAGTCCTCTTTCAAAAAATATCTATTCTTCAATCCTGTTTTGTTATTTTCCTGAAATTTTCACATTAAAAGATTCACCTGTTGATGTCAAGTATTGATCTAGCTTTTTTTTTTTTCCGAACATCTTTATTGGAGTATAATTGCTTTATATTGTTCTGTTAGTTTCTGCTGTACAACAAAGTGAATCAGCTATACGTATACTTATATCCCTATATCTCCTCTCTCTTGCATCTCCCTTCCACCCTCCCTCTTGGTGGTCACAAAGCACCGAGCTGATCTCCCTGTCTATGCGGCTGCTTCCCACTAGCTATCTATTTTACATTTGGTAGTGTGTATATGTCCATGCCACTCTCTCACTTCGTCCCAGCTTACCCTTCCTCCTCCCCATGTCCTCAAGTCCATTCTCTACGTCTGTGTCTTTATTCCTGTCCTGCCCCTAGGTTTTTAGAACCAGTTTTTTTTTTTTAAGATTCCATATATATGTGTTAGCATACGGTATTTGTTTTTTGCTTTCTGACATACCTCATTCTGTATGACAGACTCTAGGTCCATCCACCTCACTACAAATAACTCAATTTCGTTTCTTTATTTGGCTGAGTAATATTCCATTGTATATATGTGCCACATCTTCTTTATCCATTCATCTGTTGATGGACACTGAGGTTGCTTCCATGTCCTGGCTACTGTAAATAGTGCTGCAATGAACATTGTGGTACATGACACTTTTTGAATTATGATTTTCTCAGGATATATGCCCAGTAGTGGGAATGCTGAGTTGTATGGTAATTCTATTTTTAGTTTTTTAAGGAACCTCCATCGTGTTCACCATAGTGACTGTATCAATTTACATTCCCACCAACAATGTACGAGGGTTCCCTTTTCTCCACACCCTCTCCAGCATTTATTGTTTGTAGATTTTTTGATGATGGCCATTCTGACTGGTGTGAGGTGATGCCTCATTGTAGTTTTGATTTGCATTTCTCTAATGATTAGTGATGTTGAGCATCCTTTCGTGTGTTTCTTGGCAATCTGTATATCTTCTTTGGAGAAATGTCTATTTAGGTCTTCTGCCCTTTTTTGGATTGGGTTGTTTGTTTTTTTGATATTGAGCTGCATGAGTTGCTTGTAAATTTTGGAGATTAATCCTTTGTCACTTGCTTCGTTTGCAAATATTTTCTCCCATTCTGAGGGTTGTATTTTCATCTTGTTTATGGTTTCTTTTGCTGTGCAAAACTTTTAAGTTTCATTAGGTCCCATTTGTTTATTTTTGTTTTTATTACCATTTCTCTAGGAGGTTGATCAAAACGGATCTTGCTGTGATTTATGTCATAGAGTGTCATGCCTATGTTTTCCTCCAAGAGTAATATAGTGCCTGGTCTTACATTTAGGTCTTTAATCCATTTTGAGTTTATATTTTGCATGATGTTAGGGAGTGTTCAAATTTCATTCTTTTACATGTAGCTGTCCAGTTTTCCCAGCACCACTTATTGAAGAGGCTGTCTTTTCTCCATTGTATATTCTTGCCTCCTTTATCAAAGATAAGGTGTCCATATGTGTGTGGGTTTATCTCTGGGCTTTCTATCCTGTTCCATTGACCTACATTTCTGTTTTTGTGCCAGTACCACACTGTCTTGATTACTGTAGCTTTGTAGTATAGTCTGAAGTCAGGGAGCATGATTCTGCCAGCTCTGTTTTTCTTTCTCAAGATTGCTTTGGCTATTTGGGGTCTTTTGTGTTTCCATACAAATTGTGAAATATTTTGTTCTAGTTCTGTGAAAATGCCTTGGTAGTGTGATAGGGATTGCATTGAACCTGTAGATTGCTTTGGGTAGTATCGTAATTTTCACAATGTTGATTCTTCCAATCCAGGAACATGGTGTATCTTTCCATCTGTTTGTATCATCTTTAATTTCTTTAATCAGGGTCTTATAGTTTTTTGCATACAGGTCTTTTGTCTCCTTAGGTAGGTTTATTCCTAGCTATATTATTCTTTTTCTTGCAATGATAAATGGGAGTGCTTCCTGAATTTCTCTTTCAGATTTTTCATCATTAGTGTATAGGAATGCAAGTGATTTCTGTGCATTAATTTTGTATCCTGCTACTTTACCACATTCATTGATTACTCCTAGTAGTTTTCTGGTAGCATCTGTAGTATTCTCTATGTATAGTATCATGTCATCTGCAAACAGTGACAGCTTTACTCCTTCTTTTCCGATTTGGATTCCTTTTATTTCTTTTTCTTCTCTGATTGCTGTGGCCAACAATTCCAAAACTATGTTGAATAATAGTGGTGAGAGTGGGCAACCTTGCCTTGTTCCTGATCTTAGTGAAACTGGTTTCAGTTTTTCACCATTGAGAACAATGTCGGCTGTGGGTTTCTCATATATGGCCCTTATTATGTTGAGGTAAGATCCCTCTATACCTACTTTTGGGAGAGTTTTTATCATAAATGGGTGTTGAATTGTGGTGAAAGCTTTCTCTGCATCTATTGAGATGATCAAATGGTTTTTCTCCTTCAGTTTGTTAATATGGTTATCACATTGATTGATTTGCCTATATTGAAGAACGTTTGCATTCCTGGGGTAAACCCCACTTGATCATGGTGCATGATCCTTTTAATATGCTGTTGGATTCAGTTTGCTAGTATTTTGTTGAGGATTTTTGCATCTATGTTCATCAGTGATATTGGCCTATAGTTTTCTTTCTTTGTGACATCTTTGTCTGGTTTTGGTATCAGGGTGATGGTGGCCTCGTAGAATGAGTTTGGGAGTGTTCCTCCCTCTGCTATATTTTGGAAGAGTTTGAGAAGGATAGGTGTTAGCTCTTCTCTAAATGTTTGATAGAATTTGCCTGTGAAGCCATCTGGTCCTGGGCTTTTGCTTGTTGGAATATTTGTAATCACAGTCTCAATTTCAGTGCTTGTGATTGTTTATATTCTCTATTTCTTTCTGGTTAAGTCTTGGTAGGTTGTGCTTTTCTAAGAATTTGTCCATTTCTTCCAGGTTGTCCATTTTATTGGTATATAGTTGCTTGTGCTAATCTCTCATGATCCTTTGTATTTCTGCAGTGTCATTTGTTACTTCTCCTTTTTCATTTCTAATTTTACTGATTTGAGTCTTCTCCCTTTTTTTCTTGCTGAGTCTGGCTAATAGTTTATCAAATTTGTTTATCTTCTCAAAGAGCCAGCTTTTAGTTTTATTGATCTTTGGTGTTTCCTTCATTTCTTTTTCATTTATTTGTCATCTGATCTTTATGATTTCTTTCCTTCTGTTAACTTTAGGGTTTTTTTGTTCTTCTTTCTCTAATTGCTTTCGGTGTAAGGTTAGGTTGTTTATTTGAGATTTCTTGTTTCTCGAGGTAGGATTGTATTGCTATAAACTTCCCCTTAGAACAGCTTTTGTTGCATCCTATAGGTTTTGTGTTGTCATGTTTTCATTGTCATTTGTTTCTAGGTATTTTTTATTTCTTCAGCGATCTCTTGGTTATTTTGTAGTGTATTTTTTAGTCTCCATGTGTTTTTATTTTTTACAATTTTTTTCCTGTAATTGATATCTAGTCTCATAGCGTTGCGGTTGGAAAAGATACTTGATACGATTTCAATTTTCTTAAATTTACCAAAGCTTGATTTGTGACCCAAGATATGATCTATCCTGGGAAATGTTCCGTGAGCACTTGAGAAGAAAGTGTATGCTGTTGTTTTTGCATGGAATGTCCTATAAATATCAATTCAGTCCATCTTTTTTAATGTATCATTTAATGTTTGTGTTCCCTTATTTATTTTCCTTTTGGATGATCTGTCTGTTGGTGAAAGTAGGGTGTTAAAGTCGCCTATTATGATTATATTACTGTCGATTTCCCCTTTTATGGTTGTAAGTATTTGCCTTATATATTGAGGTGCTCCTATGTTGGGTGCATAAATATTTACAATTATTATATCTTCTCCTTGGATTGATCCCTTGGTCGTTATGTAGTGTCCTTCTTTGTCTCTTGTAACATTCTTTATGTTAAAGTGTATTGTGTCTGATATAAGAATCAGAACTCTGGCTTTCTTTTGATTTCCATTTGCATGGAATATCTTTTTCCATCCCCTCACTTTCAGTCTGTATGTGTCCCTTGGTCTGAAGTGGGTCTCTTGTAGACAGCATATATATGGGTCTTGTTTTTGTGTCCATTCAGCCAGTCTATGTCATTTGGTTGGAGCATTTAATCCATTTACATTTAAGGTAGTTACCAATATGTATGTTCCTGTTACCATTTTCTTAATTGTTTTGGGTTTGTTATTGTAGGTCTTTTCCTTCTCTTGTGTTTCCTGCCTAGAGAAGTTCCTTTA
This sequence comes from Balaenoptera acutorostrata, assembly GCF_949987535.1. Lineage (NCBI taxonomy): Eukaryota > Metazoa > Chordata > Mammalia > Artiodactyla > Balaenopteridae > Balaenoptera > Balaenoptera acutorostrata. Next base: position 17,243,437 of record NC_080071.1, on the reverse strand, counting down.
GCATTTCTGGTAAAGCTGGTTTGGTGGTGCTGAATTCTCTTAGCTTTTGCTTGTCTTTAACTGTTTTAATTTCTCCACTGAATCTGAATGAGATCCTTGCTGAGTAGAGTAATCTTTGGTGTAGGTTTTTCCCTTTCATCACTTTAGATATGTCCTGCCACTTCCTCTGGCTTGCACAGTTTCTGTTGAAAGATCAGCTGCTAACCTTATGGGTATTCCCTTGTATGTTATTTGTTGTTTTTCCTTTCCTGCTTTTAATATTTTTTCTTTGTATTTAATTTTTGATAGTTTGATTAATATGTGTCTTGGCATGTTTCTCCTTGGATTTATCCTGTATGGGACTCTCTGCTCTTCCTGGACTTGATTGACTATTTCCTTTCACATATTAGGGAAGTTTTCAACTATAATTTATTCAAATATTTTCTCAGTCCCTTTCTTTTCCTCTTCTTCTTCTGGGACCCCTATAATTCGAATGTTGGTGTGTTTAATGTTGTCCCAGAGGTCTCTAAGACTGTCCTCAATTGTTTTCATTCTTTTTTCTTTATTCTGCTCTGCAGTAGTTATGTCCACTATTTATCTTCCAGGCCATGTATCCGTTCTTCTGCCTCATTTATTCTGCTATTGATTCCTTCTAGAGAATTTTTAATTTCATTTATTATGTTGTTCATCATTTTTTGTTTGCTCTTTAGTTCTTCTAGATCCTTGTTAAACGTTTGTTATATTTTCTCCATTCTATTTCCAAGATTTTGGATCATCTTTACTATCATACTCTGAATTCTTTTTCAGTTAGACTGCCTATTTCCTCTTCATTTGTTTGTTCTGGTGGGTTTTTACCTTGCTCCTTCATCTGCTGTGTGTTTCTCTGTCTTCTTATTTTGCTTAACTTACTGTGTTTGGGGTCTCCTTTTTGCTGGCTGCAGGTTCGTTGTTCCCATTGTTTTTGGTGTCTGCCCCCAGTGGCTAAGGTTGGTTCAGTGGCTTGTGTAGGCTTCTTGTTGGAAGGGATTGGTGCCTGTGTTCTGGTAGATGAGGTTGGATCTTGTCTTTCGGGTTGTCAGGCCTGCAACTGGTGTTGTGTTTTGGGGTGTCTGTGACCTTATTATGATTTTAGGCAGCCTCTCTGCTAATGGGTGGGGTTGTGTTCCTGTCTTGCTAGTTGTTTGGCATAGGGTGTCCAGCACTGTAGTGTGCTGGTTGTTGAGCAGAGCTGGGTCTTAGTGTTGAGATGGAGATCTCTGGCAGAGCTTTCACCATTTGATATTACGTTTGATATTACTGATTTTTTAGTACTATCACTAAATTTTTTAGTAATATCAGTATTACTAATTTTTAAGTAATAAATATTTAGTTTGATATTACTAATTTGATATTACTGGTCCACCGGGAGGCCTCTGGTGGACCAGTGTCCTGAACTCTGCTCTTCCACCTCAGTGGCACAGGGCTGACACCCGGCTGGAGCACCAAGACCCTGTCAGCCACATGGCTCAGAAGTAAAGGGAGAAAAAAAGAAAGAGAGAAAGAATAAAATAAAATAAATGTATTAAAAATAAAAAATAAAAAAATTATTGAAAATTCAAAAATTAAAAAGTAATTTAAAAAAAACGAAAGAAAGAAAGAAGAGAGCAACCAAACCAAAAACAAACCCACCAATGATAACAAGCACTAAAAACTATACAAAAAAAAAAAAAAAAAAAAAACAGACAGAGCCCTAGGACAAATCGTAAAATCAAAGCTATACAGACAAAATCATATAAATCCACTGCCTCAATTTTGGGATGATTCCTTATCTATTCAGGTATCCTAGAGATGCAGGGTACATCACATGATTGTGGAGATTTAATCTGCTGCTCCTGAGGCTGTTGGGAGAGATTTCCCTTTCTCTTCTTTGTTCTCACAGCTCCTGGGGTTCAGCTTTGGATTTGGTCCCACCTCTGAGTGTAGGTTGCCTGAGGGCATCTGTTCTTCGCTCAGATAGGACACGGTTAAAGGAGCAGCTGATTATGGAGCTATGGCTCACTCAGGCCAGGGGGAGAGAGGGGTACAGATGCAGGGCGAGCCTGCAGCAGCAGAGGCCGGCATGACATTGCAACAGCCTGAGGCATGCCATGTGTTCTCCTGGGGAAGTTGTCCCTGGATCACGGGACCCTGGCAGTGGCGGGCTGCACAGGCTCCCAGGAGGGTAGATGTGGATAGTGACCTGTGCGTGCACACAGGCTTCTTGGTGGCGGCAGCAGCAGCCTTAGTGTCTCATGCCCGTCTCTAGGGTCCGTGCTGATAGCAGCGGCTTGAGCCCATCTCTGGAGCTCGTTTAGGCCATGCTCTGAATCCCCTCTGCTCGCCCACCCTGAAACAATGGTCTCTTGATTCTTAGGCGGTTCCAGACTTTTTCCCAGACTCCCTCCCATCTAGCTGTGGCACACTAGCCCCCTTCAGGCTGTGTTCACTCCACCAACCGCAGTCCTCTCCCTGGGATCTGACCTGCGAAGCCCGAGCCTCAGCTCCCATCCCCAGCCCGCCCCGGCGGGTGAGCAGACAAGCCTCTCGGGCTGGTGAGTGCTGGTCGGCACCGCTCCTCTGTGCGGGAGTCTCTCCGCTTTGCCCTCCGCACCCCTGTGGCTGTGCTCTCCTCCGTGGCTCCGAAGCTTCCCCCTTCTGCCACCTGCAGTCTCCGCCCGCGAAGGGGCTTCCTAGTGTGTGGAAACCTTTCCTCCTTCACAGCTCCCTTCCCGATGTGCAGGTCCCGTCCCTATTCTTTTGTCTCTGTTTTTTCTTTTTTCTTTTGCCCTACCCAGGTACGTGGGGAGTTTCTTGCCTTTTGGGAAGTCTGAGGTCTTCTGCCAGCATTCAGTAGGTGTTCTGTAGGAGTTGTTCCACATGTAGATGTATTTCTGATGTATTTGTGGGGAAGAAGATGATCTCCACGTCCTACTCCTCTGCCATCTTGAAGGTCCTCTCTGATCTAGCTTTTTTACAATAAAATATTCTTACAAAAGTAGGTTTCAAACCTTTCTCTTTGGTAGCCCAGTGCATTATTAAAACAAGCATTAATGGCATTTGAAATACAAAAGTAAAAACAGAGCTACGCTTGTTGAAGCAGCCTCAGGGAACGAGGAGCCCAGAACACCAAGCTAAAATAGCAAATTTAGAATACTATTGTCTGAAAGAATGTAATGTTTTCCAGTGAATAAGTTCAGCAATTCATTTTCTGCAAAGGTTACAAAAATGCTAAGTGTAGCTGAATTAGAAACGCAACAGAAAATGAGATGTCTTTGGAACTGAGGCTAGTACTAATTGGCCCTTTCTGAATCTTTTTTCCTGAGAATGCTTTTTTTCCCCTATGGCTCAGCTATGGTTACAGTAAGTATATTAACAGAACTTATTTATTTTCCCACTTTCCTGCTTTTCCTAGAATCATTTTTATCAATGTTCGCAGTTTTTCACCCAACCGTGTGACAGTTTATCTCCAAGAAGTACATTCTCACACACAGACTTATTTAAAATTATATAATATTATAACTTGCACAAATAAATGTTTCAAATGGTTCTAGTGCTTGTTAAATGCCTAGGTGGCACTGGAGTATGTACTTACCCTAAGAAATTAACAGCCACCACTTCATTGACTGATTTGGAAATTATCTACTCAATTATAAGTCATGCAGCCATTCCCAGATGTTCGTTAGTTATTGCTTATTCAGAGGATTGGCTATATTGGTGTTCATATATTTTTAGGTTTATTAGAGTGTGAACATATACTGTAATTACACGATGCAGATGAACCACCATCTGCAGATATTTCTCCTCCTCTCAAGGACTTTCAGATCAAACTGAGTCATATTCCACTGATGAGTTTCCCCTGGATTAAAGCTTTACAGCACTGTAAATGACAATAATTATGGAGCTGAAAATATAATGTTTCTTTGGACTAGAAACTTCCTTTTCTGTCTTTTCATGCTTTTAAAATAACTTCTAAAATAAACCACGTCTTGTGTGATATGTTAATAAGCCCTTTGGGGCAACATTATTAAATATGTTTTAAATAGACTATTATTGATACATGAGCAATTTACTTTTAGGTCACAATTTAGAGACCAAAATAGCAACTTAAATATTCAATGATGATTCTTAAGCATGTATCTTTATCCAATTAGTCACCTTGTCTTCCTCATCCTATCTCAGTTGTGGTGTGCTGCATATTTATGGATATTTTGAGAAAATACTTATTGGAAAAGTCTACAGTAGAGGGGTTCTCTAGAAGCTGTCCAGATATTCCTACCATAGCCTAACATCACAAATTGGACATTTAAATCCTATCAGCAAATTTTGCTTGTAAAAAATGAATTTACAGGATTATTTGAAACAGGTATTTTTTTAAATTGTGTTTTCCTTTTTCTGTGGATTACCCACTCAGAAATATATTATTTTAATACTATGGAGCAAAAGATTATGACTTTGTACAGTCTCTTGGAGAATACTAGGTTTGTTTTTGAATTATAACAAACGAATAGGCTTTGGGAAGTTCATTCACAGACCTGTAAAACCAGTATATCCTGTTTGAAAGATTTCTCCTCAATCTCAATGTTACATTATTCAACACATATTTATTGCAGGTCTAAAATGGGCAGAACTCTATTGTATATTTGGTAGATCCAGATAAAAACAGCAACATGGTTTTGATGTCCTTCTTATTAACTAATGGGAGCAGATAGATGTAAAACTGTCCAACTCTAGTAACAAGAATGAAGTTGATGCCAGAATATAGGCTCAAGCAATGTTCTGGAAGAAAAACAATGAGTAGAAAGGATTAATTCTTGTTGGGATTTCTCAGCTATCTGTCTGCATAGTATTTCCCTTCTTGTCTTCTAGATCAGCTCTCTAAATATTTATATTCTTTTCTATTATTTGTTTTTATTGGGGTAGAGTTGTTTTACAATGCTGTATTAGTTTCTACTGTACAGCGAGGTGAAGTAGAGTTCCCTGTGCTACACAGCAGGTTCTTATAAGATGTAAGTTATAGAAGACCCCAGTCTTGAAATCAGAAGGCCAACAAACAAATGACAAGCTACTCAACATGTGCACGGAGATGCAAATTAAAGCAAAAATAATATGGCATAAAGAAAATAGAAAAAAAGGTTGATAAGTTTTGATGAAGGTGTGGAGAGTGAGCATATTTTCTCATGTGAATATCCAATGATTTAGCACATCAAGAACACTGCATTTTCATAAATCAGGTAATTGCACATGAGGGTGTCTTTTTAGATTCCATTTTGTTCCATTGACCATTTGCCCCCATCCCCCTACACAGACACACACACACACACACACACACACACACTTGCACCAAAACCACATTTACTTAATTACTGTAACTTTATAGTATGTCTTTCATCCTAGTTGTATAAGTCTTTCAGTTTTGTTGTTCTTTTTCAGAATTGCATTAGCTATTCTTGACATTTGGATTTCCATATTAATTTTAGAATTTCCACCCAACTCTAGAAGAAGCTAGCATTGAGCTTCTAAAGGTCCCCTGAGTGGGATTTTGTACAAAGGTCTTGCAAGGAATATAGAAGGAGGGAAATGCTTTGATTAGGGGAGATGGACAAGGTAGATCATGGAGAGAATGAGCACTTCCCCAAGACTGGGCAGAAAAGCAAATGGAATGGCTGCAGGCCCACGGCCTTGTTGGCAAGGAGGGCTGCTGTCAGGGGTGTTTCTAACCCTTCTATAGGAAAGTGTCCAAGAAACAAGGGTAGACTGCAGGGCTGAACCTCAGCATGAAGTGGCAGAGAAGTGACATTATAGGTAAAAAGCAAATGGAGCAGGGACCCAGCAAATATCTTTGATTTCTGCCTCACAGAGTCCCAGAAGTCCTGGGTGATCATAGAGGGATGGAAACAAGCACAAGAGGTGAAGAAGTTTAATTTCCAGCCTCCCGAATGGGGAGCAGAGTAAATCTGTCTCACAGGGAAAGAAAAAATAATAATAATAAAATAAAAAGACATGTGATGTTGTAAAATTAATTAATTATTTAACTTAATTGCAATAAAAATAAAATCCTTATGTTCCAAGTGTGGAATTAGGTTGACTATCAAAGTCTGCCTAGGATGTACTTTGCCAAAGCAGTTTAGGATTAGATGTAAATGACTCTATTCTCCCAGAAAGGGAGAAAAGAAATCGGTAGCTAGAAAAAAACATGAAAACTGTTTCAGAGTTCAAGTTATTTAGATAAGTTTCTTGAATTCTTCAGTCACATATTTAGTCTAATTCCTAATCACTTCAAACATCATCTACTGTAATAGCCTGGCCTCGCTTGTGAATGTAGTTCCTGCTAAATGTCCCTAAATATATGCACACGTATATACCTGGAAATCTTTACTCTGCAGAACTTTCCCAATCACCTCTCAAATCAAATCAATCCTACCTGCTGCCTTCAAGACTCATCATTTCTTGGTTACCTTCCCAAAAGTATTTATCTCCCACCACAATCCTTTTCATCCTTTTTTGGAAATGCTGGAATATTCAGAGATATCACTGAGTTGTATATATGATCACTTTTAGGAGGAGAGAATGAAAGTGGAAGAGGGAGGTGGTAGGCTGCTGAGGTTGGGAAGAGCAGTGGGTTGCTGAGAATGACAAAAAAGTAGGATTTGACACAAGAGTGGTTTTTTATCCTCCAATTTTGGTTACATGGGGTTGTCAGAAAAAAAAATGCAATGGGACCAGAAACATTATCACAGATACAGTGTTTAATAGATCAAAAGAGGAAAAATGTTCTTAGGGTGAACATGGGCAAAGAATAAAGGACAGGAGTCAAAGTCTCAAGTTCAGTATTCAATTACACATAAGAATAGGGCAAAGGCAGAAGTAAAGCAAAGGGACTTCAGCAATAAACAGATCTGCGATCCTGAGAGCTTGTTTTTAGTGGGAGTGGTACCATGTTGTGTAATTGTGTTTTTCATTCATAAGCATTAGAATGCATCGTCAGTACCTTGATCTTGGATTTGCCTTCCACTAGTTCTTCCTCACTGTAGAAATCTTCAGAGAAGATGGGGCCAAATTCAGAGGGGTATCTGGTTAGCAAGCCCAAAATTCCTACTCCACTCACACAATTGATATCCTTATTGTCTGCTTAAGACATTGCTGTTCTTTTTCTCCCAATTAGCCTATTAGACCTTTGAGACTAAAGGTCCCAATAAAAATTCTAAAGTATCATATCACTGTAAAAAAATTTTTAGGTAATTTCCTTTGTCTTCTTCCATTTGTTGGTGAGCTTGAAACCTTGAAATCCTACACCACAAATCAGAGTCTGACTTCTGCTCCTTGATTTGATTCACTCTGTTAGTAAATCTAAGGTTTATTCAAGCCAGTAATTTTTTCCTTTTTTCCTACTCTCACTCATGTTGGTAATTTCTTAGTAATATTTATATTAATATTCATGAGAAGGTGCATAGAATTTGAAATTCAGATCAAATATATGTGTCTCATTGTAGCAGAGCTAGTAAAGTTTATGCATAAAAGAAGGTTTTTACATGACTGAAATAAAAGCATTGGATTTTCCAGAGTGTATTTTGTCATTTGTTATAATTTTGTCCCATTTTACCAAAGATATTCAAATGTAAAACTCATGACATTAATATTTGCTAAGTTTTTCTCTTAAACTCATTAGTCTTCATATTTGCATTCTCATTATGATGAATGCAATGTATTGAATGTAGTAGGAACCCATTAAATATTTGTTAATCTAATGAGTGACAAATGAATGTGTATTCAAATTGAATCTGCCTCAGAACAAGACTACAAGTCTACCAACATTCTAAAATACTAACTGGTTAATTCACTTAGGATGACTCTAACTGAAAATAATTGCTTCTGATTTAATATCTGTTTTATCCTCTCTGACAAACGTTATAGCCACTGTTTTATCCAAGACCACTGTCTCAGTGCATTTGGGCTGCTATAACAAAATACCATAAACTGGATAGATTATACACAATAGAAATTTATTTCTTGCTGTTCTGGAGGCTAGGAAGTCCAATATCAAGGTACCTGCTGGTTCAGTGTCTGGTAACAGCCTGCTTCCTAGAAGTCTTCTCACCATGTACTGACATGGTAGAAGGGGTGAAGGAGCTCTCTAGGGCCTCTTTTATAAAGAAACTAATTCCAATCATGAGGACTCTGCTCTCATGACCTGATCACCTCCCAAAGACTCTACCTCCTAATACTATCACCTTGGGAGTTAAGATTTCAACATAATAATTTTGGTGGGGGGATATAAACATGCAGTCAATAACAACCACCATGTTATGCTCATTTAAATTTAATATGTAGCATTTAAAATGGGGAATACTATACATTCCTTGCAACAAAGAGTTTGTATCTGGAAGATTAGTGTTCTGGTAAAACCTTAATTCTATGGCAGCCAGGAGGCAAAGCCTTAGAACCCTCAAAAATCTCTGAAGTAAATACAAAAGTAGCAAATGCTTAAGGATCTTCTAGGAATGACCCAGAAATAAGGTAGATTATTGAACAGATTCCCTGATTCATCCCATCCACTCTTTTTTTATCTTGGGAACTGGAACAAAACCATGTTAGCCAGAGTGGTAGGAAGATAAAACATGATTTATCCAAGTTTATATTTTAATAGTTAAGTGCATATGCTCTGGAATATGGCAGAGAGGAATTTGGAGTCCTAGATCTGCTACTTACTAGCATGTAAACTTGTTTGGTCTATAACAAAATACCACAGAAGGGGTGGCTTAAATAACAGAGTTGTAGTTCTCACAGTTCTGGAGACTGGAAGTCCAAGGTCAAGGTGTCAGAATATTTGGAGTCAGGTAGGGGCTCTTTCCCTGGATTGCAGGTGGCTGCCTTCTCACGGTGTCCTCACATGGTTTTTCCCCAGGGTGTGCTCCTGGAGAGAGAGATCTTGTGTCTCTTCCTCTTCTTATAAGGGCACTAATCTCATCATGAGCTTCCCACCCTCAAATTTTATTTAAACCTAACTACCCCCCAAAGGTCCCACCTCCAATGCCATCACTTTGGGGATTAGAGTTTTAACATATTGATATGGGGGTACACAAGCATTCAGTTCATAATAAAACTTGAGCAGCGTAGTTAATCTTTCTATGTTTTAGTTGTCTTATCTGAAAATCAGGACAATGGTAGTAACTATCATATGACTTTTATATTAAATAAGATAATGTATATAAAGTATGTATCATCTCCGTACATTTTGGCATAATCTACATATTAGCTATTAAAACTATTATTTATTAATCATTTACTAGCTTGTCTTTTACCTTCTGTGAGACCACTGTTCAGCTGGTATCCTTTTAATGTTATCTGCAGCTGTAGTAAATGGTTTTATTTTACCTATTTGTAAAATAAGAAAGTGTCTCTCTGTACTTATTCCTGTTCATTTCTCTAGATAGGTAGATGATGCATGGATAGATAAATAGACAGATAGAATTTCTCTATTGAAAAATCCATATTTATAATGCCATTTAACATCCACATGTAAGATGTCATTCTTTTATTTTTGTTCCAACATTCAAAAAGTACCAAGTACCAAGAAAAATTTCTGTGCATCATTGTAGTTTGAACACTGTCTTTGGACAGTCTTTTTACTTGCACTCCTTGACACCAAAAGATAGCTTTTGCCTCACTTTTTAATCTCAAAAGAATATTCTGCTCCCAGAATATTAAGAATGGGTAAGGGAACAACAGTGAGTGGCAAGTGCTTGCTTGTATATAATTTTAAAAGTCAATAAGGCAATCTGAATTTTTTATGTCTGTTATAATTACATGACGGGCTCAGTGTATCAGAATAATCTAAGTTCTATACTTTCCTAGATGAAAACCTGAGGTTCACTAGCCCAGAGGTAAGCCACACTAAAACTTACATTTAGAATATAGAGGCATTTTAGGGAATGACTGAATCAAGTAAAAGGTTGGATTGCTCAATCATGTCTACAAGGGGAGGCTATTTGATGAGAAATCATATTCAGAAAAATAGTCCTTAGAGGAAGAAAGAGAAATTTCAAAAATTATGCCTAAGGCACAGTTGTCATTTTGCATTCCAGTTTTCTTGTGAAGATGAAAGAAACCTTTTTAATTGTTACCCAGTTTTGTTTCATGGCTCTTGGACCTGTTGGCCTAAAAACCCTTCACTGTCAAATATTATGTCAGCATCACATTGTGGCAAAAGTGGCCAAATGCAGAACAATACTGGGGAAGAAAAGAACAATCAAACAATGTTATAACTACTCAAGCCACAATAGCTCTCAGCACTTTTTTTGTATTTTTATATAAAAAAAATAATCAATGGTGAATTACTTCCTCTTTAATTGCTTTAGAAAAATCATAATGAATTTTTCAAAGTTATACAAATTGAAGATTGAAATATCAACTTAAAAACATAGGCATGTTAAATTTGCTTCTATTCCTTCCTAGTTTAAATTATAACTTCTGAGGAAGAAATTCTACAAATCTCCTATAGAGCCTTACCACAAAACTTATTGAGTACCGAGTCTGGTACCACGTCCTAATTCAAGTTACAAAGTCAAAAAAACAAAAAAACAGAAAACTGTGTGTGTGTGAGAGAAATTCTCAGTCTGCATTTGTTAGGGCGAATGATGGTTATGCAGAATGGTCTAGGGCCTTTAAACAGGGAAAGGGACGGGGGAGGGAAGCTTTGAGAGTTTCTTACATTTCTCTTTCTATACCTATAAATCTAAGCCTTCTTTGAATCCACTTCCTTATCTATTAATTATGTGGTCAGTACATAATCATCCCACCTAATTCACTGAATTATTGCAGTAATCAATTTATGTGCAAATGTATTTTGTGTCAATATAATACATTCAATATTAGGTCATACTATAATTGTTTAAAAGAGTGTTAGGTTGAGTATATAGAGTTTCCAAAGGTTTTACATCAGGAATGTCTCATATGAATTCTGGTTTCGTATATAACTAATTTGATCATCTGGTATCTTGTTATTGTAGCAGCAGCACAGTAACGTGGGAAATGCCACAACTATAGAAGAATTAAGACTTACTTATTTTAAAATTGCAACTTCAATGCATTATATAACTCCAGGTAAATTGTATAATTCTTTAGCCTTAGTTTCTTTATCCAAATAATAGAAATAACAGCATTCACCCATAGGGTTAAATATACTTAAGGAAATGCCTAGTTTACTGCAAAGCTGTTGCTAATAAATACTGTTTGTATCCAATGATCTATTGAATAAAGCATTAGTTACTTTGTGAAAGCATATAAAAGTCTCTTTCTTGGCTAATTTGCTCATTCTTCTTCCAAATTCTAAATAGGGGAGCAAATTGGAAGAAGAAAAACTTAGAGAAAATAAACACTTCACACCTGATAATTCTAACATGAGGTTGAAAATAATGGCCTTTTATTTTGTCACCTCAACTGTGAAATAAAGGCTTATACCTTAAAATACTAACTGTTAGGGAATATAGTTTTAGAACTCTACCTTTTCTCCACTCTGTTTTATCTTCACATGTCTGAGGAAGGAAAAATAATCTTAAATCTCTAAATATGACTTAAGGATCATAGAATCTTGGCAAGAAGTAAAATCACCATGCTGAGTACCATTTTGTATATACTCCAGTTAATTAACTCTAAATTTTAAAAACTGTAAAAATGAGTAACTAAATAAAAGGCCCTCTTTTTTAAATGCTCAATACACTAAAACTCTAAATTTTAAAAACTATAAAACACTATATTTATAGAATAAGTATTTTAAGTTCAAATAGTGTTGCATTTTATGATACTCCAAAATAAAAATCAGGTTAAAGATAAACTACCAAAAAATAGAAGAGAATTACTTCAGATCCACATTTATGACCATTTTTTGTAATTTAGTAATCTTTGGAACTATGTATAACAGTGTTTGGGAAAGAAAACCCTACCAGAAAGATAACTATGATTACTAAGCTGTGTTTTCTATTATTCAGAGCTCTCCAAAAATTCTCCCGCTGGAATGATATTTGCACGGTTACTGTACCCAAAAGCATTTCTCCTTTCAAAAGCTCAAATATATATATATATATATATATATATATATATATATATATATATATATATTTTACAAATCCAAAGCTAAAGATAATAAAAAACCTCATTGCCTATAAATTGTAAGCTTGTAATATATATCCTAATATGAACATCATACATAGTTAATAATAGAAAATGCTTTTAAAATATTTCAACTGTTTATCTAAGTTCAGTTTTGAATTTAAATTCAGTTTTAAAACAGAGCAATGTATTTTACCAATAGCAATCGCTGAAATAACTTATTTATGTAATTAATATTATAAATCACATTAAAATTAGAATACTAAAATAAAAAGTAGCCATAAAATTTATGTAAATGCTCTATTATTTACTCAAGATTAAGCTCAGAATAAATCAGATGTGTACATTCATAAACGTGTTGTTTGATTAGGCTTGTTTTAAATCCCCTCTCACAAGAATGAAGGGATATTTTCCTGAAAATATGTTAGAATTACAGGTCGAGCTTCAGAAGGCAGAACGGGAATCAACTGGTATCCATAACTGGGAGACAGCTTTAAACTCAGTAGGAGACAGTTTCTAACAATTAGAACTCTCTGCCCTAGGATGTAGTGACTTGGGAGAATTCACTAGGAGGCTGAACTATCTTTTAAGGATGATCAATAGAGATCAGTGTAGGTAATAGTGCCAGTCCTCTAAGAGGATTTTTCTGTGCACATTTTCACCGACCAAACTGAAAACAAAGTTGGGCTAGACTAATTGTCAGGAGACGAAGATTAGTTTAAAAGCAATAAGAGACTCTTTTTTAAATTAAAACAATAATCTATCAAAAATAATATTATTAGGAAAAAATTCATGAAAATGCGACTACTTTGGATATTGCAAATAGCTGTATAATCCTTTCCTACCTGCTAACATTTTATAGAGTTGCATTAAGTATACTTTATTTTGATTTTCTTGGTTAATGTATTACAAATATATTTGTAAGATTTTATCTCTTTACAAAAGCTGATATGCAATGAAAATTTAAAAAGTATTATGAAGATGGGGAGGATGAGTGAATCTATCAGTTGAGTGCTTCTTATGTCAGGCACTATTGGAAGTCTTATGGGGTAGTTATCTTATTTAATCCTCACAACCCATTTACAGGGTTATTTAGGCAAAGAGAGTTTAAATATTTTCTCAAGCATAGAGCTATTATGTGATGTAACCAGGTCTTACCGGCTGTTATATAATAATTTTCTAAATAACTATAACTTAACTATAGAGACCTAATAGAGGCAATTATCCATTAGAATATGAATGTAGACATTTCTGTGTAAGAATAAGAATGTAGACATTTCTATATAACCCTATACTCTTTCAAATAGAAGTAAAAGACAATAATCTTCATTCTCTTTTGATCTTCAACTTGACATGTAGGAATTAGTAGTTTGGTATTCCTAGGAAAACCTCTAGAGCCAAGTTCTAAGAGTGCCTAAATGGACCTAGAACTTTCCCAGAGTGGAAGGAATAGTATTATGTGTCATAAAATTTCAAAATTTCACAAGAATATGGCAAGATTCTGTACTGAAAACTACAAGGGTAAATATCCCTGAAGGGGCAAAATGAGGTGCAATGGAGAGCTTAGTTCTTATTTGTCTCCAGATGGTACAAATTACAAGTTACAGGCTGGTTTTGTTTTATTATCATGATAGCGAAAAGGAACTAAACTAGAAAAAAAGTTTCCAGATGTTGCAATGGAAGAATTTTTCAGAACATACAGAAGTCTCAGAACTTTCTCCAATGTAGCTGTCAAGCTTCTTGGAGATAATATCTGCAATGTTTTTCTTTATCTTCAATAGGATATACTTGGAATTCCATGGACCAAAAGTACAGAAGAAGATTCTTCCTAATTAGCTGGCTTTTTAATATTTATTTATTTATTTATTTATTTATTTATGGCTGTGTTGGGTCTTCGTTTCTGTGTGAGGGCTTTCTCCAGTTGCGGCAAGTGGGGGCCACTCTTCATCGCGGTGCGCGGGCCTCTCACTATCGCGGCCTCTCCTGTTGGGGAGCACAGGCTCCAGACACGCAGGCTCAGTAGTTGTGGCTCACGGGCCCAGCCGCTCCGTGGCATGTGGGATCTTCCCAGACCAGGGCTCGAACCCGTGTCCCCTGCATTGGCAGGCGGATTCTCAACCACTGCGCTACCAGGGAAGCCCTAGTTGGCTTTTTAAAAGAGTAAGAAAGAAAAAGGAAATTTGCTTGCAAACAATTAGGACCACTATAATTTTACTTAAGTCTTTTCATTATCTTCCTAATGCATTTAAACTATTCATATCCTGGAGTAATGCCTGGAAGATTTCTGTAATTTGCTTCCACTGAAAAAGAAAGTGTCTGGAAAGCTTTCTTTCTGAGGCCAGAATTCCTCCAGTTTCAAGGTTTCTTTTCTTTACTATCTCCTTTCATAGCATTTGGCCTCACAACTGGCCATGAATTAAATCCACAACTCCAAAATTTATTCCCAGCTTCTCGGTTGTGGACAATTCCTTTGACTTGTTCTGACCCACCCTCCTGTGGATTCCTGCCTTGCCTTGAGAAGAAACCACAAGACTGGAAGAGGTCATGACGAGAGTGAGTGTAGATAGAAGAGAGGCTGCTGAACTCTTATACAGTAGAGTCTTGGTCTGGGAGACGAGGAAGGAGCAAAACAGACTGTTAAAAGTCAAGAAGGGAAAAAAAAAAAAAGTCAAGAAGGGGTTCTAGAGAAACAAAGGAGATATTGGTCTCAGGTTAAAACATTTATTAATAATGACAAGATCTAGATGTGATATAGCCATGAGAGTAAGCAGTAGATTCATAATGGACACGATCACTGGTGGGAACAAGATGAAGTGTCTAGGAGGTCAGTGTAATGGAAGAACCATGTATATGAATTTTGAAGTACAAGAATTAATGACAATAAACTAGGAAATTTTCAAAGAATGAGAGAAACTGACCACAGATAACTACAAGTAAAGTATAGGGGTAACAGTTTCAGTAACAGAAGAGTAGATAATATGGACAAACTCTCCCACTGAGAAGATCTAGAAGAGCTGTTCAATATATTTTGTAAAAAGTATTTAGAAATACTAGAGAACAAAGGAGTGGAGATTTTTGAGCCATGACCAGAGATAGGCAGGAAAACCAAAGAAGAGCTGGGATTGCATGTTTCTATAGACCAGAGGTCAGGAAACTATAACCTATGGGTCAGATCTGGCCTGCTACCTGTTTTTGTAAATTAACTGAAGTTACTTTCATTAGAAAACAGCACATTCATTTGTTTTTTTATTGTCAATGGCTGTTTTCTTGCTCCAGTGACAGACTGGAGTAGTTGTAACAGAGGCCACATGGCCCTCAAAGCCTAAAATATTTGCTATCTGAATTTGTACAGAGAAAAATTTGCCAATCCCTGCTCTAGATACAGGTTTCATGCCAGGAAATAACTGAAATCCTCTTTAGAGTAATATAACATCATTCTCACTTTTAACTTTTTCCTATAATTTTTAAAACACAACTAACTCTCAATCAAAATGAAGAAAATACAAAGGGAGAAAAAAAGCTATGTGAAATGAGTTCTTCCTAGAAGTAGACTCTGAGAAAGAAAGTTGAGTAAAAATATTTTTGAAGGGATATGACTCCAGATAACTTTTTCAGAAGAGTGGAGATATAAGAAAGGGAAAAGAAGAAAACTAATAAAGGATGCATTATTGAGCTAATTACCTCTGAGGATAACTGAAGTTCAATCTCCCTAGAGAACTTAAGGAGATATTGTAAAACATGTCTGAGAGTTATCCCAAGCAAAGGATGAGGAAGCTGGAGTTTTATCCATCAACTTCTAAACAATCATTACATGAATGCTACTTCTGCAGATGTTATCTCTTTAACTTTTCCAGCTTGCACTTTGCTTAGGCCAAGCATGCTCCCATAAGCAAAATTAAACTGCAAAGGCAGAGAGGAAGAGATATTGGCAAAAGAGTGCTTGGACCTGAAGAGATAAATGCCTAAGACATATGGGCAGGGCACTAACAGCATTTGTTACCTAAGAAGCACATATAATGGTGTTAACAGACAATGGATTTAAATATAACTGTATTTAATATGCTTGAGGAAACAAAAGACAAGACTTAGAGGTCTGGCAGAAACTTGACTATAAAGCATAACCAAATGCAAAGTCCATAACTAACTGAAAAACACAAAACTGAACAATCTCAGAGTATTGGTTTAATACAAAATTAGATACAGCTGAAAAGAGATTTAGTGGACTTGAATGTAGGTCAGAAGGAAATATCCATATTGATAACTGATGTAACGAAAGAATGGAGAATGCAGAAAAAATATATAAGCTATGAGACTCAATGAAAATGTCTAAATGTAACTAGAGTTTTAGACAGAAAGGAGACATAACACAAGGCTGGAGAAATTTTAAAAAAATGATAAAGCTTATAATTTCTTCAAACTGATGAAAGACATGAAGCCAATAGACTTAAAAAACAATGAAAACCATAAGTACAATAAATACAAAGAAAATCAAAATAATAAGATAATAGTAAAATCACTGAAAACAAATCCAAAGAGAGAATCTTAAAAACAACTGAATAAAAAAGAGACATTGTCTTCAAAGGAGCAACCACAAAAGTGACAGCTGAATTGTCAGGAGATAAAATGGAAGCTAGGATATATGGATTTTCTTAAAACACTGATAGGAAAGAAATTTCAACCTGAAATTCTGCACTCAGAAAATGTATCTTTCAAAAATGAATATAAATTCTCCATAAGGGAGTAACAGAACTAGAATTTACAACCCTGCTGTAAACCAAAAAAAAAAAAAAAATAGGCAAATACATAAACAACTATGTTCAAACATTGGACAACAAGCAGTGCGGAAATGTGATCCCTGCTGTAAGGAAAACAAACATAGTGAGCCCTATATTTGCTTCAGCTATCTATACGGAGGCAATTTCTAGAATGCAGAATAGGCAAGGAGAGCCAAAATATACCTAAGCAATCTTAACTTGATGACTTGCAAGGACAGATATTGGAGATTGGAGTACCTGAGGTAGCTAGAATTTGCAGGGCAGAATACCAGAAAGGAGGTAGCTATGCAAAGAGCTCCAGAAATTTACATTAGGGTGTTTGTTTTCTATGTTACATAATACATTACCACAAAACTACTGGGTTAAAACTATATGCAATCATTTTCTCACAGCTTCTGTACGTAGGACGCTCAGACAAAACTTAGCCAGGTTCTTTGCTTCATTCAGTCACCAGCTGCAATCCAGGTGTCTACTGGCAAAATCCAGAGTCTCAACTGGCGAAAGATCTGCTTTAAATCTTCCTCAGCTTGTCGAATTTCTCTCCTTTTGGCTATAGAACTGAAGGCCTTAGCTTCTTAATGGACATTGGTTAGAGGTTGCCCTTTTGTCCTAGAAGCCACCTTCAACTTCCTGCCACATGGCATTTTTTAAAAGCAGTTCACAGCATGGCTTTTTCCTTCTTTAAGACCAGTAGAAAAGTGAATTTCTCCTGTAGTCTGCTCAGAGGGGATCTTGTATAATGTAAAATTTATAGAAGTGAAACCTCAGAATCTTTGCCATATTCTACTGGGGCTAAAAGCAGGTCACATATCCTGCCCACACTCAAGGAGAGGGAATTATATATGGCATACCACCAAGTGTTAGAGATCAAGGGGGCCACAGCATGTTCTAGAGTATATGAATAAATATTAATTTGTACATGTATAGAGTGAAAGTCCACAAAGCAGAGTAGAGAAAACTTTAAAAGAATGGAAAATTATCATGCTACAGTTTGTCAAATAATTTCAAGAGATCATATAGTCAGGAGTCACTGAGTCCCCAGAAGTCAGAATAGAGACACATGTTGAACATAAGGGACATTCAGTAGAGATCCAATGCAGGCCGCACCTCGATTGTGGATTGAAACCAGCCTTAGAGTAAGGGCTACTCCAGACCCCATTTTAAAAGCTTAAAAGCAAGCCTTAAAAGCATAAGAAGAAATCCAATCAGAAAGGCCATAAATGTGACTGGACTCAGGTCCTTCCAGGGCTTGCTCCAGCATTTTAAAGTTTACTTGGGTAATAATAATGACATATTGATTTTTCTCTCAGCATGTTTACTTCATTTTAAATAATTAACTAGCATTAATTACCATGATCTGCTGGAAATTAGTACTTAGTTGAAGAGTACATCATTGGGATGAGAGTATCAAAATAAGAGTGATACAAGCAAGGCTCAATAAATCACTTAATAAATGTAAATGATTCTGTTAAGCATGAGGAAAATGAATTGCTTCTGTGCTTCAACTGAATTAAAAAGACAGTGAACATTATCATCAAATCATCTTCCCTCTACTAACACCAATTTGCCATGTTCTTTTACCTTTCATTCCTATTCCTTATTCTCCTCTGCAAACACAAAATTCTATCAGCTGCTTCTTTAAAATAAAAACTTAAAATGGAAGTCTAGGGAGTGACAAAAATTTAGGAGAAAAATGTAATGAGACACTGTCATTTACCAATGAAACGTTAAAGCCACAGAGAAATTCTCTGGATGTAAGTAATTAAATAATCATTATAAGAGGGAAATTTCAGAAATTTGTATATGTGTGACATTGCTCTTTATATTCATTATCTCTGATATTATTAAATGTATATCTTCCTGTGTTCTAAAACAAACTTTTGAGAGTTCAGACACACATTGAATGCATATACCCTTTGACCCAGCAATACCAAACCTGGGAATTTACAGAAATATACATATATTCTCACATATATGTGAAATGACTTGATGCATTATCTATAATAGTAAAATATTAGAAATAACCTAATTTCTTAAATAATTTATGTGCGGTTATTAATGGAATACTATGCAGCAATATTAGAAACCTATATAGTAATTTTAGAAGACTTCCACACAACAACCCTAAATACTAATATTATTCCTGTTACACTGGGAAGGAAACAGGCATACAGAAACTAAGCAACATATTCAGAGAGGTTATAGCACTGATAAGAGTCGGAATAGAATTTCGGCCGAGGCATTCTTTGAAAATACCTTTGCCACCTTGGGTAAACTTATGTCTCAGTTTACCTGTAGTACTGATCATTACTACTAGCACTCTTACTCATACTCAAATGTGTCCTGATTTGCATGACAATTTTCTGATAACCCTGTATGACATGGCATCTCTCCCTATAAGACAAGAAATGACAAAAATGTACATTCTGCAGATATGTCGTACTGGTTTCCATTTCAATAACTCTAATTTTTCTCATTATTATACTCTTGCCATACTAAAATTATATTTTCATTTTCCACCATTATACTTCAATAACCATCCATTTATTCTCATCTTCTAGAGAACATTTTAGATTTTCCACATTTGCCAAGTTTGGTAGATTTGGCTCATAACAATTACCTCCCGTGTGTTTAAAATCCATTTCTAGGTATTAGTGTGCCCCTTCCCTTCTGCTAATAGCTGCACTGAATTTCATACTCTAGAAAAGAACTTTTAGAAATGTACATCTTCCTAAAGATGCTACCAGAAAACTACTAGAGCTAATCAATGAATTTGGCAAAGTAGCAGGATACAAAATTAATGCCCAGAAATCTCTTGCATTCCTATACACTAATGATGAAAAATCTGAAAGAGAAATTAAGGAAACACTCCCATTTACCACTGCAACAAAAAGAATAAAATACCTAGGAATAAACCTACCTAAGGAGACAAAAGACCTGTATGCAGAAAACTATAAGATGCTGATGAAAGAAATTAAAGATGATACAAATAAATGGAGAGATATACCATGTTCTTGGATCGGAAGAATCAACATTGTGAAAATGACTCTACTACCCAAAGCAATCTACAGATTCAATGCAATCCCTATCAAACTACTAATGGCATTTTTCACAGAACTAGAACAAAAAATTTCACATTTGTATGGAAACACAAAAGACCCCGAATAGCCAAAGCAATCTTGAGAAAGAGAAACGGAGCTAGAGGAATCAGGCTTCCAGACTTCAGACTATACTACAAAACTACAGTAATCGAGACAGTATGGTACTGGCACAAAAACAGAAATGTAGAAAAATGAACAAGAGAGAAAGCCCAGAGATAAACCCACGCACATATGGTCACCTTATCTTTGATAAAGGAGACAAGAATATACAATGGAGAAAACACAGCCACTTCAATAAGTGGTGCTCGGAAAACTGGACACCTACACGTAAAAGAATGAAATTAGAACACTCCCTAACACCATACACAAAAAGAAACTCAAAATGGATTAAAGATCTAAATGTAAGGCCAGACACTATAAAACTCTTAGAGGAAAACATAGGTAGAACACTCTAAGACATAAATCACAGCAAGATCCTTTTTGACCCACCTCCTAGAGAAATGGAAATAAAAACAAAAATAAACAAATGGGACCTAATGAAACTTAAAAGCTTTTGCACAGCAAAGGAAACCATAAACAAGACAAAAAGACAGCCCTCAGAATGGGAGAAAATATTTGCAAATGAAACAACTGACAAAGGATCAATCTGCAACATTTATAAGCAGCTCAGGCAGCTCAATATCAAAAAACCAAACAACCCAATCCAAAAATGGGCAGAAGACCTAAATAGACATTTCTCCAAAGAAGATATACAGATTGACAACAAACACATGAAAGGATGCTCAACATCATGAATCATTAGAGAAATGCAAATCAAAACTACAATGAGGTATCACCTCACACCAGTCAGAATGGCCATCATCAAAAAATCTACAAACAGGGGCTTCCCTGGTGGCGCAGTGTTTGAGAGTCTGCCTGCCAATGCAGGGGACACGGGTTTGAGCCCTGTCTGGGAAGATCCCACATGCCGTGGAGCAACTGCGCCTGTGAGCCACAACTGCTGAGCCTGCGTGTCTGGAGCCTGTGCTCCGCAACAAGAGAGGCCGCAATAGTGAGAGGCCTACGCACCGCGAAGAAGAGTGGCCCCCACTTGCCACAACTAGAGAAAGCCCTTGCACAGAGATGAAGACCCAACACAGCCAAAAATAAAAAATAATAAATAAATAAATAATTTTTTAAAAAATCTACAAACAATAAATGCTGGAGAGGGTGTGGAGAAAAGGGAACCCTCTTGCACTGTTGGTGGGAATGTAAATTGATAGAGTCACTATGGAGAACAGTATGGAGGTTCATTAAAAACTAAAAATAGAACTACCATATGACTCAGCAAACCCACTACTGGGCATATACCCTGAGAAAACCATAATTTAAAAAGAGTCATGTACCACAATGTTCATTGCAGCACTATTTACAATAGCCAGGACATGGAAGCAATCTAAGTGTTCATCGACAGATGAATGGATAAAGAATATGTGGCACATATATACAATGGAATATTACTCAGCCATAAAAAAATGAAATTGAGTTATTTGTAGTGAGGTGGATGGACCTAGAGTCTGTCATACAGAATGAAGTATGTCAGAAAGAGAAAAACAAATACCATATGCTAACACATATATATGGAATCTAAAGAAAAAAAAAGGTTCTGAAGAACCTAGGGGCAGGACAGGAATAAAGACACAGACTTAGAGAATAGACTTGAGGACACGGGGAGGGGAACAGGTAAGCTGGGACGAAGTGAGAGAGTGGCATGGACTTATATATACTACCAAATGTGAAATAGATAGCTAGTGGGAAGCAGCCGCATAGCACAGGGAAATCAGCTCGGTGCTTTGTGTCTACCTAGAGGGGTGAGATAGGAAGGTTGGGAAGGAGACACAAGAGGGAGGAGATATGGGGATATATATATATATATATATATATGTATAGCTGATTCATTTTGTTATACAGCAGAAACTAACACACCATTGTAAAGCAATTATACTCCAATAAATGTTAAAACAACAAAAAAAGAAATGTGCATCTTTCATGAAACATGATGAAAGCTAAATTCATTAATTTGGCCTTTAGATATTATTCTGACATCTAGAGTTAGTCTCTTCTAATGTATACATTGTGACTTTTAAAAATGTTCTTCTTAGGGATACTGTATCATGATATAGAACAGATATCAACCATATTTTGTAACTACATGCATGTTATTACATGAATGTAAACATTAGGTAAAATAATTTTAAGATATTCAGTGCTGAGACATTGGGTCATTCAAAGACTAAATCTAGATATTAGTTTTCTTTTAAGGAAATTATCAAAGAATAAAGCATATATGATAATTGGAGTTATATTGTAATGTTGAAGTCGATTCAAAAACATTTTCTCTCTTGCCTCTCATACTATTATCCGTGTGTTTTAACTACTATACCAAAACACTGATTTCTGAAATCCAGTGCATCACTTAGTTATATGAAATAACTTGTATGAAAATTAGAAATTTTGAGACACGACTATTAATCAAGCCTTCTTTATAAATCATGGTACATTGTACATACTTGTCTTCTGCATTTCAATATCAAATTTGATTTTCCTCAGTTATCTTTGCATTGCTAATTTTAATATTTTTCATCTACATTATGTCTGCAGTGGACAAACTAATGATCTATGTGATATGAAATAATGCAATTTTCCTGTTTTCTGTTATTTAAATCCATGTTAAAAAACACCTTTTGCATCAGAACTTTTATTGAGAAATGTCATATTTAAGACCTCCTATATCTATCTACATATGGTGAAAAAGTGCTAATTTCTGAGAGCATCTCAAAAAGTATTTATTACTTTTTATAGCTTCCTTATTTTCTTTGTTCTTGCCATTTGTAAAATATTCAAAATTAGAATAAAATAATGCTGTAATTAACCTACCTTGTCTGCCAAATCAGAAAGATAAACATTTGTTTAATATCTTCTAACAGTGGTCAAGAAATGTAACAACTTTTACTTTTATTTTATTTTATTTTAACATGATATAATTATTAATTATAATAAATATCTGAAAAGCAAAAATATACATATATATATATATATATATATATACACACTCCATATATATAATGAATAATTGAAGAGTCGATGCCCAGATCCCCAGGTAGCAAATTATAAGACTCCTCTGAGAGGGATAAATTAATAACCTTGATGTTGTAAGACTTCTTTCTCACAGCTTTTAGGAAAAGACGGAACACATGGTAAAACCCATGTCAATCATGGAAGACAACACACAAAAGAGGGATCTTGGAAGAATTAGACCACAAAATTGATGTGTGCCTTGTGAAATGAAGGAGTCCTATTGAACATGTTTAATGATATTCACGTTTCCTCTTTTCAGATTGTTTTGACAACATATTCTTATATATCTAACTTACTGAGTAATATATTTTCTAAAGTGTTTGATTTCTTTTTCAACCACCTTATATATAATGGGGAGCTGGGAGAGGAAAAGCATTAAAAGTATTCAGTTTCAGACATTTACCTGGTTTAAAAGAGAGGAACATAAACCAAGTACAATCAATTGCATGAACAATGTCCCCATTTTATATAAGTACTATTTCTCTAAAATGTTTCACAAAATTGGCCTCCTGATAGCATCAGAATCCCAGAAGAGCTGGTTATTACAGCCTGAGCTCCTATCAAGCCAGAAGTAATACAGATGAATTTGTTACCAAATTAGTGACATCAATTCAGATTGACAGATTGAAAATATAAAAGTAATTTGGGGAAATGTATCTTTTTCTTTATAACCCATAGAGGGATTCTAGAGTTTGTAGTTTGCCTTGGTTTTAAGATTTCTTAACTGATAGTTGTCAATAGTCACGATTTTTCAATAGTTCAAGCTAGACTGAATTTGTATTAACTGCAAATTGCATAAGTAGTTCATTTTCAATCACATAAATTATAGGCTGAGTGCAAGGTCGGAATTCCTTTCCAGAATTATCACAGTATATTTTCTGGATTTGATTGAAAAGTCAATTACATTTTATGCTAATAAATAAATAAGATATGAAGCCATTAATACATATCAAATAATATGTTTTTTTTTTAAATCGGTGATATATAAACTTTTTGGATTAATTTTTTTTTAGCTTCCACTAAAAGCTACAGAGGAAGTGGAGTTGAGAGTGGTACGTGTTCTCACTCAGTGTCCATCTGGGAGGCAGGGCAGTTTATTTATTGTCAGATATCTCTGGGTCAATTGCCCACAGGGGTAGGATGGCTACCTGAAATATTCAACACAGAGGTGAGCTGTTTGGTAACTCCATTCACTATTCAGACCCAGGGCAAGTTGAACTAGTAGGAGTCAGGGTTCAAGTTCCTGAGGAGAATAATTAGTGAGACCAGGAAGAATTCTGCTCTGAAAGGCAGATTGAGGAACACTGCAAGTTTTGGGAACAGAATCTCGAAACAGGGTCTGAACACTATATGCAGGAAAATTCAGGCTCAGGAATATGAGAGGCTGGCAGCAAAATATCAGAAGAGGCTCTCTCTGAAGGTAGCTCAGGAAACGATGTGGGACTTCCCAGAGAGGATTAGAATATGACACTCCAAGTCAGAACTTCATCAAAATGAAATCTGTCTTACATACACTATGCCATACAGATAATGCTGATAGATGAAATATTAAAGTCTTAACCAAAAGCAAGAGAGTTAAGAGGCCAAGAAATCATAAACAGTTAGTGCTTTAAAAGATTTGGTTTGGGAACTGGTAAGAGTTCAAGCCTGTTTGGTGAGGTTTTAGCAAACTTCCTCTATAGGAGAGGGTGAATGCTGATGACTGTCAATTAGCCAGTGTCGTAGATGCTTAGCAGCTAGCGGATGAGCAGTATTACCAAAGCTCACCTTTCCTACACCTTCTCAACCACAGGCATTTATGTTCTTTACACAAAAATTCTGTACAAGTCTTTAAGCCAATCCAACTCAAACAGGAACTTTTATCCCTCCACAGAAGATTTAGCGTTAGTCTTGGCAGCCATCGGTCTCAAATAAGAGGCTAAGCCATGGGAATATTTGTGCCTAACAAGCAATATCCTTCTCCTAACCTCAGCCTTCTCGGCTTCTTCCTGTTTTGTCAGCTAGAGTTCAGTCCAAACTATCAGAACTCCAACTCAATCGTTAGAGTACCTGACAACTCCCATAGCTTTCAAACCCCTGTTTCATTTGCCCTTGACGGATGGGGGTGGTGTGTGATGACAGGAGTGCCAGAGGTGGAAAAAGACCCTGATTTTTTGATCTGTGGAATTTTAAGGACTGAGTTTGAGCACTGATTCCACCGTATACTACTGATGTGATCCTGTGCAGGGTTGACTATTTCATTGAAGTATTGATAGGGTTAATTGAGACAACCCATGGGAAGAATCCAGCAAACTACCTAGGATTAACAAGTAACTGAATCGCTTTGATGTACAGCAGAAATTAACACAACATTGTAAATCAACCATACTTCAATAAAAAAATTTTTTTAAGTATTTAGCAAATGTTGGATATCAAGTGCTGCCTGAGATTCTACTCTCAGAAAACTAACCCAGTGCTATGAGGCTGTTGCCCCACAGGTTGTCCTATTTCCTTTCTGTCCTAAAACAACAACAAAAATAATCATTCCTTAGGAAACATATCTGATCACGTATGTAAAGTGCACACCAACATGCCTGAATTTTAGTAATAGTCAGTAAGTGTAAATTGCCACATTTTGTCTTTTTGAATACCAGTGTGGTAGAGATTGTTGTTTGTTTATCCAGAAACCATTCTCCTTATTTCTCCTTCCTCATATAACCACCATTTTGTTCAGACCCCTCCCAACTCACTCAAGGGAAGCTGACAGCATGTTCACCTCCAGAGGGCATCATATTCAGTAGGTCTTAATTATTCCCAGCCAATTTTGGGATCCTATACCTCATGTGGGTGAGCCAAAATGGCCTTTCCCGAGTGATTGTTATTTGACCAGAGATGGGCACAGGCTTTACTTGGTTCTTTCAGTCTGAAGGGAACAGCTTTTATTTCCATGGTTAAGAGAGTATTTTTATTCTCTCTCTCTTCCCAAGCATATAACCTAAACTGCTTCTAGCAGCCATTTGGTGCTGATGAGTGAAGCCAGCCCGAGGAAGAGTTTAAAGTTGAAAAATCATCTGACCATATTTGTAAGGTCCAGGGAATGGAATTCTCCCATTCGAGATAATTCTTCTTATTAAGCCATCCCAAATAAGGTTTATTCATTCATTGCATCCAAAAGCATCTCAACTGACAAAAACCATTCTCTGCATTTCTTTTTTTTTCTTTTCTAATCATTTGAGCAGATCTGATCAGATCAGATCATTCTGATAACAGTCATTTTTCTTTTCTTGATCTCCATGCTTCCTTGGTTGATTTCATCCATTGCCAGTGGTTCTAATGACCCTCTAGGTATTGATATATTCAAGTCAGAACTCACTACTGAGCACCAAAATCATATTTCCAAATGTCATTAGTTATCTCCTCCTGAGTCACCCACAAGTTTCTCCAAATTAGCATCCTAATCTTATAATTCTCATCTATGTTAATATGACCTCTTCCTCTACCCATATTCTCATCATTTGTTGTATTGTCATCCACTTAACTTGAAACTTCAAGACTTCATTCTCATCTTCTCTTTCTAGCACCTATCCCATCAGCAGTGCATATTTGTCTTTTCTCCTTCCAAAAGGAGCCCTGAATTTATTTCCTCTTTGTCTTCATTGTGTAACTCTGTAGGCAGTTCTCCCTCATCTCTCATATGGGGTGTTGCAACCTCCTCTTGTTTGAACTCCCAGCCATGAATTTCTCCTCCTTCCATCTATCCTCGAGATACAAAGTATTATGTTTCTAAATCAAAAAGTGATTTCCCCCTTTTTCCCTACAGGAAAATCAAACTGTTCAGCATTTCTTCCACAGCTCTTCATGACCAGGCCCCACTCCACCTCTCTGGGCTGATTTTCTTCTAGTCTTTCTTTCACACATTTCCAGGCTCCAACCTAGAAATGTGTGATGAGGATGTCTCACTCTTCTCCGAGCATGCCATGTTTCCTCTTGATACCGCAGACCTATAAGTGTTTCTTCCTCTGCTTCAAATGCCCTGACCTCATTTCTCTGCCTGGAAAACTATTATTTATTCTCTAACATTCAGCTCAGTAATCTCCTAAATATTTATCCTCAGCAGCAACCTAAGCTCTCAGCCCGAATTAATCTCTCCTTGCCCTGTATTCAAAGCATGGTATACAGAACTTCTCATATAGTATTCTCCACATCATGGTATTATTTGTAGCTTGTGAGTCTAGATCTGCTCTTAAACCATTAGCACTTTAATAAAGGGAGAATGCATGATTCACCTGGGAATCTCTCAGACTAGTTAACACAGTGTCTGGCGTATAATAATGTTTTAATAAAAGTCTATGAAAGGAAAAGCAGCAGGATCTCTCAGGGCCCCACTCGATGGAAAATGCATGTTTTCTCAGGAAAGGATAGATTCTGTATCAGTTGTGGTTTGTGCTAAGTACACTCATACTCTGTCATCTGTCTATCACCTGGCAATTCTGCTTCACTTTCCAGGTTATCCTCAAGGACAAATAACTTGGAAACTCCTCTTTCAGCCAAAAGCTGAAAAATACATAGCTTGTGTCCTAGATCGAAATGGAAGAATAAAGATAATCATGAATTCATTTCTAATAAACAACCCATCACATCCTAAAGCTCTTAGAAGTGAAAAATTCATGATATCCACATCTACAAAATGCAATGAGGTTTGAATAAAATCAATAGAGAGGCATAAATTGATATAATGCTTTTTATGTCGTCTGTTACAGCTGTATTGGGTTTTTTTTTTTTTGCCCAGAGTAAAGGGGTTGTTTTAAGGTAAAGGGAGAGTTTTGCCAGAGCAGGGCAGAGAATGCAGAGCCAAACTTATTTCGACCCAACCACGGATCACTTCTCAGGAGCCTTCATAAAGAGCAGTTCACCATATGTGCTGTAACACCTTGTGGGACACAGTGGTACTCTGTTTCCAAGCTTCCTAACACAGATGATGGCCTGCAGCCAAGCATTATGTGCTGTATTTCCAAGTAGCTTTGCAATGGTGCTACATTCTTTTAAAGTGTTGCTTTGCCCTTTCTTGTATGAAGGTCTTGGCACATGAATCAGGAGGCTTTGCAGGGTTTATGAGAATGTAATTTCTGAGTTTCATGGAGGTCTGGCACATTCATGAATATGATGAAATTAATTAGATTGAAATGGAATCCAAATTGTCATCATGAGACAATTCTGAATAAAACACATGTTCCCTGATGAATCCTATGCTGGAATAAAGCTGTAAAACAACAGTTTATGTGTGGCATATTTCTGTATTGTAATCACATTTTAAAGTTGTTTAGTGAGAAAAACAATTGAGAAAATCTAGAATAAATAGTTCTGGGTTCATAATCATCATCATCAGCATCATCAACATCATTTCTTGAGTGCTTCCTATGTGTTTGAAGGTATTAGTGCATTTAAATATCCCAAGAATGTTATGAAGCAAGGCACTGTTATTACACTCATTTTAGAGAAATTGAATTATGGAGTCTTGGTGTACACAGAGGACCAGGAGACACCAAAGAAAGAGGCAGACCACTCCAGATTGGTAGGTGGCAGGTTTAATTAGCAAAGGAACTTACATACAAGTCTTGTTTTGGGCAGCCATAAGACAAGTAGATCTCTGCACCTGCCCACCAGAATCTTAAAAGTTTATATAGAGATCTTAACTGGGCTGTCATGTGTATCATCCAGATGGTCTCAAACATCTTATTCTCTCAAGGCTGCATCCTTGAAAATGGCTCCTATTGTGGAAATGGTGAGCAAAGCATACATCACAAAGATAGGGACAGGGGTAAGTAGCCTCCAACTGCCCTGCCCAGATCCAGCTCGAGGGTCAACTGGTGGTCACATCCTCCGGATTTCTTCCTCAAACAGATATAAAAGTAACTTCTCCAGGGACGCACGGGCAGGAAGTAGCAGAACTAGAAATGGAATCCAGATTGGCTTCACAGCCTACATATTTTATCACTATGCAAATTGCCTCTCTGTTTTAGTATTATCCAAAGAGAACAATTGACCTTCTGAAAAAGGTGAAAACCGGACTTACACATCCCTGAGGTCAAGATATAGTGCCAATTATAAAATTTACTTTATTTTACCCTTTGATCATGCCATTAGCACTTGTGCATGACCTAGTCTTGAACAATCAGGAGTCATTTACATGTAAATTACCTTTACCTAACTTTTGTTAATTTAACATGATTTAATCTCTGAATTGTGTATTTGAAAGTAATCCAGAAAATACACAAGAACAAACATAGCCTGGAAGTTTCAAATAGCTAATTTGAATACTTCCAAAAAATAATAAACAAGTTGTTTAAGGTTATTTTGAAATCCAACAAAAAGCCAACTTAATCAATGTCATGGTCAGGTGGACAATATTTCAAGGTACAAAAGAAACTGCAAGGAGTAGCTTTCAGAAGAGAGAGGAGTGGGCTATACGGTCACCCCAAAATCGAGTCTGCAACATCTTAGGTGCAGTAAAGTCATCCAATTAAAATTACATTTAATGGATTGCAATGACCAACTTGACCTTATTATTACAAGCTGTGAAAAAAGAACTCTGAAAAATAGATTTTCAGCTCAGAAGATATGAATTAAAACACTGGTAGAATATATTCATATCAAGTTGAGAGACCCTTGCCGACTCACTATGAGAGGAAATGCTATCCAATTTTCAACTTCCTACAGGAGCTGAGAAGTAAAACATGTTCAGAAAGTAAAATGAAATTGATATCGTAGCAACCAAATTAATCTTTCGTTAGCAAATAAAAACCATGTATCCTCATCAAATCTCAAAAGCTAAATGGTAAAAATCCCAGGAGCTTAAGATAGAAAACATACCATTAAAGCTTGAAAATCCCATTTATCAGTAAAACAAGCTTAGCTTTAATGCTATCCTTTCATAATTTATCAAGTACAATTTCCACCTTCGGTTAATACATTGGGTAGGCAAAAGCTCTTTATATGAGTCACGCTGAGGAGGAAAATGAAATGTTTATAGAGTAGAAGGCTCAATGCAAGGAGGAGAGGTTAGAAATGGAATTTCCATGTCAACACTGCGTGGAATGGGAGAAGGCACTCTGGCACAGAAACTCAGCTAGTTCCAAAGAAGACTGAAGGAAATAGAGACAAATTTCAGACCCGTTCAATGCAATGTAATTCTCTCCCTTTGCTTTAGCTAAACCACCAAAGGAAGCAATCTGAGCGTATTCCAAAGGAGAGAAAAGGGAAAGAAAAAAATATATATAGATATAGATATAGATATTGATAGTATACAGGTACACAGTATATATACATAATATAAATAATGTGTACAAAATAAACATAAATACACATGTATAGAGTCTTAACTGGCATTTTGGATTTCAAGTAAAAACTGCTAAATTCTTCAGCAATCATTTTCAAATTTTATAGGTCCATCATCATAAACGCAAAATTCAATGTTAAATAGGTTTACAAAATAAGAGAAGGCAGTAGAATGCTCTCTGCTGTGATAGCTTGCAGAGGGTAGGAGTCAAGTGTGATGTACTAAACCGAAGTTCTGTGCCCTGATGTCTTAGAGGTTTGATTATGTTGTTAATCAACTTTTCAATGGTATTGTTCATCAATTTCTTTTTTTTTTTTTTAACATCTTCATTGGAGTAAAATTGCTTTACAATGGTGTGTTAGTTTCTGCTTTATAACAAAGTGAATCAGCTATACATATACATATATCCCCATATCTCCTCCCTCTTGCGTCTCCCTCCCACTCTTCCTATCCAACCTCTCTAGGTGGACACAAAACACCGAGCTGATCTCCCTGTGCTATGAGGCTGCTTCCAACTAGCTATCTATTTTACATTTGGTAGTGTATATATGTCCATGGCATTCTCTCACTTCGTTCCAGCTTAGGCTTCCCTTTCCCCATGTCCTCAAGTCCATTCTCTACTTCTGTGTCTTTATTCCTGTCCTGCCCCTAGGTTCTTCAGAACTTTTTTTTTTTTTGATTCATATATATGTGTTAGCATATGGTATTTGTTTTTCTCTTTCTGACTTACTTCACCCTGTATGACAGACTCTAGGTCCATCCACCTCACTACAAATAACTCAATTTCATTTCTTTTCATGGCTGAGTAATATTCCATTGTATATATGTGCCACATCTTCTTTATCCATTCATCTGTCGATGGACACTTAGGTTTCTTCCATGTCCTGGGTATTGTAAATATTGCTACAATGAACACTGTGGTGCATGGCTCTTTTTGAATTATGGTTTTCTCAGGGTACATGCCGAGTAGTGGGATTGCTGGGTCGTATGGTAGTTCTATTTTTAGTTTTTTAAGGAACCTGCATGTTATTCTCCATAGTGGCTGTATCAGATTACATTCCCACCAACAGTGAGAGAAGGTTCCCTTTTCTCCAAACCCTCTCCAGCATTTATTGTTTGTAGATATTTTGATGATGGCCATTCTGACCGGTGTGAGATGATACCTCATTGTAGTTTTGATTTGCATTTCTCTAATGATTAATGATGTTGAGCATCCTTTCATGCGTTTGTTGGCCATCTGTATATCTTCTTTAGAGAAATGTCTATTTAGGTCTTCTGCCCTTTTTTGGATTGGGTTGTTTGTTTTTTGGTATTGAGCTGCATGAGCTGCTTGTATATTTTGGAGATTAATCCTTTGTCAGTTGCTTCATTTGCAAATATTTTCTCCCATTCTGAACGTTGTCTTTTCATCCTGTTTATGGTTTCCTTTGCTGTGCAAAAGCTTTTAAGTTTCATTAGGTCCCATTTGTTTATGTTTGCTTTTATTTCCATTTCTCTAGGAGGTGGGTCAAAAAGGAACTTGCTGTGATTTAAGTCATAGAGTGTGCTGCCTATGTTTTACTCTAAGAGTTTTATAGTGTCTGGCCTTACAATTAGGTCTTTAATCCATTTAGAGTTTATTTTCATGTATGGTGTTAAGGAGTATTCTAATTTCATTCTTTTACATGTAGCTGTCCAGTTTGCCCAGCAACACTTATTGAAGAGGCTGTCTTTTCTCCATTGTGTATTCTTGCCTCCTTTATCAAAGATAAGGTGACCATATGTGTGTGGGTTTATCTCTGGGCTTTCTATCCTGTTCCATTGATCTATATTTCTGTCTTTGGGCCAGTATCATACTGTCCTGATTACTGTAGCTTTGTAGTATAGTCTGAAGTCTGGGAGCCTGATTCCTCCAGCTGTTTTCCTTTCTCAAGATTGCTTTGGCTATTCAGGGTCTTTTGTGTTTCCATACAAATTGTGAAATTTTTTGTTCTAGTTCTGTGAAAAATGCCAGTGGTAACTTGATAGGGATTGCATTGAAACTGTAGATTGCTTTGGGGAGTATAGTCATTTTCACAATGTTGATTCTTCCAATGCAAGAACATGGTATATCTCTCCATCTGTTTGTATCATCTTTAACTTTTTTCATCAGTGTCTTATAGTTTTCTGCATACAGGTCTTTTGTCTCCTTAGGTAGGTTTATTTCTAGGTATTTTATTCTTTTTGTTGCAATGGTAAATGGGAGTGTTTCTTTAATTTCTCTTTCAGATTTTTCATCATTCAAGTATAGGAATGCAAGAGATTGCTGTACATTACTTTTGTATCCTGCTACTTTACCAAATTCATTGATTACTCCTAGTAGTTTTCTGGTAGCATCTGTAGGATTCTCTATGTATAGTATCATGTCATCTGCAAACAGTGACAGTTTTACTTCTTCTTTTTCAATTTGGATTCCTTTTATTTCTTTTTCTTCTCTGATTGCTGTGGTTAAAACTTCCAAAACTCTGTTAAATAACAGTGGTGAGAGTGGGCAACCTTGTCTTGTTCCTGATCTTAGTGGAACTGGTTTCAGTTTTTCACCATTGAGAATGATGTTGGCTGTGGGTTTCTCATATGTGGCCCTTATTGTGGTGAGGTAAGTTCCCTCTGTACCTACTTTCCGGAGGGTTTTTATCATAAATCAGTGTTGAATTGTGTTGAAAGCTTTTTCTGCATCTATTGAGATGATCATATGGTTTTTCTCTTTCAATTTGTTAATATGGTTTATCACATTGATTAATATGTGTATACTGAAGAACCCTTGCATTCCTGGGATAAACCCCACTTGATCATGGTGCATGATCCTTCTAATGTGCTGTTCGATTCTGTTTGCTATTACTTTGTTGAGGATTTTTGCACCTACATTCATCAGTGATATTGGTCTGTAGTTTTCTTTTTTTGTGACATCTTTGTCTGGTTTTGGAATCAGGGTGATGGTGGCCTCATAGAATGAGTTTGGGAGTGATCCTCCCTCTGCTATATTTTGGAAGAGTTTGAGAAGGATAGGTGTTAGCTCTTCTCTAAATGTTTGATAGAATTTGCCTGTGAAGCCATCTGGTCCTGGGCTTTTGTTTGTTGTAAGATATTTAATCACAGTTTCAATTTCAGTGCTTGTGATTGATCTGTTTATACTTTCGATTTCTTTCTGGTTCAGTCTCGGTAGGTTGAGCGTTTCTAAGAATTTGTCCATTCTTTCCAGGTTGTCCATTTTATTGGCATATGGTTGCTTGTAGTAATCTCTCATGATCCTTTGTATTTCTGCAGTGTCAGTTGTTACTTCCCCTTTTTCATTTCTAATTCTATTGACTTGAGTGTTCTCCATTTTTTTCTTCATAAGTCTGGCTAATGGTTTATCAATTTTGTTTATCTTCTCAAAGAAGCAGCTTTTAGTTTTATTGATCTTTGATATCATTTCCTTCCTTTCTTTTTCATTTATTTCTGATCTGATCTTTATGATTTCTTTCCTTCTGCTAACTTTGGGGTGTTTTTGTTCTTCTGTCTCTAATTGCTTTAGGTGTAAGATTAGGCTTTTTATTTGAGATGTTTCTTGTTTCTTGAGGTAGGATTGTATTGCTATCAACTTCCATCTTAGAACTGCTTGTGCTGCGTCCCATAGGTTTTGGGTCATTCTGTTTTCATTGTGATTTGTTTCTAGGTATTTTTTGATTTCCTCTTTGATTTCTTCAGTGATCTCTTGGTTATTTAGCGGCATATTGTTTAACCCCCATGTGTTTGTATTTTTTACAGACGTTTTTCTGTAATGATATCTAGTCTCATAGCATTCTGGTTGGAAAATATAATTGATACAATTTCAATTTTCTTAAATTTACCAAGCTTGATTTGTGACACAAGACATGATCTATCCTGGAGAATGTTCTATGAGCACTTGAGAAGAAAGTGTGTTCTGTTTATTTTGGATGGAATGTCCAATGAATATCAATTAAGTCCATCTTGTTTATTGTGTCATTTAAAGCTTGCGTTTCCTTATTTATTTTCATTTTGGATGATCTTTCCATTGGTGAAAGTGGGGTGTTAAAGTCCCCTACTATTATTATGTTACTGTCAGTTTCCCCTTTTATGGCTGTTAGCATTTGCCTTATGTATTGGGGTGCTCCTGTGTTAGGTGCATAAATATTTACAATTATTATATCTTCTTCTGGGATTGATCCCTTGATCATTATGTAGTGTCCTTCTTTGTCTCTGGTAACATTCTTTTTTTTAAAGTCTATTTTGTCTGATATGAGAATTGCTACTCTAGCTTTCTTTTGATTTCCTTTTGCATTGAATATCTTTTCCATCCCCACTTTCAATCTGTATGTGTCCTTAGGTCTGAAGTGGGTCTCTTGTAGACAGCATAAATATGGGTTTTGTTTTCATATCCCTAAAGCCAGTCTATGTCTTTTGGTTGGAGCATTTAATACATTTACATTTAAGGTAGTTATCGATATATATGTTGCTACTACCATTTTCTAAATTGTTTTGGGTTTGTTATTGTAGGTCTTTTCTTCTCTTGTGTTTCCTGCCTAGAGAAATTCCTTTAGCATTGGTTGTAAAGCTGGTTTGGTGGTGCTGAATTCTCTTAGCTTTTGCTTGTCTGTAAAGCTTTTGATTTCTCCATTGAATCTGAATGAGATCCTTGCTGGCTAGAGTAATCTTGGGTGTAGGTTTTTCCTTTCATCACTTTAAATATGTCCTGCCACTCCCTTGTGGCTTGCAGAGTTTCTGCTAAAGATCAGCTGTTAACCTTATGGGGATTCCCTTGTTATTTGTTGCTTCTCCCTTCCTGCTTTTAATATTTTTTCTTTGTATTAATTTTTGATAGTTTGATTAATATGTGTCTTGTCATGTTTCTGCTTGGATTTATCCTGTATGGGACTCTCTGTGCTTCCTGGACTTGATTATTTCCTTTCCCATATTACGGAAGTTTTCAACTATAATCTCTTCAAATATTTTCTCAGTCCCCTTTTTTTTTCTCTTCTTCTTCTGAGACCCCTATAATTTGAATGTTGCTGCGTTTAATGTTGTCCCAGAGGTCTCTGAGACTGTCCTCAATTGTTTTCATTCTTTTTTCTTTATTCTGCTCTGTGGTAGTTATTTCCACTATTTTATCTTCCAGGTCACTTATCCATTCTTCTGCCTCAGTTATTCTGTTATTGATTCCTTCTAGAGGATTTTTAATTTCATTTATTGTGCTGTTCATCATTGTTTGTTTGCTCTTTAGTTCTTCTGGGTCCTTGTTAAACGTTTCTTGTATTTTCTCCATTCTATTTCCAAGATTTTGGATCATCTTTACTATCATTACTCTGAATTCTTTTTCAGGTAGACTGCCTATTTCCTCTTCATTTGTTTGGTCTGGTGGGTTTTTACCTTGCTCCTTCATGTGCTGTGTGTTTCTCTGTCTTCTTATTTTGTTTAACTTACTGTGTTTGGGGTCTCCTTTTTGCAGGGTGCAGGTTCGTTGTTCCCATTGTTTTTGGTGTCTGCCCCCAGTGGCTAAGGTTGGTTCAGTGGCTTGTGTAGGCTTCCTGGTGGAGGGGATTGGTGCCTGTGTTCTGGTAGATGAGGTTGGATCTTGTCTTTCTGGTTGTCAGGCCTGCAACTGGTGTTGTGTTTTGGGGTGTCTGTGACCTTATTATGATTTTAGGCAGCCTCTCTGCTAATGGGTGGGGTTGTGTTCCTGTCTTGCTAGTTGTTTGGCATAGGGTGTCCAGCACTGTAGCTGCTGGTTGTTGAGCAGAGCTGGGTCTTAGTGTTGAGATGGAGATCTCTGGGAGAGCTTTCGCCATTTGGTATTACATGGAGCTGAGAGACCTCTGATGGACAAATATCCTGAACTCGACTCTCCCACCTCAGAGGCACAGGCCTGACACCTGGCTGGAGTGCCAGGACCCTGTCAGCCACTCAGCTCAAAAGAAAAGTGCGAAAGGAAGGAAGAAAGAAGGAAAGAAGGAAAGAAAGAAAGAAAGAAAGAAGGAAAGAAGGAAAGGAAGAATGGAAGAAAGAAAGAAAGAAAGGAAGGAAGGAAGGAAGGAAGGAAGGAAGAAAGAAAAAGAAAGGAAGGAAGGAAGGAAGAAAGGAAGGAAGGAAGGAAGAAAGAAAGGAAGAAAGAAAGAAAGAAAGAAAGAAAGGGAAAGAAAGAAAGAAAGAAAGAATAAAATAAAGTTATTAAAATAAAAAATACCAAAAAATTAACAATAAAAAAGAATTAAAACATAATTTAAAGAAAAAAGAAAGAACGAAAGAAAGAAGAGAGCAACCAAACCAAACAACAAATCCACCAATGATAGCAAGCACTAAAAACTATACTAAAAAATAAAAAAAATTTAAAAACGGACAGACAGAATGCTAGGACAAATGGTAAAAGCAAAGCTATACATACAAAATCACGTAAAGAAGCATACACATACACACTCACAAAAAGAGAAAAAGGAAAAAAATATATATATATAAAAAAAAGGGAAGCGAGCAACCAAATCAATAAACAAATCTACCATTGGTAATAAGCTCTAAATACTAAACTAAGATAAACATAAAACCAGAAATAAATTAGATGCAGAAAGCTCACCCCAAGACTGTAGCTGCTCCCAACATCCATCGCCTCAATTTTGTAATGAGTCATTGTCTATTCAGGTATTCCACAGGTGCAGGGTACATCAAGTTGATTGTGGAGATTTAATCTGCTGCTCCTGAGGCTACTGGGAGAGATTTCCCTTTCTCTCCTTTGTTCGCACAGCTCCTGGGGTTCAGCTTTGGATTTGGCCCCGC
Source organism: Balaenoptera acutorostrata (assembly GCF_949987535.1). Lineage (NCBI taxonomy): Eukaryota > Metazoa > Chordata > Mammalia > Artiodactyla > Balaenopteridae > Balaenoptera > Balaenoptera acutorostrata. The sequence continues at coordinate 17,206,244 of NC_080071.1, read as the reverse complement.
CTCTGCATGTAGGTCACCTGAGGGCGTATCTTCCTCACCCAGCCTGGACAGGGTTAAAGGAGTGGCTGATTAGGGGGCTCTGGCTCACTCAGGCCAGGGAAAGGGAGGGTTATGGAATGTGGGGCGAGCCTGCGGCGGCAGAGCCCGGAGTGACGTTGCACCAGCCTGAGGTGCACCCCGTGTTCTCCCGGGGAAGTTGTCCCTGGATCACAGGACCCTGGCAGTGGTGGGCTGCAATGGTTCCCGGAAGGGGAGGTGTGGATAGTGACCTGTGCTCGCACACAGGCTTCTTGGTGGCTGCAGCAGCAGCCTTAGCATTTCATGCCGGTCTCTTGTGTTCGTGCTAATAGCTGTGGCTCACGCCCGTCTGGAGCTTGTTTAGGCGGTGCTCTGAATCCCCTCTCCTCGCGCATCCCGAAACAATGGCCTCTTGTCTCTTAGGCAGTTCCACACTTTTTCCTGGACTCCTTCCTAGCTAGCTGTGGCACACTAGCCCCCTTCAGGCTGTGTTCACACAGCCAACCCCAGTCCTCTCCCTGGGATCTGAACTCTGAAGCCGGAGCCTCAGTTCCCAGCCCCCACCCGCCCCACTGAGTGACCAGACAAGCCTCTCAGATTGGTGAGTGCTGGTCGACACCAATCCTCTGTGTGGGGATCTCTCTGCTTTGTCCTCTGCACCCCTGTTGCTGTGCTCTCCTCTATGGCTCCAAAACTTCCCCTCCCACCCATCCCCAGTCTCCACCAGTGAAGTGTCTTCCTAACATATGGAAACTTTTCCTCCTTCACAGCTCCCTCTCACAGATGCAGGTCCCATCCCTATTCTTTTATCTCTGTTTTTTCTTTTTTCTTTTGTCCTACCCAGGTATGTGGGGAGTTTCTTGCCTTTGGGGAAGTCTGAGGTCTTCTGCCAGCGTTCAGTAGGTGTTCTGTAGGAGTTGTTCCACATGTAGATGTATTTCTGATGTATTTGTGGGGAGGACGGTGATCTCCACATCTTACTCCTCCACCATCTTGAAGGTCCCGTCTGTTCATCCATTCTTCTCACACACTACCTGTTCTGTATTTGAGAGAGCACTGGAATTAGAATCAGAAAACATGGGCCGAAGCTTGGCCTTGCCATGTGCTATCATTTAGCAATAGTAATTTCACTTCTAAAATGGGGAAAATAAAACCAAAATAGCCTGTTTGTGATGAAGATTAAGTGAGATTGCATGTGTGAAACCAACTTGTAACCATACTTGTTACTATATTGTAAACAATAAAGTGCTAGGCAAATAGTACTAATAATAGTAAAAATTATTCTTGGTTATCATTTGTCAGGGTTAAGTTATAATCCATCATTTTCTGAATCTAAAGCATGGATTTTGTAACATTGAACTTACAATCAGAAGAGGCAAATTAACTGGCTACATATGGTGAAATTGTATATAGAAATATAGGACTCCTGGATTAATATGGTTACAAGATTTTCTAGCTTTAATACTTGTCCTCTACACTTTCTGTTAAAATGTCTATGAATATATCCAAGAAACCAAAAACAAACAGTAGCACTGGAGCCAAAAATAAGATTAAAACCATAGGCAGAGAAAAGTTCCTGGACTTTATTATTGATGGTAATTCATTGAGAAGCAGAGACCTGAGTTATGCATCATGTGTTTTACCTTTGGGAAACAAACAGAAACAAAATACAGGGGAAAAAAAAAAAAAAAAGCACACTGCAGAGATTCTCAGAGTGTTGTCCTGGGACCATGGACCAGCATCAGCATCACCTGGGAATTTTTTAGAAACACAAATACAGCATATTCACAGGCCCCAACCTGTGAAAACTCTGTGGGTGGGCCCAAGAATCTGTGGTCTACCAAGCTCTCCAGGTGATTTTCATACTTACTGAAATTTAAGAACCACTGGCACAAACACAAAGAAGACAGGGAAAAATTTTTTGATTCATGCTTACCCTACGAACTAACTCCAAAAGAAGAATTTGCAATGGCTCAAAACAGGTAAATATTATTATTCCCACTCTCAGGTGAGAAAATTAAGAAACAGGAGTTAAGAGATCTGACTAACTCAGCACAATCAGGAAGAATCAAAGTGAATGTGCTAATTGAAGACTATCTCTTTCATACTCATTGATATATACTCTTTCCCCAGTGTTAAGATTAGTAGTTTGGAAACTATTTTCATAAGTAAGTAGAAAAAAAATTGGAAGATTTCTGGCTGAAGTCTTCAGAAACATTGCAAAGTACATGGTGCAGATGTTTGTAAGATGTAAACAAAGTTAAATAGGAATAGAGACACAGAAAGGATAGGTGAAGAAATAAGAGAATGTGAGAAATCCCAAAAGACAGTGGTAGAATCAAACCTACATTAATTAGGGTAGACTAAAAGCAAAGGGAGAAAAAACAGAACAGAATAAGAAAATAAAAGATATATTGTGGGAACCATGACAGAGAAGATAAAGGACATGGAATTCTGAGAACTGAGACCTAAATAAGAATGACATTTACTTCTAAGTGAGAAATACAAAAACAGAAAGACAAGTAACAATATATGATACAATATGGAAAAAATATCTGGCAATGTAAAAAGGACTGAATGTACTTAGTGATAGTAACCACAGAATTCCACACAAAACTAACAAGAAAGACCAATCTACAACTGGACTATTATAATAATTCTATATTATTTTAATTTCAAAGGTAGAAACAAAAATGCACAATGTATCCAGGCTCAAAAAACATGTCACTTTGGAAATAAATAAAGACTACCAAAGTGAGAACAAAGACCCTATTTATTCAGAGCTTACTATAGCAAGGGAATCAGCCACCACCACTAGTATTTGCCAGAGACCTAAAGGCAGGCAAGAAAGTGGGAAAATTTTATAGCGAAAAAAAATTAAAAATAAAAGAATAAGAAGAATGCTTCAGGCATGCATCGATTGGAAGTTGTTGACATGAGAAGGTGGGCTAACTACAAGTGGGGTATCTTATGTGCTTGATCAGGGGAATATATTTGGCTTCCTATGTAGGCAAAAATTAGAGAAGCTGGAAGTCACTGACCAAGTCTTGACCATTCTAAGCTGAGGTCTACAGAGGTTGTGCTTTGGCTTCCCAGGCCTGTTGCTGATGAAGTTGTAGTTTAGAGTTCTATTGTCATACATAGACTTACCGTTCATATGATGAATTAAATGATTCAATTCTCTTACTTCTAAGTGTAACAGCTTGCAGGCAATAAAAATCCATTTCCTCATAACCACTTCTGTATTAGACTTGTATAGATTAAATGCATTAAAAGATATCTGCAGGGAGTAATGTCAGTATCATGGTAGAATGAGACACTCCCTTTGTCTCTCCCCTTCAATCTGCAACCAGTGAAACATCCACAGCTCAACAAAGGTGCCTCTACTCAATACACCAGGACACTGGAGAATTCCACACATCTGTACATCTAAAGGTGGGTAGACTGAAACACATAGAGAAAGTAGAACCAGGGGACAGGGGACCCAGTGATGCTGCAATCCCAGATCCTTAGCTGTGGTGTCTGAACCTGCTGCTCCAGAGAACACAGTAGCATCAGGGTAGGCAGCACACAGTTCCAGCCTCTCGGCCATAGTGATGTCTGTGGCCACAGGGAATGAAGCAGCAGTGGCAGTGGGGCCCTGTCCCTCCAGTGATGGACGTGCTCATGACTCTTACCACCCTTCTTGTCCACAGCAGTGGCACCCACAAATCCAACAATCCCAGACATGACAGAGGCACCTGCTACCCTGGCTCCTCCCTCCCCTTCACCCTCCTCCCACGGCAGCAGAGCTTGCAACACAAGAGACCTCGGAAGTGGCAGAAGGGCTTGCCATCCCTGTGCCCCAGGCAGGGATGCCACTGACACTAGCAGCAGAAAGGTACCAATGACCCCAGAGGCACAAGCAGGGACAACAAGGGCACCAGGCAACACCTCTGAGAGAGGTGGTAGAGGGTGGAAAGTGCCAACTCTCAAATATAACCAGGGGTAGCTCAGGTAAGAGAAACCAAAAATTTGTACTGTAGCGCCACCTACTGGAAACCAATAGAAAGCCCTTTAATTCTAACCCGCTGAATAGAATGAAGTGGGAAAAAAGAAAAAAGGCTTTACCTAAGAAGATGTTTGCTACTTCAAGTGCACTGGCAGAAGAGCAACTCATCAAACACTGTGAAGAATCCCTATAACACTGTATCACAAAAATAAAATGGCAATTCTCTAGAAACTAAACGTAAAGTGAATCTAACGAGAATTCAAAATCACTATCATGAAGAACCTCAATGAGCTACAAGAAAACTCAAAAAGGCAGTTCAATGAGATTTGGAATAAAATTCATGAACAGGAGGAATACTTGACCAGAGATTTAAACTCTAAAAAAGAACCAAACAGAAATTATGGAGCTAAAGAATACAATAAATGAGATAAAGAATGCGTTAAAAAGCATTTAAAAAAGAGCAGACCATATGGAAAAGAGAATTAGCAAACTTGAAGATAGAAATCTAGAAGTGATACAAGTAAGAGAGGAGAGAAAATTAAGATCTCAAAAAATGACAAAATTCTATAAGAACTATTGAACTCTTTTAGGAAGGGAAACTTTAGGAAAATGGATATCCCAGAAGAAGAAGGGGTGGGGGGAGAAAGGAGCAGAGAGTTTATTTAAAGAAATAATAGCCCTTCTTATTAGATTGATTGAAATTCTTTACCCATGCCATGAGGAAAAGGAATATGTTAATGTGAATTTCAGTGTGAATAAAGAAAAAGGGGAAATTACATAGGAAGGAAAGTCTATGGAGGAGATAAATGATGGGTATCAGACTTTGGAGGTGGCCCAATGTGTCCACTAGAATTAGGCACCTGAGAACTGACATAGGAAGGGAGGAAAGGAAGGAGAGGTCACCAAAAGAAGCAAGGCAGGGGTGATATTTAAGTCAAGCACTGCCTTCTTTATATACTTAACTGGCTTGATTCTGCCAGGTACTTCTTCTTTCACTAGGACCAAAATGTTCAAGACAAAAATGAAATAGCTAAACTCAATGCTGAACTATGTTCAAGTCAATTTTTCTTTAGAGTGTAAAAAGCACAAAAATGTTGGTAAAGATGTGAACACTGGGCGTAAAATGCAGCTGGGAATAAAGGTGATGAGCATCCTTTTTGGTGTGGCAATCTCACATGAGCTCTGTTTGTTCCCCTGCTCATACCTTAAAGATGATCTTAGTGTCCACGCTCCTTGCCAGTCTTTCAGGAGCAATGTCTCTCTGTTTTAGGTTTTCCGGAGGTATATTCTGAGTTATACGAGATGAGACGAGAGATGACCAATGCTAAAATAATCTGCACATTCTCACGGTTTGCTGCTTTCCCTTTTCTCCTTTTCTCTCAGATTTCTTATTTTTCCCTTGAAAATCAACTATATTACATTCTAGAGTCCAACGTATTTCACCTGTATTTCTCCTCCCCCTCCCCAACCCCCTGGTTCTGTGCATGTATATTGAAGAGGCATTGCTGTGGCAATCTTCTGTGAGGAAGCTTTCGAGCTGCTCTATTACTATATATTAAAGAAGATTATACCAGAGGGAATCATTTTTAAAGTAGAAGAAATTTAACCTAATTTATATCTCAAAATTAAGAAGCACCAGGACTCAGAGTGTAAAAATATTCTGTAATTGAGTTCCTCATTTACAAATATTATTAGTGTTATTACCCTTTGTATTCATTTTTACCTTGGGTTTGGAAAACCATTTCCATTTTCCCCCATTTTACCCTAGAACATACTGCAAATTGGCATCTGGTACAGTTGTCCTTGAGTGTATTCCTCAGTGTGTGCTATAATAAGTGTCTCTCTCTTTAGTCTCTTTGGTTTTCAATAAATATTAACTCACGGGCTTCCCTGGTGGCGCAGTGGTTGAGAGTCGGCCTGCCAATGCAGGCGACACGGGTTCGAGCCCTGGTCTGGGAGGATCCCACATGCCGTGGAGCAACTGGGCCCGTGAGCCACAACTATTGAGCCTGCGCGTCTGGAGCCTGTGCTCCGCAACAGGAGAGGCCGCGATGGTGGGAGGCCCGCGCACCGCGATGAAGAGTGGCCCCCGCATGCCGCAACTGGAGGAGGCCCTCACACAGAAACGAAGACCCACCCAACACAGCCAAATATAAATAAATAAATAAAAAATAAAAATAAAGGAATTCCTTTAAAAAAAAAAATTAACTCACAATTTTCCTTTTCCTCCTCTGAAGTCCTCTCTATGAAACAACACTACCATCTACAGAAGATGGATTGGCTCCTCTGTTAGATGAATCTGTCCTGTCCAAGAGCGTCATGATTCAGCACGTTATGAAAAGCTATGATTTCTAAATGTGACTCTCAGGTGGGTATCAAGAGGTAAGGAATACTGGAAGTAAAGTCTAGCCTTCTGTTGTGTCCTTCTTTCCTCCCTTTCTACCTCAATTCTCAGGTTTCTAATTCCAGTGGACACATCGGGCAGCCTCCAAAATTCGATACCCATCATTTATCTCCTCCCTAGAATTTCCTTTCTATGTAATTTCCCCTTTTTCTTAATTCACACTGAAATTCACATTAACATGTCCCTTTTCCTCAGGGCCCTGGTAAATAATTTCAATCAATCTAATAAAAAGGGCTAATGTTCGCTAAGATACTATTGGCCTGTTTATGCTAAGCCCTTCATAAACATTATCTCATTAATACTCACAACCTTACTATGAAGTGGATACTATCATTTTTTGTTTTTAAGGTGAAGAATTTGAACGTTAAAAGCCTTCCATCCCTTGTATAACAACACACAAATAATATGTGAAAGAGCCAGATTGAACCTGGTTCCCTTGGCGTGTGAGCTCAAGCTTCACGCTCCGAACCATCTCACCCATTGCTCCCAGCTAACTAACCCTGGTGAGGACGTCTGTGACCTGTAATGCCCTGGAGTGTCTTTCTCTTCTTCTGAAAGCTATTTTCTTTTTTCAGAGGAATCTGTAATGCATCAGTAAAAGAACTGATCATGAAAGAGATTTAAGCTTGAGAAATGTTTGGCGCAATCTCTCAAATTCTACCAAAGTGACTGTCCTTTCCATTTTCAGTAGCGTTGCTGTTTGAGCCTCTGCTCTGTTTCTGCCAGGGATAACCTCATATAGAAATGCGAGAATCTGTCTACCTCAGAGTCCAATACTCAGGTACGTAGGTGGCTGAGGCTTTTCTGGGTGATGCACTGCTCCCTCCACTGGACTGTGGGGCAAGGAGAAAAACACGTTCAAATCCGAAAGTTTGACATGGTACCTAATTTTTTGTGTGTATAATTTTCTTTATTGACACGATACCTAATTTTATTTACATTTATTGAGAAGCTAGGAAAGACAGATAACATCACAAAAAACTCAGGGGCGTGATGGTCCAGCAAAGCTGAGAAATAATAAGGGATTCCAATGAAGCTTGTCCCTAGCTCAGCTGTGCCTTCTTGTGACTAGGTTTTATTTTTTATTTAGGAGGCACAGCAAAGATGTGTTTTTCACACCAACAGGAGAAGCTTACAATTGTCATCGTGATCTGTTTTAAAAATAGAGCTGGCATCATTACCCTAAATTTCTATCTGAGAACTATAGTGTGTAGACTGCACATGCTTTATCCTTCTGGAAATATTTTACAATCTAGAAAAATATCAATATGGAAAAATATGCACGGAGAAGGTGAAGCAATTTTTTTTTTTAATTTTACTTATTTATTTATTTATTTATTTATGGCTGTGTTGGGTCTTCATTTCTGTGCGAGGGCGTTCTCTAGTTGTGGCAAGTGGGGGCCACTCTTCATCGCGGTGCGCGGGCCTCTCACTATCGCGGCCTCTCTTGTTGCGGAGCACAGGCTCAGTAATTGTAGCTCACGGGCCCAGTTGCTCCGCGGCATGTGGAATCTTCCCAGACCGGGGCTCGAACCCGTGTCCCCTGCATTGGCAGGCAGATTCTCAACCACTGCACCACCAGGGAAGCCCAGGTGAAGCAATTTTAACAAAGACAATCTAAGTTTACTACATTCTAGACATGATTCTGAATTTCATGTAGTGCAAAAATATGGGCAGAGCAGTCGTTGAGTCATTCCAAACCTTAAAAATAAATCCAATAACATGGCAAGATTCATGGTTCATTAACCTTACTTATTTATTCATCCATTCATTCAATAGTCACTTATAAAGTTCTTACTATGTGATGGACTCAGAGTTAGATGCAAGGAAAATTTTTTTATTCTCCCCCAAAAAGCAAGTTCTGCGACTAAGGTTTGGCTTTAAGTTGTTTCTTTGGGAAGCGATCTCAGGAAGCACCTGGGTCAGGCAGGAATAAAGTAAGACAGAAAGGACAGCAGCCAATGAAGGGTGTATAATTAAGTCAGTTACTACTCTGGGTCGCTAGAATTTAATCCTGCTGGCAAACTCTGGAAGGCAGTGTAGAGCATGCGCCTAATATTTTTCCCACCTGTGGGGCAAGAGGGCTGGACTATTTATATACCAGCTTTCTTAAGTCATCATTTGAGGGCTGAAGCCAGGTCAGGGAAAGGGGTGATTAATTCTCTAGGACCTCCATATGAGGTGCATGTGAGCACAGCAGCCCTGCCCATGGAGAAAGCCCAGGCAAAGAGATGTAGGGGTTAGTGCATTAAAATAGTAAGGCCCAGGGGACATGGGCAGGCCACCTATAAGTCTGCTACAGAACACCAAAGCTGTATGAAGTGCAGTGAAGAGCTCACAGTAAGACATGGAGGTCAGGCATACATGGGGTTGATCTGGGTTAACCTTTGGACTGACCTGAGAAAAAAGCAATGTCTTGTATCATTTGTGATTAGAGGCAAGGAGATAAAGTTGAGAAATAGATAAATTTGTCATTAGAAGTGGAAGCTGTTGATGAATTAAAGAATAAAGGCCTCATCTTCTGATTAAGTAGGGTGTAGATAATCCCCAAGGGTCTAAGGAGAGAGAGTTCAGTGAGAGATGTACAGGGAATTGGAAAAGGAGACAATCAAGGACATTATGCTTTAATCATACATAAGGTCAAAAAATAGAAGAGAACAGAAAAGCAATTTATAAGTATTTTCATCGCCAAACGTAAGTTTTGGAGTCTCTTGGACCACATGTGTGGAAGTAGGGAGATATTTAATGAAGAGAAAATCATGGATGCACTTTGTGCCTTTCCTAATGGCTTATCAGTTTTGTCTTATGCTCAGCTGATCTCTAAAGAATCTGATTTTACTATCAGTCAGCACTGAGAACACTGATATTACTAACCCACATCAAATCACCCAGTCTTAAAATCTCAACTTATGGAAGTAATATTCATGGGAAGTTGTTTAAGCAAAATGCTTTCCATTCTTTATCCACTTCTATAAATATTATTTAGACCGCTAGAAAAATGCATGTGTGGATCACATTTTCTTAGGGCTTCTTAGGATAACTTTCACTGAATTATGAATACTTATCATATCTTAAGATCCTTAAAGATCTGAAATAGTCATAGAAAATTTGCTTCTATATTTATCAAGAATTTATCAATAATATTGCCCATTTTATCATCAAATGTCTGTTTTGAAGGCCCATCTGAAAATTTTTCTTACTTCAACTGAAGAAATGATATGTATCTTATCCTATGATGATAAAATGCTGTAACTTGTTTTACAAATATTACCCTGGCTAAAAGGAACTTGGAAACAAACATGAGGCCTGAATGATTTTTATTTTTTTGCATTTACCATATTGGCCATTTGCTGTATTATTCAGTTATGATTTTCTAACTCTATTTTTATTAACATTTTCATTGGGATTTTTGTGTATGTGGCTGAAAGTCTCATTACAGAAAAGTAAGTATAAATAAATTTTAAAGTGAAAATAATTTTGGGAGCTATGTAATTTTTTTAAAAATCACAAAATATGATTATGCAAAGGGCATAGGACTATATATAGAATAAAGCTACTAATCTTGTTTATGTTAACCCCAGGCCATCAAAATCACTGCTCTGTCTTTGCCATCACGTCTTTTTATGCTGATGTGATTTCAGTCTACAGGGAGTCTACACCATAAATATATCTGCATTAGAGCATCACAAAATAGCACATTTTCCACATCTACGCACCTAGAAAAGAGACCCAGATTTACTGAGATTCAATTTGTCACTTTAAAATTATTAATGTGTCACGGTTTCAGAAAAATCCCGTGAGGTAGAACCCCAATTCATACAGGCTAAGTAAACTTGCTAGTAACAGAAGGGGTCAAGATTCAAACATAGGTCTGTTTGAATTTAGAATGTCTTTTCTACCAAAACACTTTATTTTGACTTATACCTTCCAACTATATAGATAATAATATGTAAAGAAGGAAATAGATGTATTGTGTTAATATCTATTCAATGCCTGGTGGCTATAAGAGTATGAAAAGCCTTGCTATGGCAGTTCTAGCACAGACCATTAATTGCATCACATCACTGACTAGTTTTGTCATATGACATTTTATTCTTGTGTGTTTTTAAAGAATAGTTTATACATTTCTACAGGGCTTTTTAAAAGCCATGTATTGGTGCATCATTAAACTTGTGCATGTCTATTTTTTATCGAAAAAGGTGATGGCTCCAATAGCAAGGCTGAGGCACCTGAGGACGAGGGTAACTGAACTGCCTCTGCTGGCAGAACTCAAGGCAGAAAGCTGCATGACAGTAAAACATACACAATGTTAATATTAAGTGGTCTCAGCAAATTAGCCATGTAAGAAATAGAGTCAATGCATCTCTCCTCTGAAACTTGGGTGTAAAATGATGCTAGCTTTTGGTCTTCTCTAATTTGCACATCTGATGTGAGTGAATCAGTACATTGTCATTTATGCTGAGATAACAAGTGCAGCCATTGACAGATTATCTCATCATAAAAAAATGCTGGTGGCTAAAAGTAAGGGGTTTCTCCTTTCTATGTTCACTTGATTTCCTCCATCTTTTCACTGACAGTAATAGCAGTTTCACAGGTCATGGGTAGGGCAAAGAAACATCACTTAAAGTACTTGGCTGTCACTGTTTAGGCAAAGATGCCTGAGGAGAATGCTACCTGCTATTACAGTCAAAACCTTGTTAACAAGGTGGATTTTTGCCAAGAGTGAGGCTGAAGTGAGAACTACATCTCAGGTAAGGGGTCACCCACTCTATTATAATTACCAATGGAGTTGTAAAAAATCAAGAAAAATGTCTGATATAGGCACTGTTCTCCAATCTGGTGCTTGAATTTCTGCACCAGAATGTCCTAATGTTGTTTTTTTTTAATCTAACAAATCAGAATCTCTGGAAGTGACAACCAGAAATCTGCATTTATAACAAGGAAATCAAATATATTAATATTGAAGTTGACTACTATTTCCTCTAGTTAGATATCAATATGCCTACTTCAGTTTGATGGGAAAAAATGACTTTTTCCTTATTATTTATCATCAAGTAAAATTGTCACAATGATAAGGATTGTGTATAATGAATGCTTCATTTTCATTTTAGGTAGTCTAAAATTTGAAAAATTCTGAAGTCCAGATCTCAGACCATAAGCTAATTCTCTTTTATTTTCATATTTAAAATACACGAATTCAAGTAGTTCACATCAAAGTGATAATTACAGAATAATTTTTAAAATTATTACAAACATTTTAGAAAACATAATGACTAAGACTCTACATTTTTCAAGCTAGGGCTAATATTTTAACAAATTAGCCTTGCTTCTCTTTATACCAAAGAGGGTTTTGGTCATTTTTGTGACTGGTTTATCAGAAGACTAACAAGAAAATTCTGCCAACTGATTAACACGGTTATGAATAAACCATATTCTTTAACTGTGGTTTACTGGATGGCCAATCCTGTCACTTGTTATTTGTAAAGCTCATATAAAAAGAAAACAGCCATATACTAAACAACCTAATTTTTTTAATGAGATTCAGAATAAATGTGTATGGCTAAAACTGAGTAAGATGGCTATAGGTAGAATAGGTAATAATCAGAGATTGGTAAATAACTAAGGGGGAAAAGTAAAACAAAGAAACAAATTTTTAAAAAGTTGGTGAGGTCTTGGTCTCTGGCAACCATCTTAAGAGAGAGATCATTTTATTATAAAATTGTTTTAACATCTATATCCCTTGAATGAGATTTGATTCAACAGTGCTACACAAGGATTTCAATATTGTTTTCTCACCTGAGAGCTATACATTATGGATTCATTGTTTAAAAGAACAAAACAAAATTAAATGAACACATCCTGGTAGGATTTTTAGTCTTTCACTACCTACTGATCGATTTAAGTTCTTCATGTTCTTATGAAATAGCCTTTTAACAGTGTATTAGTACTAGAAGTCAAAAAGCACTAGTATAACATCAGCTTCAGAAATTGTATGATATTTACAACATATCACCTCTATCCCAAGCAATTACAATGGAAATGTAACACAATGACTCAAATTTGGAAACTGATTTATTTAGCTTATATACATACCCATTGAATTTTCATCTATATTTGTTAAGCACCCAATAACGTGGAGTTTTATGTAGACACTCAATGAACTGAAGAAAGAAACAACTCTTTGATATACATCATTTATATGAATTAGTGAGAGTCTGCATTGGGAAGAATGATATTTAAGTCTGTTTTAATATTATATTTGCATAGTGCTTACAAATACTAATTCATGGAATCCTCATGATAGTTCTATGAGGTACACTTGACTATTGTCAGCTCCATTTTTGAGCTAAGCAAAATTATGGCATAGAAAAGTTAAGGACCTTGCCCAGGGTCACAAAGATGGTAAGTCAGCAAGTAGCAAGATTCAGACTCAGTCTAAAGCCCATGTTCTTAATGGTTGTCTCAGACTCTTACCTCTATTAAGAGGTAAGAATATAATCATATTTCTAAACCATTTTCTTGTTATGTTGTTTAGTCTATATCTATCTTTTAATCTGGAAAAATTATAGACCTTTTGGGACACCTTCCTACCTACTACAATGATGTTATGACACTTGCATAAACTGTCAAAAAACTCTCCACTTTTTTAACGTTTCCAGAAATAAATTATAGTTTTTATTTGATAATTTATATTTTATCTTTTTCTATAAAGTATCTTCATTGGTGAGTATAGATAGTAATAACTATACTTATAACACATTTATAGAAATCACAGTAGAATTGATAGCAGTCTAGAGCTAAATAATATACTGTGATGATTATTCTGAATAATTTTGAAGATAAAGATCAGAGAAATTAAATGTTTTGTGTTTGTTTGTTTGCTATGCGATGGACATTAATTAATTTTTGTCTGTGAGGATCCTTGCCTCCTTCCTCATAGCACCTAAATTTCCTGTTAAGGAATTACTTCTGCCCCATTTTGGTCATCTTGCAGGGAGTGAACAATTGACATTATGGCTGTCAAAGGTGTCATATCTTCCCTTATGTTGGCCAACAACACCTGGGCTCCATGTATGTCACAATCCTGGTCTCCCTTCAAAGGCACTGAATCTTGAGCATCTGAGGCAAGAGTGGGAGAATATTTAGAGGTGATTTATCCCAGTGGGACAGGGGGCAGTAGCTGCTTATGTCTTTTGTCTTATACCTGCAGCTGTCCCAGATTTGAAACAGTTTCTGTTTTTCTTGCTTTCTAGCCCTTTAGAACAGGTATTAGTTCCTGCCTATTCTTTTCAGTCCCCAAGCCTTACCCAGATCCTTGCAATAAATCAAATTTCACTTAATTAGCTAGAGTTGCTGCTTTCTGTTACTTACAACCATGAATCCTAACATATATATCTTGTCTATTCTTTTCTTCCAGGTCACCCAAATAGTAAATGGCCGAAAAACGACTTGAGTAAACCTGACTCTCCTTACTTGAATTCTCATACCCTTTTCAGTAAGTAATTCTGCTTCCCCAAGTATACATAGTACTTTCCACATCCTTCACATTCAAATCTTGCTGTCTGGACTCTTGATATCCAAAATCGTAGAACCAAATAAAGTTAATGATATCTCTTTCTATCCAAATTGTTTATCTAAATGGTTGTTATTTAAAATAAAAAGACAAATTGATTTGGATAGAAAGGGATACATTATGAGCAATGAACCTGTTCTACCCCATTAACCAGATTGGGTAGCAAATGGACAGTTACCAAATACATTTTCTGTATGAGGAGCAAAAACCTTATATTAAGACTCAGACTGCAATTGTAGAATTAAAGACTGAAAAATGGAGTGGAAATATAGAGCAATATCCTTTCAAGTAGATTTCCTTTCTTTGAGATGTAATCAATATTCTCTAATAAACATTGTATGCAGCTGCCCCTGTCCTAAACTCTCCTGGGAAATTTTCTGATTTATTATAGAAAACTGCCTAAAATATCTGTACCCTCTGATAAGACTCTCCTGAACTATAATTACAAATTGTGCTTTAGAAGTTGTTTTCAGGAAAGAAGGACATTAAAATTTTATTTCCTACATATTAAGATAAAATAATATAACCTAAAGTAGATATCTATTATATTAACAATCAGAGATTGTTTTGACCTGAAAGGGATTGTAGTGACCATCTAGCTCAAAATTCCATATTTATAAATGTGGAAACAGAGGGTCAGGAGGATAAAGTGACTTGTATAAGATGATAGAGGTTCAGGGCAGGCTAAACATTCGCTATATTAAGATCATGCATGTGTCCCCAGACCTAGTTCTTTTCTTAGGTCTGGTTGTATAAATGTTGGTGATAAACAAAGTCTGATTTATATGATGCATCTTATGTGGGAAATGTCTGTGACTCTAGGTATCCGATCAACCTTGAGAAATGACAGCACTGTTAGTGTAATAACTTTTGAAGATAACCATTGCTAATTTGATGATTACCAGTTGCCATTAAATGAATTAAAAAATTGTGTTTTATTTTCTAGAAAAAAAAAAATAGATGAGAAAGGTTGTTAGTGATCTTTTCTGACTCCCGAGCTAGTGTTTGTCCTATCACACTCTACCTATGATTGACAAAGAAATGAAACTTTTATTTTGTTCTTGGTCATTGTAATGTTTCCTTCTCAAACTACATTTGTTAAATTTTACACTTTATAATTCACAATCATATTTTTATTAGGCTCTCTACACTGTTTGCTATTAAATCATCATGTTTTCAGATGCTTAGGGCTTTGGAATATCCTATGCCACTGGATAACAAGGCCAAAATACAAAGAAGTACTGTGGGCTAATGGAGTCATGGAGCAAAAAAACCTGATGTAAGAAGCAATTCAGAAGCAAAGTAAAACAGAAAAGTACTCCAAGCAAAAAACAACTTATCAGGCTTAAGCCTAAAAGAGAATAACGTGGGTTTCTATTTGACAGCGAGAGGCACTGCTTAATGGAAAACATTAAAAAGGAAATGGTTTACGGTACTTCACTTGAGTCTTTACACATAAGAGATGTCACTTGTGTTCAGACAAGTGGAGAAACCCAAGAAGTGGGGAGAAGAGCAGAAAGTCATTCTGAAATAGGGAAGAATAAAATGCCTGGATGAACATTTTATACCTGCAGGAGCTATATTTTAATAATTTAAATCATTTTTCAAGACCCTATTAAGTTAAAATATTTTTGGCATTCAGAGAGAAAGACAGATATGAAATCTGGAAAAACTGAAGGAGGAAAAAAAGATTAAAGAAATGGAAGCTCTTTAACTCCCCTCTTCTATCATCAAAACCTTCAAATAAAGTTTTCTTGTTGTTTTAAATACTCAGGACATTGAAGACCCACTTTCTGTATGTAGATTGTAAAGCCATACATTTATTACACCAGTGTGAGATTCATCAGAATTTCCTTATGCCTCTACACATATACAGAGCTGGTGATCTCTAGTTGTTTTAATGCTATGTTTCTGTATAAAGAGTTGACACTTGGCATAATCATTATAATATTTATTTTCTGACTGGTGTCACTATACCATAGCTGCTCATCAATTATAGAAATTAAAGAGATTTTTTCTTAGGTAGCTGGACATCAAACATTAATAGCGGGGCTTCCCTGGTGGCGCAGTGGTTGAGAGTCTGCCTGCCAATGCAGGGGACGTGGGTTCGAGCCCTGGTCTGGGAAGATCCCGCATGCCGTGGATCAGCTGGGCCCGTGAGCCACAGCTGCTGAGCCTGCGCGTCTGGAGCCTGTGCTCCGCAACGGGAGGGGCCGCGATAGTGACAGGCCCGCGCACCGCGATGAAGAGTGGCCCCCGCTCGCCGCAACTAGAGAAAGCCCTCGCACAGAAACGAAGACCCAACACAGCCAAAAATAAATAAATAAAGAAGCTTTCATTTAAAAAAAAAAAAAAAAAAAACATTAATAGCTTGTAAAATAGTTACTCCTTGGCTTCCCAGAGATTTTTGACACCATCACCTGTCAGAGTTTCCACTCTTTGCTTCTGTTGAAAACTGAAACTGAAACTGCTGCTTCCTGGAGCACCATTCATCATGGTCCTGGGCTCTCAGATTGTACCTTTTGCCCCAGGTCCCAAGAAGAATTCCTTACTGGCAGATGAGGCAGCACCTCACAATGACAGCACCCTCTTAAACATATTGTTTCACTTGGTCCTTAAAGAGAAGGAGGTAGGAATGTTTAATTTTGAGATGTGGTATAACCAGTGCATGGTCAAATATCAAATGCCAAGTAGGCAGCAGACTAGAAGATTCTTTTCCAATGAGTGTCCTCTTTGGAATAATCTTTAGAATCTCCATACCTTTGTCAAAATACACTTCTGTTGCTTGAGAGATGCCTCTAAAAAAAATCTACTAGTTCCAGTGGATACAAAGATAAAGTTTAGTTTCTTAGATTAATCAGAAGTGGTTCAGAAGATATGACAGGTACACTTTGATGAAAGAGAAGCTTGAAAAATAAATCTACTAATCGGAGAAAATACTTAGATGAGGAAAAAAAAATATCTGAGCAGTCGCAGAACAGCATGAATTCAACAAATTCTAATAGCAAAATGGTTGGCACTGAAAAAGGCATTGAGCAAGGACCAGTATTAAAATTTTCCAATGTTCAGTTCAAATTCCTGAGACTATGTTCCAAAAGGTAGCAACCTTGATATCTGGTCCTCTCCACTTTCTCCAAATGAGTGACCAATAGATACTGGAAGCTCCAAGGTTCAGGCAGGTATTAAGGGAGTGTTATTTACCCAGAGATCATACTATGTAATTAACAAATGTCAAAATACTCCAGAAGAAACATCTTTCAGGAATGCTGCAGTGGTGAATACTGTTGGTTGCCTACCTGTAAGACCATCCTTCATGCTCCTCCATCCTTGCAGACAGAACCCTGATTTTGTTCAGGGTTCCGTGTTTCTAAGAAAGATAAGGTCATGTGTTTCTGAGGAAGATAAGTCTAAGCCAATCATGGTGGTCTCATCACTTTTGCCGTTATACTCGATTGGCTTAGACAGAGCAAGTGTTTCAATTCTGGCCAACGAGATGTTACAGGAAGTCTGGCTAGTAGCACCTAGTAAAGTTTCTTAACTCTTATAAAGGGACACAATACTAGAACCACCAGTTTTTCTGGATGTCTGGAACTGAGAATCTTCTTGAGGCCATGAGTGTAGCCAGTCTAAAAAGACAACTCAGTATGATGAGAATGGCAGTGCAAAAAGATTGAAAGAAACTGTCTTCTTGATGTTTAGCCTCTCAATCAACCTAGTAGTTGCTCTATATTTTGGATTTATGAGATAAGTATCTCTCCTTTTAAAAAATAGTTGTGTTGAGTTTTTGTTATTTGTAGCTGAGCACATCTTAATTTTATGTAGTAGCCAATTTATAGTACTGGTATAGAATTGCAACTCCATACCTTCTTTAGATTGGAATAACTGAAGTGGATGGAAGATAACTAAATTCATGAGTATAAAATATGAATCAGCAGTAAGTAAAATCTACAGCTGCTTTATGAAGCAGAACCTAAAACAATATGTGAACCTATTGCCTGTTAGGAGCAACGGCTCAGTCAAAATGAATTCACCTTTGAAGGAGACAACAAACATTAAATACACTGACAAAACTAATATGTGGGAGACATGTTTCCAACTCAAAGAGCAAAGCATACTGCACCTTGCTTAAAGAGAGTCCACATTCATGATGCAAATGGAAAATCAGTATGATTATGAGAGGATGTGGAGGAATTTCTAGTCTACTAAGTATCAAGTATCAAGATTTTCAATTTCATTTCCTACCATTGCCAGTGACATAGAAATGTTCACATTTTCTAATGAAGTCTTGGGCTTTTCCTTTTATTTTTAAAATCAAATGTATTCACACTTACATACATTACTTCATAATGCTTTCCTATTATAATTTAAGGATAATTTCATATTCAAGTTTTCTCTGCCTAGAACTTCTTCAAGTCATCTTTAGTTCTTGTTCAAATGCCACGTCCTCTATGAAATCTTCCCTAACATCCTCAAGTCAGGAATATTCTCTCCTTCTTTTTGTCCTTGTTGTAATGTGTCTACACTAAGGTATAGCTCTTTTCAGGGTATCTCTTGCAATGATTTTGGCTATAAATGTGACTGTCAGCTGGCTGAGGTCACAAATCATACATCTTTAAATTCGCACCTTGTCATTTGGGATTGGTCTTGGAGGAAGAGGAGAGTTTACTAGACACGTGGACCAACTGGTCTCTGTGTCACTGAGTGGAAGCTCTTCCCTGTTCAGGCCAGAAAGGCCAGAAAACAATGAAAAGACACCTTAGTAAAATGTGGCTATAAGGAACAAACTTAGAGGCTTCTGACTGAAACTTTCCTTTAAACTTTAATATGAAAGATTCCGCAAAGAATCATGCTACACACAATGCAGCATATTGTCTTTTAAATAGAAGCAGTGGTAGGATAGACGCACCCGTGTGTGAGCCCGTCCCCCTCCATATGGTTTAATTAGAGCCCATTCTTCATCCCTGATCTTTTAAAAGTATGAATCAGATCTTATATTTCCCATAATAAAAATCCTCACTATAATATTATTAGAAAAACAAAACAAACACAAACAAAAAACCCCTCCTTCCTTCCACAGCCTAAGTGATTCCTTTCAATCTGGCTGCTGCTGCAGCAGCTTCATTACCTCAGCCCCTTACCTCACACTTCATTCATCAGGCTCCAAAATTCAGCCTTTTTGCAGCTCCTCATTAAGCTCATGCCAGCCTCAGGGGTTTAGTTCTTATAGTTTCCTCTGCCTGGAGTCTTCTTACACCAGCCATTTGTACAGCTGGCTCATTTTCTCACTCACTTCTCAGCTTAAACACATCCTCGACGTGGTCCTACCAAATCATCATGACTAATATAGCACCCAGGATTTTATTTTACTAATATTATTTTAATTATTAATTTGTTTTTATGCTTGCTGTGGGTTTCCCTGATTAAAATTAAACTTCTTGAGGGCAAGACAGACTTTGTCTTTCCTGTTTACTGCTATATCCCCAGCACAGAACATAAAACACAGTTGGAGATCAATACATATTTGTTGAAAAATGAAAGCATGAATGAATGGATGATATCCTCAAAAAGATTTTTGGAAAATGGCTAGGAGAAATGGACCTCAGCATTCCAGTGCACGTGCAGGGCAGAGCATGTACAAGACAATTGTGATGTGTTGGCCTTTCCAAACAACCTCCTGAATTAGGAAAATGCTAATTGAGGGTAGCTTAGATACAAAGGGTAAATATGGTGAGTAGATTTTTCCTTTTGGTTTTAGAGAGAATCAAGTGCACTCTTTAAAAATATTATTTACTGGGCTTCCCTGGTGGCGCAGTGGTTGAGAATCTGCCTGCCAATGCAGGGGACACGGGTTCGAGCCCTGGTCTGGGAGGATCCCACATGCCGCAGGGCAACTAAGCCCGTGAGCCACAACTACTGAGCCTGCGCATCTGGAGCCTGTGCTCCGCAGCAAGAGAGGCCGCGATAGTGAGAGGCCCGTGCACCCCGATGAAGAGTGGCCCCCGCTCGCCGCAACTGGAGAAAGCCCTCGCACAGAAACGAAGACCCAACACAGCCAAAAATAAAGAAATAAAGAAGCTTTCATTTAAAAAAAAAATAAAATAAAATAAAAATATTATTTATTTAATCTGGCATCTTATCATAAGCTATCTGAGGGTAAGACCATTAAAATTCTCTAAAAAGAAAAAGAAACTCCAGCTTTTGTTTCTTATCCGCAATAATTACCTATAAGGTAAATTATATGCTTGCTTTGTCTTAAAAGACTTGCTTTTGGCTTTTAAGTTGGAAATAATGTAAGTAGAACAAAAACTTAAGGAATAAAATATGTTAGAATTTTCAATGCTTTCACAGAGAATGGCAGCCACATTTAACATGGAATAATAGTCCTTTATTCTTAAAAATAAAGCAGATATTTTATAATCATCAGTTTTATTTATTTCTGAGCTGCTAGGGGTTTTTTTTCCCCATATTTTTTGTTCTTTCAGCTGTTGTCACAAATCTCCTTCATCTAATGAGTTCCAAAATAAACCTGATTTGAGCAGTAACCAGCTTTTTAAATTATGGTTTTCATGCGAAGGAAGATTCTCTGGCAGGAAGTTATGAAAGTGAGGAGTCAAAGGTTTGGCTCCCCAAGCCCTCCAGTTCTTAAAGCAGCTGCATGGGGCTCATTAAGACATGCTGATTGTAACAGATAAAGCAGATCCTGGTTTTACTGAAAAACATGATAGGCCCACATCAAAGCAAAAGGTTAAAAAAGTAAAATAAAAACATAGTTTTCATCCTGTTAAATTCAAAACCACTCCCCTTTCCCTCTTCAAATATGTGACTCAGATGACAAGAACACAACTGGGGTTCTTAATTATTTGAATAGTTAAAGCTATCATTACTATGTTTTATTTAAAGCCAGATTTATCTACGTATTTATTTTGTTTTTCACATAACACAACTGGACTTTTTTATTTTTTCAGTTATGAAAATTTTCAAACATAAAGGTTAAGAGACTCGTGTAATGGACCGCCAAAATCAATATACCTTTTTTTTAAATCTATGTATTTAAAAGCTGATTTTTTTCTTAGAAAAAGGAGGATAGCCATCATTTTAGGTAAGTCAAACTACAGCACAATTTGTGGCAGCAGTCAAGAGACTGCTTGAGGTCACAGTTCCCATACCTAGGCAAATATACAAACTCAAGGGGACAAAAGTGAGATGCTAAAGAATTAAATATTTCATTGCCTGGCCACTGGAACCAAGCAATTTATTGATTTATTTTTCAAGAATCATTTGGATCTACCAAGTGCCTATTTTGACATCATGTTGCTTAAGGACAAAGAATGAAGGTCTACGGTCATATAAACATTTCTGGGTAAGGGGTAGAGGTGCTAAAGTGGCCACATTGAGCAGACATTGGCAATCCCATCAGTGACACTTGACTATCGCAACTCATGAATGTAGCATAATATACGATTCACTTGGAAAAGATAGGAAAATAAATTACTTGTAAATTAAACAAACAAACTTTAGAGGGTTCTAACGTTCCTGAGGTGGATAAAGATGGGAGGAAAAGGAGTTAAAGGAAAAATATGGGGTTGCCAAACTTTTGTTTCCTTAACTCTGAAAAATAACTTAAAGATAGAATTTATTTCATTACAACCAGAATGTATTGGGAGGAATAAAAAACTGTTGATGAAAATACTATGGAAGTTTTTCAATGCAGTAAAGATCAAATATCAAGTAGACACTTGACATAGATTTATGGCTTAGGAAATAAAGAAGGAAATACGTATAAAGTCTCTGCCCTTCCTAACTTTACGTTGGCTAATGTTTTCTAATTTTCTTAGAGCTGTCAGTGGAACCATTTTTGAGAACAGAACTGCTCCCTTTCTTAATGATTTATATTAACAAGTAAGGTGGCAGTGAAGGCTTTAATGAGAGCTACTTATTTATGTCTGCTAGACACACAGGAGAATTTGGGCAGCAGGGCTGTCTACTTATGCATCCGAATTTGGAGTGTGTTGATCAGACTGGGGAAATTTCGCACGACTTTGGGAAAACTGAAGTAGAAGTAGAAAAGAAGAAATGCAAATACCAAAATGCTTTAAAAATATTATTATAGTAGGAGTTCTCGGGTCACCTAGTGGTTAGGATTCCAGGCTTTGACTGCTGAGACCTGGCTTCAATCACTGGTCAGGGAACTGAGATCCTGCAAGCCGTGCAGTATGGCCAAAAAATAAATAAATACATAAATAAAATAAACATAAAAATATTATTATGGTAAAGATGAAACAAACGATGAAGAAATTTTGAAGAGCCACACATATACGGTCATCTGAAAATAGCACCATTCAGTTCCAAAGAGTCTTAGGATGCCCATGACATCAGGAAATAAAAAGAAAAGCCCAAGTATTTCACTACTTAGTTTCCATCAGCATTTCTGGGGCCCTGGACATGGGTGATGATATTTGGTGCTGAAAATGTTCTCAGCAGATACTGTGTTAGAAGCAATCTCTCTTTAAATGAAATGTAAAATTTTCAAACTTAACAAAATGAATCAAGTCCTGTCAAATCTCTATTTATATTGATATCAATGTGTATTTACAAACATATATTCGATGAAAAGCAATTCATAGACACTGTTTGGCAAATTAAAAAAAAAGTTATCCTCTATTATGTGATTATCATATAATTCCCACCAATTTAAATACTAGCAACCTGATAAAATTTGTTGCCAGTAATCTGTTTTAACTTTTATATCTGGTCCCAGGGATTGGTGCTTAATACATGTCTATTCATGAATAAATAGAAAAAAAAAAAAAAGAATGAGTATGTAAGTGAATAACCAAGTAAATACTAAACCCTTCATTTTTTGCCATAGAAACAGTATTATTTTAGTTTCAAGTATTCTTTAAAACTTGTCTAACAAAGCCTAGTAATTTGTTTAGCCAGATCTCAATATACTTTCATTAAGTCAAAATTCAGTTTTCTAGTTGCTGCTGTTGTTGTTGTTATTTTGGAACAAATATTCTATGCCTGCAGTCTGCAAGCCCAAGGTTTATTCTAACTCTTTGTCTCTCTTTTTAAGTGACAATTGGTTAAGAAATCAGTTTCCTCCTGTGATATGTTAATATCAGATGTAACATAGCCTACTGAATTTTAAAATTGCAATCTGCTCATGCTCACAAAGGAAATTGTGCAATTGAAATTCATTTCAGTTTAAGCTAGTTTAGTTAAATATCAGATTGCCAGTCAATAGGGAAATAGTGGAGGCATCTATGGATGATGATCATTTACTGCTTTAGGAAAGACTCCAAATCACCATTTCATACATACTAACAAGTGTCATCATATTGACATCTACACAATGAAATAAATGTATAGCTTTCTGTTCGACTTTTACCATTTGCAAGATTTACTTGATTATACATACTATAGCCTGGTAAAGCATTTCCACTTTGCTAAATTCTTGATGTATTCTGGTACCATGTCATTTCATTAATAACTATATAACTTGTTTTATCTTCTAGGGCTTAATTTACAATCTCTGCAAGTGTATGTGGCATTGAAGGAGACAATTAGTCCACTGAAGAAATGGAAATGCACTTTCAAGTAGACTGACACCAGTTTTGCTAGAAATGCCATGGTTATGAAGAGGCAGGATGCAAGTCTGAGGGCGAGTTGTAACCCTGCACTTGAGATAAATAAATAGTGAGACAGAACATGAGTGAACACGTTGCCTGGGTTTATTTGTTTGAAAACCTGCACCTACTCTGACAGCTGTAATATAAATAGATATAGAGTGCAGAAAAAATTTATTGAATAAGGCATACACAGACTGTTTTCTATTCTCATCAATAATTTTGATACTGACAAAAGTTTTGCCTTCTGCTATTTCGTCAGTCTTTTCTCTCAATTAAAAACTCCGTGAACTTTACCCTATATAACAGAAGTGTCTCTTTGCCTTCCTACCACCTCTTTTAATGCAGATGTCACTTGGAAGGTAGACTCTAGAAATATAAATCTCACCTTTCTGCTGCTAGTTTTCCTTCTTATTACATAGAATGCAGTGGTGGCTTTTTAGATATTTTATTTGCTTTGGAATTTTCCCATTTAAAATATGAAGTGCTAAGCTAAGCAATGGTAAAAACAAATGGTATAAGAGAAAGTTTTCCCTCTCTCTGACACAGATGGTAATCAATACTGAGCTTTGCCTCTCGAATTCTGCAAGTGCCATTGCTGCCCCAAGTTATGCGTATGGTTCTACAAGCAACCAGGATGAGGAGAATAATTTCGTAGGGGAGGAAAATATCTTTTTCTTCTCCCCTTCTAAATTCTTGACTGGTGTCCCTGTAACAAAAGACAGATGAACAAGAGAAAATATACAGATTTATTTAATATAAGTTTTAAGCCACACGGGACCTTCATAAGGGAATGAAGACTCAATGAAACCCGAGTGTTTTTATGCTAGTTTGATGAAGAATGAAAAGTGGTTGAAAGATGTGATAGGACAAAGGTGAGGCAAGGCCTGTACAGATTCTTCTCTGTGTCTCTTTATTTTTGGAGATAAGGATGCTCCTTTCTTCGGATATAGAGAAGGCATCCCTCACATAAGAGTCTTATGACCTGCTTCAGGGGACGGTCAGAAAGTTCTTCCTGCACATACCATTTCTCAAATTCCTTCACCTTGAATTACACAATATGCCAAGGTGCCATCTTTGGCGGGGGGGGGTGTCCTGAACCACATAGACTGCCATCAAGCTATTTTTGAATTAAGAATGAAACTAAGCAGCACAAATAATATACAGTAAGAGCTCAAAACAGACATTCCCAGGCACAGGGCTGGTGGGATGACATGGAGAGATAAACATTGGCCAGCCAAGGCTGGACTTACTATGATGGATTTACTAATCTCATCCCCTGCTGTCTCTTAGGTTTGCAAGGATTTGAGTGGGGCTGGGAAGAACCAATCAAGTTAGAAGACAAGTAGTGCTTTTTAGTCAAGGTTTTGGTCTTGCTACTGTGAGAAACCTGCTATTCTGAGACACAGATATGGGGAATTTGCATATCAGTGGTTTTGCTACCCTTCCTGCTGAACTGATTTGGCCATCTAAGAGGGAAACACCTAGGAATTCAACCCACAAATAGGTTTGTTTCTCTGTTTTAAGATTTCGAGTTCTCAGAGGTTGATAGCTCCTCAGGCCTTAACCTGTATCCACGTTTTCACAGCTATTTACCCCAGATGGTTTTCCCCTCTCTCACTTCAGTGCCTTACACAAGGCAAGAAAAGTTGAGGGATGAAGGTCCCAGGAGCGCTCAGAGAGATGTGCTTTGTCTCCGGGAGAAGGTGCAGAGTAAGACTCTTAGAAGGCACTAAGTAAGGTGGCAACCATGATCTCAAGTAAAATAGCCCATTGGAATTCTTATCTCTGCATTTCTCTCACTGTAACCCTAGAAGACCACTGGCTGTACGACAGGGAAAATGATGTCTAATTCACAGGGCTGTTATGAAGATTCAGTAAAATACTGTACATGAAGTACCTAGTCCAAAACTTGGCAAATACTACGGGCTAAATATGTGTAAGTATTTCCTTCAACCCTAAATGTCCAACCTCCCTCCACATCTTAACTTACTTCACCAAATCCGAATTTTACCTAAATAAATCTTTGGGTTTAGGAGAGCAAATGAGTCTCCATGACGCTCCTCGAAATTGTATGGTTAGTCAGGATCAAATCTTCAGGTAGTATCTAAACCACACCGTATCTCATAGCCACCTTTGAAAGAACACTTGAGTAACATCTCTGTATGTGATTGGAAAAGATGTCATTTTACTTAAGCGATTAGATGCAGTTTGAAACTGAATGACAATCTTGGAGTGTTTTCATTTTCCATTTAGCAATTTACTAAGGAATTCTGATGACCTTGAGGATTTTAAGAAACTCAAATGAACAAAAGTATTCTGCATGACCCCCATCACCAATAGAATAAAAAATAATTACAGGTAAACTTTTGTTTTATTTTACACAATCTCAAATAATGATGCTAAAAAAGGAGTTGTAACCTAGTACCTAAATTTTTTTTTAGCTCTTTGGAAAACATGTATGGATTAATCACACATAGTTTACTGGCATGAGCAATAAAGAAAGACAATTACTACTTTCCAAAGCAAAAAAAATAATAATAATAATCCACAATTTAGATCTTTAGAAATCTTCCATGGAAGGAAGCCTTATTACAACAGCCTTTGAAGAAATAGTTCAGATCACCACAATCATATTTAAACACGGGAAATAAAATTAAACACATTTAGAATTCTATACTGTTCTTCTAACATGTCTTTAACTAAATAGGTGATTAATAAATATTTATTGTTAGGTACACATGCTTTGACTTTTGAAAATATTGTAGAACATACATTTAATTTCCTGAGTTTCAAACATAATGCTTAAGCATAATTATGAATACAGTTATGTTTCTGGGAAACAGTAGCATGGAAAAGAAGGAAAGACTGTGATAAATTATTCCTCAAATAACATTCTTTTTGAAGGCACAATGACCCAGGTAACAGCACCACAACTTTTATCATGTTATATAGAATTTTCCCCCCAGAAAACCCATCAGATTTGTAAGCATGGCTATAAGAAAGAAAATGCCTTAAAGATAATGTAGTTACAAACCCATCTAAGTTCTGTATTTGTTTTGAGAAAAGATTGGCCCTGGCTGCAACCTATAGTGGGAACTTTTGGTGTTGTCTTGTCCTCCACGGTGGATGAACTCATCCCTTTCCACTGTTCGGACACAACAGAATGTTTATTCACAAACAGCACATTTATTCCTAGGATATCAACAAAAAGAAATCCAACATAGGCCTTCACTTTTGTCTTCTCTTTCTCAAAACCTCTCTGAATTATATCTGCTCTTCATTGATGATAATCTCCCTGGTAAATCAAGCTCTTGTGACAATGAATGTTATTGAGTTACTAATTAACCTTCCTATTTTTTTTTTTTTAGACTAGTGGAATTTTTTTTTTATAGCTACTTTATTTATTTATTTATTTATTTATTTTTGGCTGTGTTGGGTCTTCGGTTCGTGCGAGGGCTTTCTCTAGTTGCGGCAAGCGGGGGCCACTCTTCATCGCAGTGCGCGGGCCTTTCACTATCGCGGCCCCTCCCGTTGCGGGGCACAGGCTCCAGACGCGCAGGCTCAATAGTTGTGGCTCACGGGCCCAGCTGCTCCGTGGCATGTGGGATCCTCCCAGACCAGGGCTCGAACCCGTGTCCCCTGCATTAGCAGGCAGATTCTCAACCACTGCGCCACCAGGGAAGCCCAACCTTCCTATTTTTGATATGATATTTCTGGAGATTCTACGTTCTTGAAAATTATTTTGGTTGGAAGAATATCAGGAGCATAAAATATTGCATCTGAGCAGACACGTTTCCTTTAATCTTTCCAGTAAAAGCTCACCTCAGTACCTGGTGAGTTTACTGTAATCAAATTTGTAGCTGAAAGAATAGATATTTTCTGATTTTCCCTGAGAAGTTGGTTTGCAGCTTGGCTATATAAGCTGAGAGTAGAAAAGTAAATAGATCCAATACCAACTGTGGCTCAGGGTCAATTTATAACAGTTTTACCAAAAAATAAAGGAAAATAAAATTAAAGAAAATTTTTTAAAAAACTTCTTGGGAAATTTTACAACTGCCCTCAGAACCCTTAAAATGTTCACATTCTACATTGTCTAAAATTACTCCTGTTTTCTTCATCTTCAATAATTATATTAAAGACTAAGCAGAATATATAAAGCCAAAGGAGATTTAGCTTCACGATATTAAGCAATACTATTTACTATTGGAGAATATCTAAAATACGTTTCTAATAATTACAGACTAGAAAGATTTTAAACTTGGTTTATTGCCACACACAAATATGGTTAACAATTTTTATAATCTATATGTCGCTGAAAATATATTTTGGTATGCATGTTAAGTAAATTAACAGTAGCTACTGTATTATATAAACCCTGAAATCTCCACTACTTCATATTATTGAAGTTTATTTGTTGCTTATTTAAAATTCAACTAGAGGCAAGGAGGGGGTATGCAGTATTTAGTGATTCAGGAACTCAGATTGATGGAAGGTCTGCATCTAGAATGCACGTCCCACAAGGCCACCTTAAACATTGACATCCATCCAACATACACAGCAAAATAAAGCCTGAAGGGTAAAATGAGAGATTTTTATAGGCCAGTGTTGGTAGTCATATACATCACTGCCATGCACATCTTATTGGCCATAACTCAGTCGCAATAAAGGTAGGCTTTGAAATAGTCTGAGAAGAAAAGAAAAAACAGGGAAGTCTTTATGGTAGATAGTTAACCAGTGTCTTTTGTAGGCCTTTAATTCTATTAATATCCCCTTAATTCACAATACAATTTCAATATGTGTTCCTTTCAAAATGTTTGATATCCAGATATAATTTTTAAGCCCACATAAGAAATCAAAGAACATTCTTCTAAAATTATGTGTACCTGCAGACTAGTGAATTTCTTATGACTCATTCTAAACAATAAAATAATATTATATATTCTAAGAAATCATGATTAATAATGACATAGGTATTTGTTATAAGCATTGGTTCATGTAAAAGAGAGCTCTCAAGGGAATAAAGATGTGACACACGATGGTGGCCCTAACCACATCCACCAGAATCCTTTGTACTTGTTCAATAAGCCCATCCCTCAACAGCCACAAGTGTTGCTCAAGGCTCACACCTGTAACTTCTCCAGTAACTTCTGAGTCTTGCCTGGGTAATTGAAACCATCTCTCTGGGGGTTGCCTTGAGGGTATACAACCAGATGTATATTCAGTGAAAGACTGGTGGGGATTACAAAAGTTTTTGCTTTATTGCCCAAAATTGAAACAGAATCTGCATTGCAATATAAGCTCCAGAGTTCCTTGAGGAATAAGGTGAGGCTGGACTTCACCTGACAACTGGAAGTTGTATTGCTACTTCTATCCTATCTAGCACCCCTAACTCCCTTATAGCTTTTGCCCTTAGCAAGTCTCTTTCATGTACGCAAATACTCATTTCAATCTGTTTCTAGGGAACCTGACTCAATACAGGAGATAAATCATTTAAAATATCTTTTAAAGTCCCTGGCGTCTCTAGACATATTTTGTGCAGGTAGTGAAGTTGCAAAGACTCTGAATTAACATTTTACATTCTGGAAAATATGTCTGCAATATCTCTTTACAAATCAGGCTTTTCTTGTTTTACAACTATGCTGAGCGTCTTTGGTTTCCTTTATTCTCATCAGGAGCACACATGAAGAACTAGGAATAAATATAAATGAAAAAAATATAGCTAGAGAACCAAGATCCAAGGAAGAAAGTTGGCCTCAGCAAGTTAGTGAATAGAAAAGATGACAACACAAGCAAATTGATTACCAGCAGGAACTATTTCAAGTTAACATTGAATCAGTAAGTGCATAGGTAACTGGAGTCAGTTATATTTAATATTCTAAAACTAATTGGGTATACACTGAATGATTCTGACCTACAGAAGTTTAGTTTACTTTAATAGAATTTTTTTCTAAATAGATGTATTTGTTTAGAAAATTTAAATGTACCTTCTAAATCCATGGAATAATTGAAGACAAAAATATAAAGGTGTCACATTTTGCCAAATTAATTTATAGATGTTTTACAATCAAAAGAAAATTTCAGTAGGTGTGTGTACATGTGGAAATTGCCAAGTCGATAATCATTAAGATGTAAATGTAAAGGGCAAAGAATAACAGATAATATTGAAGAAGAACAATTCTTATACTTATTCTACAGGATAACAAGATCTATCATATACAGTAAATAAGACAGTATGATAGAGGAATAGGTGAATGAAACAAAATGGAGTTAATGCACCAAATAATGCCACCACCCCAAATATGTCCATATCGTAATCCCTGTGAATGTTACCTTAAGAAAGGGACTTCATAGTTGTGATTTAGGCACAAACCATCAAAGAGATAAATAATGGAAAGATTTCTTTATAATAAGAATAGGGGGATTAAGAATTAAGAGAAACAAGAATGGATATATAAGAAAATTTACCATTTAGATATATTAGAAATCTAAAATATTTTTATTTTAAATTAGCAAAGGAGAAAAACAATCTCCGTGAATACTCTAAATAGACCAGATCCCAAGTTTCAGTTAACCAGAAAGATATAACTATGTTAAATTTATCTGTACCTAATAAAACAGCTTCAAAATAAATGAGGTAAATGTATATAGTAATACCAGGCTAAATAAATATTATGTGTTACATATAAACTTATATATGTTACATACAAAGTTATACAAATGATCAAGTTTTATAAGGCTACAGTTATATAAGTCTAAAGATAAATCCACAAATCTGGAGAATAAAAACACACACATATAAATCCGTGAGTACCCAAATGTCAACCATAGAAAGAGTAAACTGCTTTGTATATTTACATGGTGGAATACTATTCATTAGAAGTTCTTTGAACACAATGAAATTAAGCTAGAAAACAATAAGAAAATATGACTAGGGAATTCCCTGGTGGTGCAGTGGTTAAGAATCACCTGCCAATGCAGGGGACATGGGTTCTATCACTTGTCCTGGAAGATCCTACATGCTGCAGAGCAACTAAGCCTGTGTGCCACAACTACTGAGCCCACATGCCACAACTACTGAAGCCCACGTGCCTAGAGCCTGTGCTCCGCAACAAGAGAAACCACCGCAATGAGAAGCCCGCACACTGCAACAAAGAGTAACCTCTGCTCGACACAACTAGAGAAAGCCCGCACACAGCAACGAAAACCTGATGTAACCAAAAATAAATAAATTAATTAAATTAAATTAAATTAAAATTAAAAAAAAGAAAATATGACTAGAAAAATCCCATGTTTGTAAGTGTACAATACAAATGCAAATACACTTGGCCCTCCTAATCTGTGAGTTCTGTATCCACAGATTCAACCAACTGCAGATCAAAAATATACCACCCCAAAATTCCAGAAAGTTCCAAAAAGCAAAACTTGAATTTGCTGCACACTGGCAACTATCTAAATAGCATTCACATTGTATTTGCAACTATTTACATAGCATTTACATTGTATTAGGTATTATAAGTAGTCTAGAGATGATTTAAAGTATATGGGAAATTGCAGATTATAATGCAAATTACACCATTTTATATAAGAGACTTGAGAATCCGCGATTTGCAAGGGGTCCTGGAACCAGTCTCCCATGATACTGAGGGTCGATTGTAACAAATGGATCAACAAATAAATTATGAGAATTTTAAAATATTTTAAACTGGATCATATAAAAATACAAAGGATACAGCTAAAAGATTACTTTGAAGAAAATTTGTCAAGCTTAATGTAAATATTAAAAGAATAAGTACTTTTAAATTAATAAAATATTCATTCTAAGAGCTGGGGTGAAAAGAAATAAAACAAAATCAGCAAATAAACCCAAAGAAAGTAAAAGGAAGGAAATAATAAACACCAAAGTAGAAAATAACGAAATGGAAACAAATGTATAATAAAAGATTCACAAAGCTAAAAGTTAATTCTTTGACAATATAAGTAAAATTTACACACCTGTGGTGAAACTGATTAAGAAAGAAAGACACCATAAAACAATTTCAGGAATGGAAAGGGTGGAGTACTACAGAACCTTCAACATCACAAATATATCAAAATATGACTATGCACATTACACCAAGAAACCTGAAAATGTGTATAGATGAAATAGACAAATTCCTAGAAAATTCCAACTTATAAAAACTAAGTCAACAAGAAATAGAAACGTTGATGGAATCCAGAATTTACAGAACCATAACTAGTCACAATTCCAGTTATTGAACACATGTAGATGCAGTACCAGTGAAAGGTTGTTTCTTTTGGTTAAATGTGATTCTCACCAGTCTGCTTTGACAATTTAATCCTTTACGTAAGCACAGTTTTATTCTTCTAAAAAAATACTGGAATTAAATTTCACAGAATATTAATAATTAGGTTTTAGGGGGTGGTGCTATATTTGTTACATTGTTTGGGGATCTTATTTAGTATTTTAAGTTACAAAATAAAATTTTAAAACAATATTTTATGAAATGTAATGTATTGATACTTGATACACTCCATTTTTAGTTCAAATATATTTAAAATTTATATAGTAGAACTAATACTATATAAAATTATTTAGCAACTTATGTATTGTTTAGCAACTTGGAAATGTGACAACTTTTTATGCAGCAAGTTGTTATAAATAATTCTAAAAACCTGAAAGTAAGAGTATATTATAGAAATATTTATTCATAGCTGGTACTTCTAAAATGTAAAGCGGTTTTCAAGGGAAATTAACAACATATTTAGAAAGCCACTATTACATGTATTCACTATACAGTGTCAACTGGTCTTTAGTGTTATCATATTAGTCAACTACCACAGCTAGAGAATTATCTTTTGCACAAATGAGTCAATTTTCTAAGGCCAGGAGCTACTCTGGGCTTTAAAAATCATTTTAGTTTCATTGAAAAACCTTCTCATCTCCCATTTTATTTAATTGTTGTTTCATCCTCCATTC
This sequence comes from Balaenoptera acutorostrata, assembly GCF_949987535.1. NCBI lineage: Eukaryota > Metazoa > Chordata > Mammalia > Artiodactyla > Balaenopteridae > Balaenoptera > Balaenoptera acutorostrata. The sequence goes on along the minus strand of NC_080071.1, from coordinate 17,173,649 downwards.
CCAGGAAATTGGAAAGAAAGTCTTTCTTTATGAAATAATATATGTATATAAAGATATAAATATAGAAGTTAGGTCAATTTAAAAATTGTCATTTTAATGAATAGCAATAAATTTATTTTCCTATATCTGAATAATAACTGTGAGCACTATCTCTAGTTTGTTCAATATAACTTGATTTTTCTCTCTCTGCTTCTTGAGGGACAAGTTAAATTGCAGTAAAATATAATAAAATAAAAAATAATTCAAACACAGTCTTCATATCAAAATACTCTCTAATCATCAGGGGAATGTAAACCAAAATCCCAATGAGATATCACTTCACACCTGTCAGAATGGCTATCATCAAAAAGACCACAAATAACAAATGTTGGTGAAGATGTGGTAAAAAGGGAACCTTTGTGCACTGTTGGTAGGAATGTAAATTGGTGCAGCCACTATGGAGAACAGTATGGAGGTTCCTCAAAAAATTAAAAATATAACTGCCATATTATCCAGCAATTCCACTTCTAGTTATTTTCCCAAAGAAAACAAAAACACAAATTTGAAAAGATATAAGTGCCCCTATGTTCACTGCAGCATTATTTAGAATAGTCAAGATATGGAAGCAATCTAAGTGTCCATAGATAAATGAATGGATATTTAAAAAATGGGTAAAATGGAATGTGATATAAACACACACACACACACACAAAACGGAATATCACTCCACCATAAAAAAGACTGAAATGTTGATTTGTGACAACATGGATGGACCTTGAAGGTATTACGCTAAGAGAAATAAGTCACACAGGGAAAGACAAATACCATATGGTTTCACTTATTGGTGGAATCTTTGGGATTGAACCCAGGCCATAGCAGTGAAAGCCCAGAATCCTAACAACTAGGCCACCAGGGGACTCCCACTTATTCGTGGAATCTTAAAAAGAAAACTAACAAACAAATACAGAAAGAGACTCATAGATACAAAGAACAAACTGGTGGTTGCCAAAGGGGAATGACTTGGGGGGCATGGGTGAAATAGGTCAGGGAGATTAAGAGGTGCAAACTTCTAGTTATAAACTAAGTCACAGGATGTAATATACAGCATAGGAAATATAGTAAATAATATTGTGGTAAATTTGTATGGTCAAAGATGGGAACTAGACGTATTATCGTGATCATTTTGTACTGTATAAAAATAGCTAATCACTATGTTGTGTACCTGAAACTAATATAATATTGTAAATCAATTATACCTGAATCAATAAGGGGTGTGGAGAGACGAATACAATCACATTTTTAAAAAATTTCTTAAGATAGACTGAGAATGTTGGTGGCATGGGGAGAAACCCTCCTCCTTCACTTGCTTATGTTTGTATATATTGGCATAAGCCTTTTGAAGGGAAAGTTAGCAGTGTCTGTGATATTTAACATGGGCATAGTTTTTACCTCCAGAAACATCATTATTTAAGATTCTATACAGCCATGTGTACACAATAATACAAAAGTGTTCATCGTCACATTGCTTCTAGTAGCAAAATTATAGTAATAGCCTAAAAGTTTAATAGGAGAATGGCATTAGATCATAATATTGTGAAATATTACACAGCCATTCAATAAAAAAGGTAAATATCTTTGTATAGGAATGAAAATATAGCTTAAATACATTGTTATGCTTAAAAACCCTCTTTATCTTTCACAATCATGCATATTGGGGAAATAGTTTCACACACTGGTAGTGTAAAAAGAATAGAAAATCATAAGAAGACAATGCTAATAAAAGAACAGAAAAATGTATCAACCTTTCAGTTTAAGTGAAGAAACATCTACCCTTGAAGAAACTGCTTCAGACAAAACATTTCTTACTTGTAACTATTTTCTCTCTGAGTCATTTAGGAAAAGGACTGTGCCCTGGTGAACTGCTTGATTTCCCACTACTGTAAATTATATTGCAGATGAATCTCACACCTATTCTATAAGCTGCTATTGCTTGTATTCATAATTGCTCTCAGCACAGTCAAGGTGTTTTATCAGTCTTCTGATGGCTCCTCTGCAGCTAAACACTACTATAATTGACCTGTTAATATAAACTGAGGAATTGAGATAAAATCTACATCATGCAAGTGAGTTGATCAAAACAAATTTGTCGTATTTCGTACATGAAAAAATATAACACATAGTATAGAGGACATACTCAATCTGAAGCATCTAAATAAAAACGATTAATATTAATCTCATTTTGAAAGTCATCCCCATTTATGGTCTTCAGGACATTTCTATCCAGATAATGTCAAAAGTCAGTTCTTCCCATTAGCTGGTTGTGACACTAAAAAAAAGTGCACCTCCCCAAGTTTCTATTTTACTACAAAGTAATATCCATACAGATATTTCACTTCATGAGAAGCTGAAGGGGCTGGAATAAGAAGTTTAGGCAGATATTTATAATATATCCATATCTATCTTAGGCCTCAAAATTTCAAACATGAACAATGCAATTTCTAATCTCTTCAATTCACAGGTGCCTCTGTTGACAATTTTCAACTCTCTTGAATATCCAAACCCTCAATCATGTAAAAATAATTCAATGTTTCTTAAATCACTCATATAATCACGATTAGATGAAGCATGATTTGTCATTGTTATAATGAAAGGGGAAGATATAAGTAAATATTTATAAATGGTAGCCAAGATGGGATCACTCTGATGAAATTCATTTTTCCACAAAAGCTGATGAAATAATCATTTCAGTGTTGACAACCTCTTTTGGATAAAAGACAATTCAAAGTAAATATTAAGCTATCAAGATTGCAATTTATTCATTTATGAGCTTAAATTGTTGCCCATAGTACAAAAATTTTTCATGTAAAGACCTTCATTTTAAGATGCTGTAGGGTTTTAAAAAAATAAAACAAAACAAACCTTTCATCTGCATGACGTTATTAAATCCTCATAAAAATCTCTTAATGTACATTAATCTTCATATTACAGATGAGGAATCTAAAGTTCAGGCAGAACAGGATGCTTGCACAAGTTCTATAGCACAAATTAATAAAGTATGGACTTGAGAACTAGACACTGGGTTCAAATTCTTCTCTACTTTTCATTTATTGGGAGACTTAGTGGAAGCTACTCGAACTCTCTGTGCTTCAGTTTCCTCATCCATAAAGTGGAGTGATGGAAATGATAGCACCTTTTTCAAATCCTTATTATGGTAAACAAATGAGTTTAAATGCTCCTAAACAGTTCTTGGCACATAGAAAGTACAACATAAGTATTGGATATTATTATTTTAAAACTGTAACTGACGGAGTCTAGACTTGAACTTAAATCTTCTGATGTCAAATTTAGACTTTGGAGCAAGACAAACCTGGATTTCATTCTTACTCAACTATGCAAAGGCAGTGTGAGTTTTGGGTGAGCAATTTTCTTCATATATAGAATAGGAATAAAAATATACTTGCACACTTAAAAGACTTCTTGTGAGGATTATACTTGTCAACATAATACAGAAGCTACATAGTGTCTTATGGAGACCAGCAGCACAGGAGATGATAATTCCATTTTCAGCTCCTGTGAAAGTAACTTAATGCTTCTACTTACATATGATATGCTGATCAATTCATATTTGTTTAAAATTTAATGCACACACAAGCGCTGCTGGGTTTACTGACTCACTTCTCAAAGTAAGCCATAAGGCATCATCCTCATTTTACAGATGAGGAAACGAAGGCAGAGAAAAGTTAGGCAATGTATCGAAGATGAAAAAATTAAGTGATGGGATCAGAATGAGAAGCCGAGCAGCTTGGCACCTGACACTACATTCTGTTGCTTCTGAGCATTTCCATAGTTAGGTGCAGTTCCTAATGTGATTACCTTTTTAAACAGAACACATAAGACTGGTATCTATTCTGGTAACCTAGGAGTCAATATTGCCTAAAAATGCTTCCTACTACCAAATATCTAGAAATACTGGAACAAATACAACAAACATTCTCCCAAATTAAGCGATATGCCCAGGGTCAAAAATGACAACGGAGTGGAAACAAGAGTTTTAATCAGTTGTCAGGGGTATGCCAATCTCCATGGCTAAGAAACATCTGACTTAACAGGCACACTATGAACAGGAGACAAGATTCTGAAAGCAAGCAAGGTTGGGGAGTTGGCATACCCCACAAAAATCAGATCCTTAAAATAGAGGCTAAAGACCATTTATTGCCCAAGAAAGGGAATGGATTGGGACTACATCTATCCTGGCCAAGGCTCTGAGTGCAAGAAAATGTCTCTGAGAATTCATCATCACTGGATTGACATTCAGTGTTTTGTCATGCAGTTGAACATCAGCTCACAATTCACACTGATATGGAATGAGTGTTATGCATGAGAATTTGCAAAAACAACACACTTTAGTCCCACGAGGGTTTTGTACATTTAAATTATAAGATGTGGAATACAAAATAGTATATTAAATAGAAATTTAATAGTATATTAAAGAAAAAGAAAGACAGGATTTTTAAAGTAAACTGATTAATTAAAATGATGAAATAAATGCTTAAATTCCTAATAAGAGAAATAAGAACATGATCAAGGAGCATAGGGTCTTTCTACAGGATACAATTTTAAAACTCTAGGCAGATTTGAAAGGAAATTAGAGTGTATTTAAGGAAACAAATGTAATCTTTAAAATAAAATATAACTCCAAGGACAGGTTAAACAGCACACTTTACACTACTGAAGATGAAATTAATGACATGGAAATATGAATCTGAAGGTACAACCCAAAATGTACAAGATACAAAATAAAAAGAGCTCATGCAATGTGAAAAAGTGGAAAGGTCTTCCAGAGGTCTAATTTGAGTTGCAACAGTCTGATTCAGAATGTATATTGATGCAGACTTCTTAATAACAGCAGAAGACAAAAGAGAGGGAAAAATGTTTTCAAGATGCTGCAAGAAAGTCAGAGTTAAAACATATTCAGTTAAATTCTTATTGAAAAACATGGATGAAATAAAGACATTCATTGTGATGCAAGGGTAAAATTAAGACACTTTCAGACAAATGAAACAGTTTACCATCAATAGACTTTCACTAAAGGAATTTCTAAAGGATGTACTTCAGGAATAAGGAAAATGTGCAAATGATCCTGTAGAAATATCTAACATTCAACACAGCAATGTGAACAAAGAAATGAGAAAGTAATTACTAACATGTAATCAAAGAGTAATTGAATTAAAAAAATAATAGTATAACAACATCTATTTGGGGAATAAAAGTTGGGAAGAACTGAAACACTGGACAACAATAACATGTAAGTCAGGACTGACAGGAAAGATATGACATTTTTAAGATTTTTATTATTTAGAAAGAAGGTAGAGATTGGTTTGATTTAAACTTTGTAAATACAGAAAAAATTTAAAGTAACCATGAGAAGAATACAAATGCAGTATTTAATATCCAAACAGTTGTAGAAAACTAAGTAATACAAAGAAGACAGGAAAGGAGGTTAATAAATAGCGAAATCAGGTCTTACAGAAGGCACAATAATGTGATAGAAATAAATCCAAATATAGCAATAATCACAACAAATGTGCATAGAATAAGAATGTTTGGTGATCAAAGATTTTCTGGATACAAAAGAAAATTCACTTGCATATTGTTTTATAGAGTTACATTAAAAACACGGCTTGAGGGCTTCCCTGGTGGCGCAGTGGTTGAGAATCTGCCTGCTAATGCAGGACACACGGGTTTGAGCCCTGGTCTGGGAAGATCCCACATGCCGCGGAGCAACTGGGCCCGTGAGCCACAATTACTGAGCCTGTGCGTCTGGAGCCTGTGCTCTGCAACAAGAGAGGCCGCAATAGTGAGAGGCCTGCGCACCGCGATGAAGAGTGGCCCCCACTTGCCACAACTAGAGAAAGCCCTCGCCCAGAAACGAAGACCCAACACAGCCATAAATAAATTAATTAATTAATTTTTTTTTAAAAAAAAGCGAAGTTACTTGAAATTTCCCTCAGCTGCTGTAGCTTTATCATTTGTCGATATACGATTTACTTTAGGCTTCTGAAAAGAGTAAAAAAACAAAAAAAACACAGCTTGAAAGTCAAAAAGAAAAAGGATACCTAGTCAAATATAAGCAAAAGAATGCTGCTGTTGCTATATTAATATGAGGCTATTCTTTAAGAAACAAAGCACTGTCAGGGAGCAAGAGGGTCACTACTAAAGGACAAAAGGTTCATTTTATCAGAAGTATTGTTCTGTTCTAAACTTGAAAGCTTATTAACACAGCCTCATAATGCAAACATTCACCATCTAAGATTTTTAACTTTCTTACTAAATTAATAGATCAAGCTGACACAAATTTATAGAAACTATTTTAGCAATACAATTTATCAGCTTGATTTCTCTACCTCCAAAGTTAAAGAATGCATATTTATCAAGCTTATATTAATAAATAAAACATCACATTTTAAGCCATAAAATCTCAAAAATAGTTTATAATTGATTCATGTAAATTACAATGCTACTAGAAATAGATATCAGAAAATTAGAGTCATCAGAAAGAACCCATATACCTCAAAGTACAACTAACATACAACCTCAAAATATCTCACTGGGCAAAAACCAAAAACGAAACAAGGACCATGATGGTGTAAATTGAAAAAGACAAAGAACTGAATGATAAAGAAATACTACAAATCAAAGTGTGATGCACACAGCTACCAGGAATTTAAAGAAAAATTTGTTTTCTGAAAGTTTTTATATTAGAAGAGAACAAAAAGAAATTAATGAGCTAAGCTTTCAATGTAAGACATTAGATAACAAACAGAATAATTAAAATATGAGCAGAAATTAATAAAAGGAAAACAAAAAATGTCAAACAAGTAAAAAGCCGTGTTTTCTTAAGTCAGCTAGACAAATAAAACAACCCAAACCTCTGATTGGCATACAAAAAGACAACAATTATAGATACAGTATAGGTGAAAGAGAATTTTAAAATTGCTTTCATGCCAAAACATAGGTGAAAAGGAAAGTTTTCAAGAAAAATAAACTTAGTAAAACTGACCCCCAAAAGTAGAATACTTAAATGTAACTATTTAAGAAATTAAATCAATAGATGTTAACCTACACATCCACACCCTAAAACAAAAAACAAACCAGAATCAAAACACAAGAATATATGGAGTTCTCAGGCAAGTTCACTACACATTATCCAACGAATGGATAATTTCACCTGCCTTCAAGTTCTCTCAGGAAATACTAAATTACCAACTCATTTCATGACGAATTCGGCCAAAAATTACAAGAAAGATAAATTAAAGTTCAATATGATGAACATAGTATAAAAATTCTAAACAAGATACTAGTGATCTGAGTCCTTCAACATATAAAAATAGAGTAGATCATGAGAAAGTTGGGTTTTTACCACTAATGCTAGGTTGATTGAACAATCAAACATTGGTTAATATAATTTATCACATTGACATATAAAAGACAAACACATATGAACAGCTTAATAATCACTGGGAAATACTTTTATAAAATGAAACACCCACTCATAAGAATTATTAGTACATTAATATTTTATTTCATATGTGATAAAATGTATTGGTGATAGAGGCAGTATGCTGATCAAATGTTCCATGTTCCCCTATATTTCCCATACCCAGTCAGAGCCATATAACTACTTACACCCAAAAGATTCTGAGTGGCCTATCAACAATTTTCCATTTTTCTTTCCCCAACATGGTCATAAAGTTACCACAAATTCAAAGTAACTTAAATCCTTAAAGAGTTGCCTAGACACCAAGCAGAATTTGTGTCATGCCAGAAACAAACTGTTGATATAATTCATAGAGATTTTGTCTACCCTGTCATCAGTAATATAGACAAAGAATTCATAACCAGAATTAATAATAAACGGCTTTACAACTCAATTGGAAAATTATAAACTATGCAGTAGAAAAAAATAGGCAAAAGATATGAACAGACATCACAGAAGGTGAAATTGGGAGAAGTGAAAATGAAATAACCATCAAAGATCCTCAACACCACTATTTTTTTTTAACATCTTTATTGGAGTATAATTGCTTTACAATGTTGTGTTAGTTACTGCTGTATAACAAAGTGAATCAGCTATATGTATACATACATCCCCATATCCCCTTCCTCTTGCGTCTCCCTCCCTCCCTCCCTATCCCACCCCTCTAGGTGGGTCACAAAGCACCGAGCTAATCACCCTGTGCTATGCAGCTGCTTCCCACTAGCTATCTATTTTACATTCGGTAGTGTATATATATCAATGCCACTCTCTCACATCGTCCCAGGTTATGCTTCGCCCTCCCCATGTCCTCAAGTACATTCTCTACGTCTGCGTCTTTATTCCTGTCCTGCCCCTATGTTCATCAGAACCATTATTTTTTCAGATTCCATAGATATGCCTAGCATACGGTATTTGTTTTTCTCTTTCCAACTTACTTGACTCTGTGTGACAGAATCTAGGTCCAGCCACCTCACTACAAATAACTCAGTTTTGTTTCTTTTCATGGCTGACTAATATTCCGTTGTATACATGTGCCACATCTTCTTTAACCATTCATCTGTAGGTGGACACTGAGGTTGCTTCCATGTCCTGGCCATTGTAAATAGTGCTACAATGAATATTGTGGTACATGCTTCTTTTTGAACTATGGTTTTCTCAGGGTATATGCCCAGTAGTAGGATAGCTTGGTCATATGGTAGTTCTATTTTTAGTTTTTTAAGGAACCTCCATACTGTTCACCATAGTGGCTGTATCAATTTACATTTCCACCAACAGTGCAAGAGGGTTCCCTTTTCTCCACACCCTCTCCAGCATTTATTGTTTCTAGATTTCTTGATGATGGCCATTCTGACCGGTGTGAGGTGATACCTCATTATAGATTTGATTTGCATTTCTCTAATGATTAGTGATGTTGAGCATCTTTTCATGTGTGTGTTGGCAATCTGTATATCTTCTTTGGAGAAATGTCTATTTAGGTCTTCCTCCCGTTTTTGGATTGAGTTTCTTGTTTTCTTGATATTGAGCTTCATGAGCTGCTTGTATATTTTGGAGATTAATCCTTTGTCAGTTGCTTCATTTGCAAATATTTTCTTCCATTCTGAGGGCTGTCTTTTCTTCTTGTTTATGGTTTCCTTTGCTGTACAAAAGCTTTTAAGTTTCATTAGGTCCCATTTGTTTATGTTTGTTTTTATTTCCATTTCTCTAGGAGGTGGGTCAAAAAGGATCTTGCTGTGATTAATGTCATAGTGTTCTGCCTATGTTTTCCTCTAAGAGTTTTATAGTGTCTGGCCTTACACTTATGTCCTTAATCCAATTTGAGTTTATTTTTGTGTATAGTCTTAGGAAGTGTTCTAATTTCATTCTTTTACATGTAGCTGTCCAGTTTTCCCAGCACCACTTATTGAGCAGGCTGTCTTTTTTCCACTGTATATTCTTGCCTCCTTTATCAAATATAAGGTGACCATATTTGTGTGGGTTTATCTCTGGGCTTTCTATCCTGTTCCACTGATCTATATTTTTGTGTTTGTGCCAGTACCATACAGAAGTCATGGAGCCTGATTCCTCCAACTCCGTTTGTCTTTCTCAAGATTGCTTTGGCTATTCGGGGTTTTGTGTTTCCATACAAACTGTGAAATTTTTTGTTCCAGTTCTGTGAAAAATGCCATTGGTAGATTGATAGGGATTGCACTGAATCTGTACACTGCTTTGGGTAGTATAGTCATTTTCACAATGTTGATTCTTCCAATCCAAGAACATGGTATATCTCTCTATTGTTTGTACCATCTTTAATTTCTTTCACCAGTGTCTTAGAGTTTTCTGCATAAAGGTCTTTTGTCTCCTTAGGTAGGTTTATTCCTAAGTATTTTATTCTCTTTGTTGAAATGGTAAATGGGAATGCTTCCTTAATTTCTCTTTCAGATTTTTCATCATTAGTGTATAGGAATGCAAGAGATTTCTGTGAATTAACTTTATATCCTGCTACTCTACCAAGTTCATTGATTAGCTCTAGTAGTTTTCTGTTAGCATCTTTAGGATTTCCTGTGTATAGTATCATGTCATCTGCAGTGACAATTTTACTTCTTCTTTTCTAATTTGGATTCCTTTTATTTCTTTTTCTTCCCTGATTGCTATGGCTAAAACTTTCAAAACTATGTTGAATAATAGTGCTGAGAGTGGAAAACCTTGTCTTGTTCCTGATCTTAGTGGAAATGGTTTCAGTTTTTCACCACTGAGAATGATGTTGGCTGTGGGTTTGTCATATATGGCCTTTATTATGTTGAGGAAGGTTCCCTCTATGCCTACTTTCTGGAGAGTTTTTAGCATAAATGGGCATTGAATTTTGTTGAAAGCTTTTTCTGCATCTATTGAGATGATCATATGGTTTTTATCCTTCAATTTGTTAATATGGTATGTCACATAGATTGGTTTGCATACATTAAAGAACACTTCCATTCCTGGGATAAACCCCACTTGATCATGGTGTATGATCCTTTTAATGTGCTGTTGGATTCTGTTTGCTAGTACTTTGTTGAGGATTTTTGCATCTATGTTCATCAGTGATATTAGCCTGTAGTTTTCTTTTTTTGTGACATCTTTCTTTAGTTTTAGTATCAGGGTGATGGTGGTCTCATAGAAAGAGTTTGGGAGTGTTCCTCCCTCTGCTATATTTTGGAAGAGTTTGAGAAAGATAGGTGTTAGCTCTTCTCTAAATGTTTGATAGAATTCGCCTCTCACGCCATCTGGTCCTGGGCTTTGGTTTGTTGGAAGATTTTTAATCACAGTTTCAATTTCAGTGCTTGCAATTGGTCTGTTTATATTTTCTATTTCTTCCTGTTTCAGTCTCAGTAGGTTGTGCTTTTCTAAGAATTTGTCCATGTCTTCCAGGTTGCCCATTTTATTGGCATATAGTTGCTTGTAGTAGTCTCTTATGATCCGTTGTATTTCTGCAGTGTCAGTGGTTACTTCCCCATTCTCATTTCTAATTCTATTGATTTGAGTGTTCACCCTTTTTTTCTTAATGAGTCTGGTTAATGGTTTATCAATTTTGTTTATCTTCTCAAGGAAGCAGCTTTTGGTTTTATTGATCTTTGCTATTATTTCCTTCATTTCTTTTTCATTTATTTCTGATCTGATTTTATGATTTCTTTCCTTCTGAATTTTGGTTTTGTTTTTTTTTCTTCTTCTCTCTCTGATTGCTTAAGGTGTAAGGTTACGTTGTTTTTTTGAGATTTTTCTTGTTTCTTGAGTTAGGATTGTATTGCTATAAACTTCCTTCTTAGAACTGCTTTTGCTTCATCCCATGGGTTTTGGGTTGCCTTGTTTTCATTGTCATTTGTTTCTAAGTATTTTTTGATTTACTCTTTGATTTCTTCAGTGATCTCTTGGTTATTTAGTAACATATTGTTTAGCCTCCATATGTTTGTATTTTTTACAGTTTTTTTCCTGTAATTGATTAGTTTCATAGCGTTGTGGTCTGAAAAGATACTTGATACAATTTCAATTTTCTTAAATTTACCAAGGTTTGATTTGTGACCCAAGATATGGTCTATCCTGGAGAATGTTCCATGGGCACTGGAGGAGAAAGTGTATTCTGTAATTTTTAGATGGAATGTCCTATAAATATCAATTAAGTCCATCTTGTTTAATGTGTCATTTAAAGCTTGTGTTCCCTTATTTATTTTCATTTTGGATGATCTGTCTGTTGGTGACAGTGGGGTGTTAAATTCCCCTACTATTATTGTGTTACTGTTGACTTCCCCTTTTATGGCTGTTAGCATTTGCCTTATGTATTGAGGTGCCCCTATGTTGGGTGCATAAATATTTACAATTGTTATATCTTCTTGGATTGCTCCCTTGATCATTATGTAGTGTCCTTCTTGTCTCTTGTAATAGTCTTTATCTTAAAGTCTATTTCTTCTGATATGAGAATTGCTACTCCAGCTTTCTCTTGATTTCCATTTGCGTGAAATATCTTTTTCCATCCCCTCACTTTCAATCTGTATGTGTCCCTAGGTTGGAAGTGGGTCTCTTGTAGACAGCTTATATATGGGTCTTGTTTTTGTACCCATTCAGCCATTCTATGTTTTTTGGGTGTGGCATTTAATCCACTTATATTTAAGGTAGTAATTGATATGTATGTTTCTACTACTATTTTCTAAATTGTTTTGGGTTTGTTATTGTAGGTCTTTTCCTTCTCTTGTGCTTACTGCCTAGAGAAGATCCTTTAGCACTTGTTGTAAAGCTGGTTTGGTGGTGCTGAATTCTCTTAACTTTTGTTTGTCTGTAAACATTTTAATTTCTCCAGCAAATCTGAATGGGTAATCAGATTTACTCTCCCCTTCTTGGGTACAGTAATCTTGGTTGTAGGTTTTTCCCTTTCATCACTTTAAATATGTCCTGCCACTTCCTTGTGACCTGCAGGGTTTCTGCTGAAAGATAAGCTGTTAACCTAATGGGCATTCCCTTGTGTGTTATTTGTTGCTTTTCCCTTGCTGCTTTTAATATTTTTTCTTTGTATTTAATTTTTGATAGTTTTATTAATATGTGTCTTGGAATGTTTCTCCTTGGATTTATCCTGTATGGGACTCTCTGTGCTTCCTGGGCTTGATTGACTATTTCCTTTCCCATGTTAGGGAAGTTTTCAACTATAATCTCTTCAAATACTTTTTGTCTGTTTTTTTTTCTCTTCTTCTAGGACCCCTATAATTCGAATGTTGGTGCATTTAATGTTGTCCCAGAGGTCTCTGAGACTGTCCTCAAGTCTTTTCATTCTTTTTTCTTTATTCTGCTCTGTAGTAGCTATTTCCATTATTTTGTCTTCCACATCACTTATCCGTTCTTCGGCCTCAGTTATTCTGCTATTGATTCCTTCTAGAGAATTTTTAATTTCATTTACTGTGGTGTTCATCATTGTTTGTTTGCTCTCTAGTTCTTCTAGGTCCTTGTTAAAAGTTCCTTTATTTTCTCCATTCTATTTCCAAGATTTTGGATCATCTTTACTGTCATTACTCTGAATTCTTTTTCAGGTAGACTGCCTATTTCCTTTTCATTTGTTTGGTCTGGTGGGTTTTTACCTTGCTCCTTCATCTGTTGCATTTTTCTTATTTTGCTTAACTTACTGTGTTTGGGGTCTCCTTTTCACAGGCTGCAGGTTTGTAGTTCCTGTTGTTTTTGGTGTCTGCCCCCAGTGGGCGAGGTTGGATCAGTGGCTTGTGTAGGTTTCCTGGTGGAGGGGACTGGTGCCTGTGTTCTGGTGGGTGGGGCTGGATCTTGTCTTTCTGGTGGGCAGGGCCACATCCAGTGGTGTGTTTTGGGGTGTCAGTGAACTTAGTATGATTTTAGGCAGCCTGTCTGCTAATGGGTAGGGTTGTGTTCCTGTCTTGCTAGTTGTTTGGCATGGGGTGTCCTGCACTGGAGTTTGCTGGCTGTTGGGTGCAGCTGGGTCTTAGCTTTGAGTCAGAGATCTCTGGAGAGCTCTCACCAATTGATATTACATGAGGCCCGGAGGTCTCTGGTGGTCCAATATCCTGAACTTGGCTCTCCCACCTCAGAGGCTCAGGCCTGACACCAGGCTGGAGCACCAATACCCTGTCAGCTACACAACTCTGAAGAAAAAGGAGAAAAAGAGAAAGAAAAAAAATAAAAATAATAAATAAAAAAAAGAAAAAATTATTTTAAAAATTAATAATCATTAAAAACAAAAGAAGAGAGCATCAAAACCAATAAACAAATCCACCAATGATAACAAGCGCTAAACACTAAACTAAGATAAACATAAAAATCAGAAACAAATCAGTCACAGACAGCAAACCCCAAGTCTACAGTTGCTCCCAGAGTCCACCACCTCAATTTTGGGATAAGTCGTTGTCTATTCAGGGATGCAGGGTACATCAAGTTGACTGTGGGGAATTAATCTGCTGCTCCTCAGGCTGCATGGAGATATTTCCCTCTCTCTCCTTTGTTTGCCCAGGTCCTTGGGTTCAGCTTTGGTTTAGGCCCCACCTCTGTGTATAGGTAGCCTTCAGGAATCTGTTCCCTGCCCAGACAGGAGGGGGTTAAAGCAGTGGCTGATTAGGGGGCTCTTGCTCATTCAGGTCAGGGAGAGGGAGGGGTACAGTAGTTATAACTGAAATACAGGGAGAGTCTGAGGCAGCAGAGGCCGGCATGATGTTGCAACAGACTGGGGCACACCATGTGTTCTCCCAAGGAATTTGTCCCTGGATCACGGGACCCTGGTAGTGGTGAGCTGCACAGGCTCCTGGGAGGGGAGGTATGGATAGGTATGGACCTGTGCTTGCACACAAGCCTCTTGCTGGCTGCAGCAGCAGCCTTAGCATTTCATGGCCGTCTCTGGTGTCTGCGCTGATAGCCGCAGCTCACACCCATCTCTGGAGCTCGTTTAGGAGGTGTTCTGAATCTCTTCTCCTTGTGCACCCTGAAACAATGGTCTCTTGCCCCTTAGGCAGATCCAGACTTTTTCCCAGACTCCTTCCTGGTTAGCTCTGGCACAATAGCCCTTCAGGCTGTGTTCACGCAGCCAACCCCAGTCCTCTCCCTGGGATCTGACCTCCAAAGCCTGAGCCTCAGCTCCCAGCCCCCACCCGCCCCAGCGGTTGAGCAGACAAGCCTCTCAGACTGGTGAGTGCTGGTCGGCACCAATCCTCTGTGCGGGAATCTCTCTGCTTTGCCCTCTGCACCCCTGTTGCTGCGCTCTCCTCTGTGGCACCGAAGCTTCCCCACCGCCCACACCCCGTCTCCACCAGTGAAGGGGCTTCCTAGTGTGTGGACACTTTTCCTCCTTCACAGCTCCCTCCCAGAAGTGCAGGTCCCATCCCTATTCTTTTGTCTCTGTTTTTTTTTTTTTTTTTCTTTTGCCCTACCCAGGTATGTGGGGAGTTTCTTGCCTTTTGGGAAGTCTGAGGTCTTCTGCCAACATTCAGTAGGTGTTCTGTAGTTGTTCCACAGGTAGATGTATTTCTGATGTATTTGTGGGGAGGAAGGTGATCTCCACATCTTATTCCTCCACCATCTTGAAGGTCCCCCCTCAACCCCACTATTAAATGGAAAAATGCAAAATAAAACCATATGTTTTATAATTTCATACCTATCCTATTGGCAAAACTTTAAATGTCTGACAATGTTAACTGCTGGCTAGAAAGTGGAGCAACAGGAGCTCATATATGGCTGGTGGGTGTGGATTGAGACAACCACTTTAGCAAGCAACCTGATAAAATTTTGCAAAGTTGAAAGTGCTCTAACTTCAACTTATGCTCAAATGCTGTGACTTCTATATTCCTTTCTCTGACTCTCCAAACAGTCTGAGGCAAATCTCATATTTGTGCTAAATTACATGAACTTTCATTAGAGTTACAGCACACATTAGTTACCTCAGGGCTTCCCAGAATCCAAACACACTTACCCCCTTTGGGGAAATACAAGAAGTTAACCAGAGGTTTTGTTATTTGCAAGCAACAGCCTTGATTCCTCATTAACGTACTCAGGTTAAAGCAATGATCTTTTCATACCTATGTGCTCAGCCTCTAGTAGAAGACCCGGCTCATAGTAAGCACTCAAACAAAAGTGATCAATTTAAAAGTACTGAGTAGTTCCCAGGTACAAATTAGATTCTTTGCAATGTGGTTAATGAAGACATTACTTGTAATATCAGAATAGCAGCTTAATAAACATCATTCAAAGAAAGCTCCTCAAAGATAAATTCAGTGTGCAAGATTTGGCCTATTTTATATAACCTTTAATTTCTTCTCAATTTACATTTTATTTTCAAGGTACTATTTTTCTCTTCCAGGAACAAATTATTTGAAGAACCCAAAGTAACTCTTAGGGTGTTGTACTTTAGATGTGTTAGAAATCTATTTAGCTAGAAAAAAATGCAATAATTCACTTATATATGAAATGTTTTTCCACTTTACAAACATATATGACCCTTTCCCTATCACAAGCTTCCTGTGATCAAATGTCCATGAAACATATGAGCATAATGAGTCCTGATAACTTCCTGAACTGGAAAAACACAATGATTTTGCAAAACCAGGGGGACTTAGCTCTTTTTTTCTTTTGTATTCTTGAAGTAATTATTCCATGGCCTATTCAGGGAGATCAATATAGCTTTAGCTTTGTTTTATATAGCTGGGCAGTCATGATGGTAACTGAAAGTTCATCTGGGTTTTTAATTGAATGTGTTCCTAAAGATGCACCAAAACAGATCAGAATGACTTGCTTTTAATTTCCTTTGGGCAAGTTGCTGGCGTGGGCAATGTTGAATTACCATTTTGCCTCTTTTTCCTTTTTCTCTTCTTTTTGAGTCTGTCCCTTTGAGCAACAGTGCAATAGCTGCTGGCTATGCAATTAGGCATCTCTGTCTGCCTCCCCTTCAATATTTTTCTCCTTATTAAGCTAGTAGGAAAATGTTAAGCCCCTAGGCATCTGCATCTATTAATAGGAAGAGGAGATTAACTGTCACCATTGCATAGATTCATGATGAGTAGACTGCTGGCAGAGTTCTCTTTTATTTCCTCCTTTTTAGTAACAAGAAAGCCACGGGCATCTTTGCAACATCATAAGGTGGCTCAGCAGTAGGGCCTCTAATCTGGTCTCTGATGGGATGTTGTTGGCCCTCCATCTTGAATTGTCCATCCACAGGATTAGGACAAAGGAAACAATTACACTTAGTCCGAGACTCTCCTTTTACAGATGAAGCAATAGAGGTCATGTGATGAGTCAGAGGGCAGGCAGGTAATTAATGACTAAGCAGAAACAAGTAGAGTATCTAGATGAAACCGAGCAATGGGCTCCTGCGCCAGCATCACAGAAAGCCATACTCTGACAGTGGGTGTTTGTAACAAAGTGTTTATTGCAGAACACCAAGCAAGGCAGTGGGAGACAAGTTTCAGATCCACTCCAAGTTGGTCTTTGACTTAGGGGTCTTTTAAAAGGGAAGAACAAAGAAGCTGAGGTTAATCATGGTCGTGTGACATTTCTTGATAATAGTTTTGGGGGTCAGAATGTCTATGGTTGGACTTCCCTGGTGGCACAATGGTTAAGAATCCGCCTGCCAATGCAGGGGACATGGGTTTGATCCCTAGTCCGGGAAGATCCGACATGCAGCGAAGCAACTAAGCCCGTGTGTCACAAATACTGAGCCTGCATGCTGCAACTACTGAAGCCTGCACGCTTAGAGCCTGTGCTCCGCAACAAGAGAAACCACCACAATGAGAAACCCATGCACCACAACGAAGAGTAGCCCCCCAGCCTCGTTGCAACTAGAGAAAGCCGGCGCACAGCAACGAAGGCCCAACACAGACAAAAATAAATAAATAATAAAATTAAAAAAAAAAAAAGAACGTCTATGGCTTACAAGTCTCTAGTCTGGTTGTCCCTGACCCAGGGGTGTGTAAGCTCATCCTGCCTTGGAGAAACAACCTGAGTTTATACATTAACGATGTTATAGACAACAGCAATTTTAGACATCTGACTCTGGTTGATTATTGTTTAGTTAGCACAGGATTAAAGTCAGAGGGGGACAAGAAAGGGAACAACACAAAAGAATAAAGCTTTGAATAGGGAGGGGTCAATCATAAACTTGGCAGGCGAACTCAGTTTTAGGGGAAGTCGGTTTCATGGGTATCCTACCACTTCTATAAAAGTTCTGAAATTTTTTATATACCTTATTTTGGGACCAAGATTTAATATCTTTCAGAAGTGAAACATTTAGAAAATTATTTTTTCTGGGATAATAAAAAATGTGTCAACAAAATTGTCTGAACAGAATTAATGGAAAAGTGTTTGTTGAAAGGAAAGATGGTAAGTGTGTATCTGGTATGAGACATTCCAAAAGAGTTTTCACTTAATTCAAAAATGCTATTTTCAAACCATCTGAGGATTCTCAATTCAGACAATTCATAAGGGTCTAGGTTTTTTTGTTCCTACAAAAAAACAATTTAAAAACATAATTATGTAAGCTAAAAATTAGCAAACACAGAGAGGTAGTTTGAAATCACATAATGAAATGATTCTCCAAGTGTGACACCTGTAAAATGAAGAAGGCTATGTTAATACTACTTACATCATAGTGTTGTTATGAAGATTTAATGAGTTGGTATAGATAAAGTGCTTAGAACAGTGCCTGGCATATTATAAGCATTATGTATATTATGTACTCTTACCATTAACCTATTGTCACACTACAAGTAATCTACTGTATTAACTGATTAGAATTTAGCTTCAGGAATGGTCTTGAAGAACAAGACTATTAGAAATAAAAGATATAAAGAAGATTTTTTTAAGTTCCTATGGGGAAGATAAACTTGAGTTGAGGGCCTCACTGGGGTACCTGAGAATTAAGGTTACTTATGGACCTTGCATTCTCTAAGATATTAAGAAGCATTTGCCACAGAAATGCAATAGAAAACAAACCTCATTGCTTCATGTTTCATTATGAGTTTTCTAAAGGTATACATACCTTCTGTGGATAACGGGGCTTTATTTTCCACAAAAAAAATTCTCAATTGTTTCTCTGGATCTTTGAGACAACCAATATATTTCACCTGTTCCTGGCCTAGTGTCACTTCATAGGAATCTGTAAAGAGATCTGTAAAAGAAGAAAATACTGAGACATCCTTTGACTAGGAAACAAAAGAATGAAGCCTGTCATCTTTTATTCTTCCTTCCTCTTTGACCAGTGCTTTTCAAACTTGAATGTGCATACAGATCACCTGGGGAATTTGTTCAAATGCAGATTTTGATTCACTGGGTCTCCCCTGGGGCCCGTGAGTCTACATTTCTAACAAGCTTCCAAGATGCCAATATTGCTGGCTCGGTCTTCACTCTTTATGTAGCAAGGATTTCTATCACATCTGATTATTAACAAATTCTGTTGATTCTTTCTCCATGGACCCTTGGATGGCATTTCTTCTGTAGTCTTCCTGGTTCACGCACTTAACCTTCCAAGCACACCTCTGATTTTTAGTCTTCCTCACTCCAATTCACGTCTCGCCACTGCCAAAGTCATCTTTTCCAAATAGTGTTTTGATCTCACTCACCCTGTGCTAAAAAACTTTCAGTAGATCACCTGCCGAAGATTCATTTACTGGGCATCAACTATGTGATGAGGGCTCCACTATATCCTCAGAATACAAAGAGGAAAAAAACACAGGTTCTATCCTGGAAAGCTCAAACATAACAATTTTAAAACAATATATATATAAAAAAAGGCAATTGTATAGATATAAGGTCATATCAGAAAAATTAGAAAACTTTTGTTGTTATGATTAAGGTTTCTCATTATCCACAGCCTTTTATGCCAGATTAGCCCCACATTTAGGATGTATGATTCTAGAGTTTCAAGGATTCAAGATTTATTATTATAGACCATAAGTGTCTTTAGAACTTTTTGGTGTCCATGTTGGTTATTCAAACCACATTTCTGCTGTCCTGAGAGTGAGTCCTTTGAGGCTTAAGGGATGAACAAGATAATTGTCCCTGAATCTTCTGAATGTTCTGTAAGGTCTGGTATAAGAGCCTTATATCAGGATTTCTGTGCTCAGAATCATCTTCCTTTTTCTCAAACTTCTCATATTTGAAGCAACTTATCTCATGCTATATACTAAAAGTCTGATCAGAAGATGAGCCCCTGATAATGACTTTAGCATGCCCTCTCCCTTTCTGAAAGAAAATAGCTTTTTTCCTCTGAAAAAAATATTTCTTATGTCCTTCAAGGTCCAGCTTTAAACCACCTTCTCCCTAAAGCCTTCTCTATTTAAGTGACCTCTGATTCTTCTTAATTCCCAGGAATCTTCATGGCTAGATACTCGGTGGGGATTTATCACATGCTTCATATTTTCTAATTGTTTTATAAAATTTTTAGAACTTAAAAGTCAGAACACTGTCTGGTATTTCTATGTACTGTACTCCACAAACCACTCTATATGGTAGTCATGTTAGTATTTTCATAGGCACTTGATAGTGAAGATGGTGATAATTGGGTTTAGCACTGGGATAATGGTCCTGTCTTTGGGGGCCACATCCAAATGGAAGATCTCTTTCTGAAAGGATAATCAAGGTGTTGGAGGATCCAGAAGTGTATACACTTCATCTGGAGAAAATGTATATATTCATCAGGACATTTCTGGGTGACTTGATGACTGTTTTCAAATATTGAAAAACTCTCATGGAAGACTGGGATTGGATTATTATTTGTGACAGAATATTCTGTGCTGTATTAGTATTATAACTTCCACTTCAGGCTAAGCCTGAAGACATCATGGCACTTGGGTTACCTGGGACAGTTTGGAAAGAGGAGGAAGCCAGTGCATGTGAGAATCAAATCTACAGGACTGGACTTGCTGTCTAGCTATGCCCAACGATGAATAACCTGCATTTCACCTTGTCCAGACCAAAAGACTAATACATAACGGTTAGCTCAGAAAGAAGGCAGGACTAAATCTGGCACTTAACAGCCTCAGTGCCTATGGCTGAAAAGGGCTAGAGTAGGCAAGGCATAATATGGAAGGACGTGACAGAAAGAAATATTTCATTTCAATATTTTTGAAAATGTGCTTTATCACTATTTTTTTAAAAAAATGTTCTTTGCTTTTTGAGAACGGATGCGAATTATATCATTAAATGATTTTTCTGATAAAACAAGACATGCCTTCAATAGGAAACAAATACTAAGAGAGTTTTCCAAATTGTTCAGTCCTTTCTACCCAAGTGACAAACAAGGAAACACAGAACAATAAAGGTAAAGAGAACATCTGAGTACAGAGCAAAGTTTATATACATTTAATAGCAAGCTAAGGAGCAGTCTACAACAAAGACTTGTAAACATAGCTGTTTGGAAAATGTTGAGATTGATATCGGATACCTTTGATATCTTTTTTAAAATAAACTATTTTTAGAGTAGTTTTTGGTTTACAGAAAAATTAAAAGGATAATACGGAGAGTTTCCATAAGCCTACACTTTGTTTCCCTATCCTTAACGTTTTATCTTAGCATATATATTTGGTGTAATTAAAGACTGATATTGATACATACTAACTAAAGCCCATACTTTATTCAGAGTTCCTTAATTTTTACCTAATGTCCTTTTCAGTTCCAAAATCCCTTCTAGGACACCACATGGCATTTAGTCATCATATCTCCTTAGGCTCCTTTAGGCTGTTAAGAGTTTCTCAGACTTTCATGTTTTTAATGACCTTGACAATTTTGAGGAATATTGATCAGAGAGATTGTAGAATGTCCCTCACCTGAGATTTGTCTGATGTTTTACTCATAATTAGTCTGAGGTTATAGTTTTTGAAAGGAAAAACACAGAAGTAAAGTGCCATTTGTATCACATATCAAGGATCCATACCATCAAAATGACTATAGGAATTTTTCTTGGTGTTCTTTATCAACTTAAGCAAATTCCCCTCTATTCCTAATTTGCTGTGACTTTTTAAAAATCATAAATGGTTATTGGATCTTGTCAATTTTTTGCCTCGATTGATATGATCGTGTGATTTTCCTTTTTAACCTGCTGATATAATAGATTATATTGGCTGATTCGTTTTCAAATATTTAATCAACCTTGCACACCTGAAAAAAATCCTACTTGGTAGTGGTGTGTGGTGTATAATTTATGCATTATCAGATTTGATTTGCTAATATTTTGAAGATTTTTACATCTATGTTCATGAGAGAGACTGATCTGTGGTTTTCTTTTCTAGTAATGTCTTTACCTGGTTTTGGTATTGGGGTAATGCTGGCCACATGAAATGAGTTAGAATGGGTTTCCTCTGCTTCTATTTACGGGAAGAGATTGTAGAGAATTGATGTCATTTATTCCTTAAATGTAAGGTAAAATTCAACAGTAAAAAAATCTGAGCCTCTTGCTTTCTTTTTTGGAATATAGTTGACCCTTCAACAACATGGGTTTGAACTGTGCAGGTCCACTTATACAGGGAATCTTTTCAATAAATACGTACTACAGTACCACATGATCTGTATTTGGTTGAATCCAAGGATATGGAACCTTGGATGTGGATCCATGGATATGAAGGATCGACTGTAAAGTTATATGTAAATTTTTTACTGCATGGGGGTCCCACCCCTAACCCCCATGTTGTTCAAGGGTCAACTGTATATTAATATTTAGTTCAATTTCTTTAATAGATATAAGAGCTTAGGAAAGGAGGTGGTTGTGTGCGTGCTCTGAATTGGTTGGTTTGCATTTGAAAAGCACAGTTGCTGGCAGGTGGCTCATCATCTCTAGGAATCAGCTAACCTTGAGAGGGGGAGTTCCTCCAGAGTCAGCAAGACCCCAGACGTCAAGACATCAGAATATATAAAACAGAAAGCATGGTTGATACCTGGCTCCAGAGACTTCTGCTTCAGGTAAGCAAATCTCAACCTGTAGCTCCATGGAGTTAGTTGTCTCTCCAGATTTCAGGGTGGCAATTTTCCTTACAGCCACAGTTCTCTGATGGGCCCACGAAAAGTTACTGATTTTCAATCTGTTCAGCTTTTTCTTGTTGTAAGGAAGGAAGTGATGACTTCTAACCTCATTACATGTCAGGATTGAAACCAGATGTCTCCAACCAATTTTTAATTGTTCTGCTGACTTTAGTTTCATGCCAAGCTTAACATATTCGCAGTAGCTTCCAGATTCAATGGAATTACACTGAGAAGTTGCTTTTTATAGAAAATTTTGCTCAGCCTAGGAGTGGGATGACAGGCAGTTCATTCATACAGTACCATGTGCTTTTATTTTGCTTTAAAATGTAAGATAAAAAGATATAAAAATATTATCTCTGTTTTTTTTAGGAAACTGCCAAGAAATTAAGTTAGTTATTCAACATTATTTAAAGCAGCTAAGAAATAAATGACATGAAACTATGATAATTTCTTTCTTTTGTTATCTGCTGAAAAAAGGAGTGGATTAGAAATCCTGACTCAAGTTTGAGTGTTGAGTATTAATTACCAGCTGGGTATCCTTACAAATAATTGACTCCTAAATTTCTCAGTTTGTGAATTTGGATAATGTTACTTACCTTTCTAATTTAAGGTATAGTTAAGAGCATAAAAGGCATGTGAAAGCTTTAAATTTGCATTACAAAGAGCTACAGAAATGTAGGAAAGTAATATCCTTGTTAATAACTCTCATGCACATTCTCCTAAGTGTAGGTTTTAAAGGGGGCAGAGAGTTTCTAATTCTGGTTTAAAGAAAGCACAGCCTCAGGACACACGCATGTTAAGAATGAGTAAATTGAGGATCCAAACAGAATACCAATGGATGGGACACATGGGTTCTGTATTTTTAAATCATCCTCACTCAGTGACAGAGGCTAAAAGACTCTGAGATGAGAAGGAATAAGTAAGCATAAGAAAATGAAGGATAACAAATAAGACTCGTCAAAATAAACAACCAAGTACATGATTTCTCAAAAAAGTTAACTAGTTAGGAAATTTAAATCACTTCTGTGACAGAGAATACTCCTGTTAGGGGCTGATGAAACCAAGTGGGGATCCCAACACATATTACCATGTCTGCTGGAAAGACCAACAAACAACTTATGTTCCTGGCTTGACAATATGTCTTTTTCTTTAGTAGTAAATTCAGCCCAAATGACAAACTACAGACAGAAAATGATCATAGATTGTGCTGTGGGTAATAACACTGGGCAGAGAACTTTATTGCCCACTAAACTTTTGTCCCAGGTGTATCATAAAGCACTGGGGTGAGTGCAAAAATTGCCCTTATATTGTCTGTTTTCCACAATTGTGTTCCTATTTTTTAACACTGATAGTGAAGTTTTATATCACTCACTGTTTGTCTGTATCTCGGTTCCATAGCAAATGCAAGACATCTGGCAAAAGTCTAAATGAATTTACTTCCTCAGGATATTTAACTTTAGGAAAGAGTGAGGAAAGGAGTCAGCATTTCTTGAGCACCTACTGTATACCTAGCTCTGTGGAAGCTGATGTGTGTTAAAGGAAGTAGGTGGCAAGCCAAGCTAAGTTGGATTTGGATCCTTGTTTACACAAGCTGGGTGACTTCAGGCCACGTGTTCACTCTCACAGAGCCTTGGTCTTTTTTTCTCTTGTCCTTTGTAAATTTGGGATAATAATACAATCTGCAATAAAGGATTTTGGAAATTTGGTATATGGAAAGTACTTATTGCTATCCTAGCACAAAGATGTCAAGTATTTTTTATTTGCAAGTATTATCTCAGACCATCCTAAAAAGCTCTGTAAATTAGGTATCTTTCTGCCCCATTTTACAGAAAAGAAAGTGGAAAAAGTTAAGAAATTTGCCCAAGTGAGAAATATGGCAGGATTTGAAGCATACTTTTTCTGGCTTTCATATCTTCCAGATCTTAGCTCTTTCTACTCTATTATGGAATTGTGGAAAACACATTTTAATATGTAATATTAGCATATTATTTATGCTATGCTATGTTATGCCATAAATATTACATAACACCCGTGTTATATATATTCAAGCCCTTTGCATCTTCTCTTTAACCTAAAATACTAACTTTGCTTATGTCTTTCTTAGAGCCCAAGGTTTTGAATTTTGAAGTAAAGTGGTAATATATCTCTCAATCACATTTCTTTGTGAGAAAAATTCAGACCATTTTCACACTGTGAGGAAGGGTAAAAAGTTTAGAAACTCCCAATATGGTTTCTGTGTTCAGACACCATAAGGATCATTGTGTTATATGAACTGAAAGGTGAATGCTTGCAACAGAATTGCAAAATATATAGCAAAATAATAAGAAACGTACATTTTGCAAATATTATTTGGAAAAATTTTTGCAAAATTAGCAATGATTTCTATAAAATTTAATTTATAAATTCATATTTATAATTAAGCTTATGATTGTTTTGTCTTTATTTCGTTTATGGCAAACTTGTAACTAGTTCTGAATAACAATTTTCAAATACAAAAAAAATATGGATTAGGCAAATTAAATTCATTATTGAAATAACCTGCATACAAAATTTTATAAAATAGAAAAAAATGGAAAATGTTCGAAAATATATCCATTATACCTGGGTCCTTGTGCTTCCTTAACTGGTAAAAGAACTGAGATTTCTTTAAAGACCTAATTTTTTAAAATTGAAAAGTAATGTGTTTTTTAATTTTTAAAATTTGACTGCAGATAAAGTAGACTATCATCATATCAATTTTATTTAATTCCCATGATGTGTTTGAGAGAGAAAAATGTAAATGAAGTGTGCATGGAATTCTGCCATGTTTTGACTATTAAATTAAAATTTTAATGTAGCTTTATTAAGCAATTTTCTCGATGCTAATGTTTAACAGGGTAAGGCTAATTTTCTTTTTCTTGTTTTGACTAATCAGTGCTACTTTTATAGAATTTTTTAAAGACTCTTGTTTAAATTTTAATGAAGTCAGTTAGTCCCCAAAGAGACTAATAAGACATTGGTTGCTGAAAGGTAAATAAGATGTCTAATTATTTAAAACAGGGCATTTCTCACACACATGCACTGAATAATGGAAAACCATATTTTGAGAGTGGGGTGGCAAGATAAGTTAAAGTGTAGAAAATATTTTGAAGGTAAAAGATGATGAAGATAAAATCAGAATCATAAATACTGTAAATTTACCCACTCTGAGTTAATGCAATAAAAGTAAGGGCAATAATTAATACGTTCATTTACATTTGTTTTTAGAAAACAACTTCTAGTAAAGTCCAAGTTTTCAGAAATAATTAACTCAAACTACAATGTTGTTTGAAAAAGGAAATTAGAGGATAACTGATAAGAATCTAATCTTGATCCTGAAATTGCTTATTGAAAGAAGCTCCTGAAATAAGCAACATACCTAAAAAGATTTTGTTGGACACTATCACTGAATTTTGTTCCATATGCTACTTTACTTGAGCAATGCAAATGGAAAAACAATGAAATTCATTACTGGAGTCAAAATTTTAGTGTATTACAATCTAATATAGCTAATTGATTAGCAAAGTGCATTTGGTATACAAGACATAAGGTTTTCACTATGTAAGTTAAACATGTGGGACATTTAGTGTGTATTCATAGAATATGAAGGTACTCTTTTAAAAGTTATATTTCAAGGAATCAGTCTCCTGGACTTCAGACTACACTACAAAGCTACAGTAATCAAGACAGTATGGTACTGGCACAAAAACAGAAATATAGATCAATGGAACAGGATAGAAAGCCCAGAGATAAACCCACACAAATATGGTCACCTTATCTTTGATAAAGGAGGCAAGAATATACAATGGAGGGCTTCCCTGGTGGCGCAGTGGTTGAGAATCTGCCTGCTAATGCAGGGGACACGGGTTTGAGCCCTGGTATGGGAAGATCCCACATGCCACGGAACAACTAGGCCCGTGAGCCACAACTACTGAGCCTGCGCGTCTGGAGCCTGTGCTCCGCAACAAGAGAGGCCACGATAGTGAGAGGCCCACGCACCGTGATGAATAGTGGCCCCCACTTGCCACAACTAGAAAAAGCCTTAGCACAGAAACGAAGACCCAACATAGTAATCAATCAATCAATCAATAAATCTTTAAAAAAAAAAAAAAAAGGCCTGTGCCTTTAAAAAAAAAAACAAGAATATACAATGGAGAAAAGACAACCTCTTCAATAAGCGGTGCTGGGAAAACTGGACAGTTACATGTAAAAGAATGAAATTAGAACACTCCCTAACACCATACAAAAAAAAAACTTAAAATGGATTAAAGACCTAAATGTAAGGCCAGACACTATAAAACTCTTAGAGGAAAACATAGGCAAAACACTCTATGACAATCACAGCAAGATTCTTTTTGACCCACATCCTAGAGAAATGGAAATAAAAACAAAAATAAACAAATGGGACCTAATGAAACTTAAAAGCTTTTGCACGGCAAAGGAAACCATAAACAAGATGAAAAGAAAACCCTCAGAATGGGAGAAAATATTTGCAAATGAAGCAACTGACAAAGAGATTAATCTCCAAAGTATACAAGCAGCTCAATATCAAAAAAACAAACAACCCAATCCAAAAATGGGCAGAAGACCTAAATAGACATTTCTCCAAAGAAGATATACAGATTGCCAAGAAACACATGAAAGGATGTTCAACATCACTAATCATTAGAGAAATGCAAATCAAATCTATAATGAGGTATCACCTCACACCAGTCAGAATGGCCATCATCAAGAAATCTACAAAAAATAAATGCTGGAGAGGGTGTGGAGAAAAGGGAACCCTCTTGCACTGTTGGTGGAAATGTAAATTGATACAGCCACTATGGTGAACAGTATGGAGGTTCCTTAAAAAACTAAAAATAGAACTACCATATGACCTAGCAATCCCACTACTGGGCATATACCTTGAGAAACCCATAATTCAAAAAGAGTCATGTACCACAATGTTCATTGAAGCCCTATTTACAATAGCCAGGACATGGAAGCAACCTAAGTGTTCATTGACAGATGAATGGATAAAGAAGATGTGGCACATATATACAATGGAATATTACTCAGCCATAAAAAGAAACAAAATTGAGTTATTTGTACTGAGGTGGATGGACCTAGAATCCATCATACACAGTGAAGTAAGTCAGAAAGAGAAAAACAATTACCATACGCTAACACATATATATGGAATCTAAAAAAAAAAAATGATTCTGAAGAACCTAGGGGCAGGACAGAAATAAAGATGCAGATGTAGAGAATGGACTTGAGGACACGGGAAGGGGGAAAGGTAAGCTGGGACGAAGTGAGAGAGTAGCGTTGACATATATACACTATCAAATGTCAAATAGACAGCTAGTGGGAAGCTGCATAGCGCAGGGAGATCAGCTCGGTGCTTTGTGACCACATAGAAGGGAGGGATAGGGCGGGTGGGAGGAAGACGCAAGAGGGAAGGGATATGGGGATATATGTATACGTATAGCTGATTCACTTTGTTATAAAGCAGAAACTAACACACCATTGTAGAGCAATTATACTCCAATAAAGATGTTAAAAAAAATAAATAAAAGTTATATTTCTATTTGAAAAAGTAATTATATCCTTTTCTTCACTTTTTTATAAACAATGAAGCTTCTCAAAAGAGTAGTCTGCCCACAAACAATACTCCAAAATTGGAATTAAAAATAAAAAATTAACGATTTACCCTGCATTTTTATAAGGCACTGGAGTTCACCACAGTGGATCATCAAAGTCTTATCATTAGGTAATAATGCCAGCTAATAAAGAAAAAGTGACAGAATTAGAAAAATCACAATTTTGCCACCCCCAATGAAATAATTGATTCATACAAATATCATTAATAAATGATAAACCATGAGATGAAAGGCTGATGAGAAGCAAATATTTGCACATTACCTCTTAGGTTACTTTTAAGTGCAACAGAAAATCCTTTCGAAAGAAAATATCTGGCTGTCACTACCACAGCCAAGTGATCAAAACTAAAACCACTAATAATGGTACCACCTAAAATCAAATGTTTTCTGCTATGATTCAATATAAGATATAGAGCATTATCAATGAAATATTCTTGCCCAAAGTTTATTTAAAAACTATTCAAGCCTTTAGTACTAACTCAGAACATTCCTCAGTCATTTTATTATCACATTGACATTGGTAATCTATAAATGTTTCTATCTCTCCACACCCTGTCTAACATTTAAGGTTCTTTTTTTCACACTTACGTATATCTGAATATGGAATAATTTTCAACAATGCTTTAATTTTCATTTCTCTGAATACTGCTTAACTGGAATACATTTTTACACAATTATTTCACTGTATGGCCATCCCTATTTCCTATTCTCTGAACTATGAGCACGTAGAGTCCATTTTTCTATTTGTAGCAGGTATTTCACAGAGATTGTGCATACTTTGTTAAGCACAGGAAAACCTCAAAGATATTGTGGGTTCTGTTTCAAACCACTGCAATAAAGTTAGTCACACAAATTTTTTGGTTTTCCAGTGCATATAAAAATTACGTTTACACTATACTGTAGTATATTAAGTGTACAAAAGCATTATGTCTAAAAAAAATGCATATACCTTAATTTTAAAATATTTTATTGCTAAAAAATGCTAACCATCATCTGAGCCTTCAGCAAGTCATAATCTTTTTCCAATAGTAACATCAATAATCACTGATCAGGGCTTCCCTGGTGGTGCAGTGGTTAAGAATCTGCCTGCCAATGCTGGGCACATGAGTTCGAGCCCTGGTCCGGGAAGATCCCACATGCCATGGAGCAACTAAGCCCTTGCACCGCGACTACTGAGCCTGTACTCTAGCACCTGCCAGCCACAACTACTGAGCCTACATGCCACAACTACTGAAGCCCGTGCACCTAGAGCCTGTGCTCCGCAACAAGAGAAGTCGCCGCAATGAGAAGCCTGTGCACTGCAACGAAGAGTAGCCCCCGCTCACCGCAACTAGAAGAAAGCCCACATACAGCAATGAAGACCCAACACAGCCAAAAATAAATAAATAAAATAAAATAAGTAAAACATAAAAAAAATAACTGATCACAGATCACTGTAACAAATATAATAATAATAATGAAAAACTTTGAAATAATGTGAGAATTACCAAAATATGACACAGAGACGCAAAGTGAGCAAATGTTATTGGAAAAATGATGCCAATAGTCTTGTTTGGTGGAAGGTTGCCCAAACCTTCAATTTATAAACTATGCACTGTCTGCAAAGCACATTAAAAACAAGGTATGTCTATTTATGAAAATAACTTTTCTTAG
Organism: Balaenoptera acutorostrata; assembly: GCF_949987535.1. Classification (NCBI taxonomy): domain Eukaryota; kingdom Metazoa; phylum Chordata; class Mammalia; order Artiodactyla; family Balaenopteridae; genus Balaenoptera; species Balaenoptera acutorostrata. The sequence continues at coordinate 17,143,868 of NC_080071.1, read as the reverse complement.
TCAATGTTTCTCAACCTTGATTATACAATAGAATCACCTGGGAAGCTTTAAAAGTGTCTATGCCCAGGCTATTGATCTCATATGATGATTGAAATCTTTTTATTTGTCTTGCACAGGCCATTACTCCCCTATTTTCATAATTTCCCCCTTAGCTTTGGACCTTGTCACCTGTATGGTGCTTTTGATCTCCATTATCCCACCCACAGCCATCATTTTTTTCAGCTTTCAGTGAGGCATCTGCCCAGTTCACCCATTATGGGGTTTTTTTCCCATTTTTGGTGTACAGAGGTGTTTAACATTTTGTTGGTTATTGGTTTTATTTAGCACAGTTAATCCTTTTAAAATATTGTTTATGTGTGTCATGTTTCACTGGTATTTTTTCTGTTGTTTTGAGAGGAGATGCTAAAATTAACCTACATAAGGCCATGTTGACCTGGTTCTCTTCATTTTTCAACCTGACAACTACCCAGATCATTAAAATCAGTAATGATTTTCAATTCTTCTCTTATTCATTATTCATTCCCTGAGGTACTAAATACATTTTATTTGCCTTCTATTTGCCATGCATTCTACTAGTCACTGGTTGTAGAATGATGAAAGCACCATCTTATTGCCCGCAAAAAGAAAGAAAATAAAACCAAAGAACAAACTTCCTGTCATGTAGCTCACAATCTAGTAGAAGCGTAGCCATCAAATAATTTGATAAAATGTAAAATTATAGCTGTGGTAAGTATTAAGAAGTGGATATCAATGAAGCTATAATAATGTAACATTTACATAGTTGAATTGATCACTAAGGTTAGTAAATGTTTTCTGAGTTATTGATGGTTGAGTTGAGGCCTAAATAATGCATAGTGCATGGAAAAGCTAAGTTTCGTGCTGCTTTGAAAAAGAAAATATATTATACAAGTCATGGAAGAATTATTCCATAGTAAATATTCGATTGATGTCATTTCCTGTGATTAGATCACCAATGATGGAAATAGACTGTTACTGTTGATTTTAAAACATTTAGTGGAATCCGAACATCCCAGGATAGATTCTCTTATTCACAAATCATCATGTTACAGTAATGAATCATAATTTTCAAGAGCATCCCAGACCTACTGCTCCAACAGATGCATCTTTCCATCTATGAGTACTTGTAATCTATGCCTGTGAAGAAATGCTGCCTTGTTTATACCTCTGACTCTGCCTTAGCTTTTTCATGTGAAACTACCTCATGCATTCTCACCTAACAGGAATGATAGACGTTTTTTTTTTATAATGCTTTTCATAAGCTACTTGTTATAAGCACCTTGTTGTTAAGACTCAATGACTGAACTCTAAATAGGAAAAATTGTTTAAATGCTTAGAATTTTCTAGTGAGACTCCTCAATGAAAATTCTCTTATACTAGAGATCCAATTTATTGGAAAAGTTTTAGAAAATTATATCAAAATAAGGATAAGAAAAAACAGGAAAGAATTAGAACAATAGAGAACCCCTAAAAGTAATAGAGATGATATCGCTTTTCTGTGTTAAAATTTGAAATCTAAAACAAGTGGTAAGTGGTGTTGGGTTACTTCTTTTTAGTTACAATCACTTAATTCACCCATCTGTAAGGGTAAATAATAAGACTTTTAAAGTTCCATGTGCTAAGCAAATTCCAAGTTGTGTTTTTTTGGCTTTATAGGAATGTTCATTCCCAAAAGTTAAGGGTGCAAAATACAGAATATCTAATTGCACAAATACATTATTTTTCTATAGTTACACACAAAGCATTTGTAAGAAATGCTGGGAGAGTGCAACAGTCACATTTAGCACCTAAATGCTGGCAAATTGCTAATATTCTGCAGCCATGACTCTAAATAAACTTTGTGGGGAAGCTTATTTGTACAAAAAACTGAAAGAACTGAATAGTTAACTTGATGTGGTAATTGAATAGAATGGAAGAATGAAAATAAATCCACTGGAAAGATGTAGTGAAAATATGTGAAAATATGAAAATTATAAAGATAACTCAGTAGTCAAATATTCTAAACCTTTACTCCTTAAAGTGTAAGAGATTTTATTGAAGTGCAATTGACCCTTGAGAATACACAGAAAATATTACTCATTGGTTTCTCCTAGATACCCAGTCTACAGTGAATAAAACAAGGTACATCCACCTTTTCAGAAAAAGTCAATTTCTCTTTACATATAAACATGGATAGTTATGTAGCATTCATAAATACATAAATGTCAACAACTCATACCTAATTTTTAATATTGTAGTCTTTTAGTTTTCTTCCTTTTTCCCTCATTGTCCAAAAGACAAAATTTGACCCATTCAACATTCCAGGATATTCCAAAGCATTAGCCCTATTGATCTTGGATGAGCAATATAAAAAAATATTCTGACCAAGGAAAAATATCTTATTTTTAGTAGTCATTCAGAGCACATACACAGAGCAGGAATTTCTTAGGTTATTTATAATGGATTCATTATTTTTGTTATTTTGCTCTTCTACAAGTTAGAGATAATGACATTAATCTTTCTCTAAAGTTTTTTTTTTTTTTGAATTATGGTGAAAGTTGAGAAATCCTGAATGCTCATCTACCTACCAAAAGTTTCATTTGCATAGTTGTTCTAAAATATATACATCCATATACACATAAAAGAAAGATATCTTTATCCCATGTTAATGTGCCCTTCATAATCATCCATAACAATAAAACAGTACAGAAAAAGTCAACCACTCCATTAAAATAAAACTCTGTGTGTTATTATGTTAAGTAAGATTTTCTTCCCTAGCAACAGTTGCATAATTGTTTTCACTGAGTCATAGGTGATTACAGTAAACATATAGCACATTTTGCCTACTATTATTCCCTTTCACTCTTAAAAGATCCTGGGTTGGAAAATTCTTGCAAAAAATATTTTTAATTTCTAATAAAATAATAAATGCTTCTGCTAGGGAATACTTCTGTCAGGGACTTGGCAAGAGTCCCATTAAACTATAACTATAATCGCCACCTGAGTGCTTAAGCTCCTTGTGTCAAGGGACCAGCAGGCAAGAAGAAGAGTTGGGCTGCTACTACACAGCAGGAGCACTTGAGAATATGGGCAGTGCTTAAGTGACCAACTTGGGGGCCACTCTTCGCTCCCTTTGTCAATTTTAGCAGTAAATAGACTGAGAAAGCCATGGTGACCAGAGGTCCAGAACCCTCAGAAATGAAGTTCAAGACATCAGGAAGACAGGTCCATTAGAATTCCATAAGAGGTGTCTCAGACTTTATCTGAAGAAATGGATCTGAGCCACACAGAGAGTGGCCTGTAGGGGAGGCTGGCTATATCACCAGACTCTCTTCAGAATTAAAGGTCTTATTACCTCAACTGTTGAAAATGTTGCCAGCAGACATCTCTCACCTAGCAGTCCCCTTTGAGGATTGCCTTAGCTGAGATCTGCCTCACCCAAGGCCATTCTTCCTTCTTGAGGCAGAATACAAGCAGTGCTTAATTGACATGGGTAAAGATCTGGCCTTTTTGATCCAACTTTTGGGGCAGCTCTGAAGGTTATCCCATTTTGAGATTCCCAGTAAAGTCAGTTGATACTTTCCTTAAGACTATTTCCTTTTGCCCAATCTTGCTCCCTTTCCTTACCTCTCACAGGTGTTTTCCCCAAAAGCACTCCATAACAAATCTCCTATTAGCTGAAAAAGCGGACAAACAAATCAACTATGGAAAATGACAGAGAATTTAGAGTGTATATTTCAACTCCTTGTGATTTATATTTACATTCTTCTTGTCCTACACATGTGCTTTGTGTGATCATTCAGTATCTTCATTCCCACACCTTTTATATGCTTCTACTCCGCATATGCATTTTAGCTAGAGTTCTGTGTATTGTTTAGGTTTCATCAATGGTTGAAAAGCCAAGGGAGAGGTGGTTCTCCCCATGAGAAAAAGGCCATTTTCCAGTGTCTCTTTCTGCTGTTGAACAAGGCCAGAGATGTTTTAAGCCAGAAGGCCTTAAAGACTTCTGCAGATTTTACTTGCTCATGACTAGAGTAGGGGTACCCTATTAACAGAGGTTTCTTACTGCCTGCGTCTCCTATAATCCAGAATGAAGACTCTGAATGGATTAAGATATTACCCCCAGTTATGAGCTGTTTGGGGACTATAAATTTAGATTTCTCATAGTTCAATCAAGTTTTATTTTATAGCGTTACTTGTGTATATTTTTATCAATTTAAAAAATAAGAATTAAACATTAATAAGAGAGTTTGTTTTAGCTTTCAAATCCGCATCCAGAAAACAGAAGGCTGATTCTTTTTTTCCCCTCACCACAATTGGTTTGGTCCATAAGAAAGAATGCACGACGTCTTTAGAATATAAATTCCCAATCCCTGTGCCAAGCTTTTATCACTAAACTCTACAAAAATTTCCAGCAGACTTGTTATATGAAATTTTTAGAACTGAAATTAACTTGTTTCTATTTTCTGTATTAGACATTCTATTTAGAGGAACAGCACACACTTTTTTAACTTTAGATTTTAAAGTATATATTTCTTGAAAAGCTTTGTGATACATCTAACCACTTTAAAAATAGCTCATATAACATTATTTCATCTGCCAGGAATCATTTGCTCAGTAGGACAATTCTTACACTTTAGGTTGAAGTGTATGGTTCTTTGGGTAATGTGTATAGTATTATATTTCTGTACTTATCTTACAAACACTAGGGATCTGAAATAGATCTGTATATATGAAGTACATACTTTAAAAAATAATACACAATTTCAAATAATAAGTAAGCTTTTTACTCGCAAAACCTATGCATTTTATCACTTTTATGGCATTCATTTCACATAAAACTCCATGTTGTAATTCTTCTATTTAACCTCTTGTTAAAAAATCTTCCCCACCTCACTCCACACTCACTCCCAACCTCCTGCCCCAGTAATCATGGCATCTTTTGGTTTCTGGAGTAAGCTACAAATGGTAAAGACAAAGCTAGGAAATGTTAATTTTTGGCAAAAGTTAAACCTCTTCAGAATTAATGGACCCTCTGGCAGTGAATAAGGTGATGTCTGAAGCTCTCCAAGGAGTATGCTTTGATACAAGTTGATATGATTACAAAAATAACATCACTGAAATATTTATCCTGAGTCATGTATTCTTGGTAAATATATTTCCAAGAATATTTTTCTTTCAAGAGCTAATTTTAGGATGGTGTTCTTAAAATCCTAACCTGCAAAAATTTTACATGCCAAAGGGAAACCTAGTTTCCTAATAGAGCAGTAAGGGCTATATGCAAAAACTATGCAGTAGATTACCAGAACTGTCCTAATCCAATTAGTTAGATAATGAAAGAAACAGAAGAGCCCATATATAGTTAGACATTCCAAGTTTTACTCCTCCTAAAGCTAACAAATCCCTGTAGTTAATACTAGTTAAGAGTAATTTTTAAATGTTACTATTGTTCAGTAAACAGAATAAATAATAGCCACTACTATTTATTTAGCACTTATTTGCCCAAGCTCTTAACTACAACACAGTATTTCATAGTTTATTCAGATTTCATATCCGTATGATCAGGCCCAATAAGATGGCTGCTCTCTTGTTCTCTGTACAACGCCTGCCCGACCTGGTCTTGCCTCACCCTTACCTTAAGGGCGTGATCACCTTCCCCTCCTAAGTTGAAAGCTTAATCAGTAACCACCTGCATGATCAGCCAGACCCCCAGCTAATGATTTTTCTAGCCCTCCAGTACGTTTGGTCATCAACAGGAAACAGCAGCCCTCGCAAAGTTTGCTTACCCAAAGAGTTGTGGGGACACGTTGTCCAGCAGTCACCCTGGCAACCAAGGAGCCCTTCTGATGCTATGCCCCCTATAACTGATAGCCTCCTCCTCCCTTGTGTAGCCAATATTGCTTCTGAGTCCTGCCTGCTGCAGGCTGTACCTGGTGGGCTGTTGCTCCAGGACCTTTGCCTCTGCCTTGTAAGTTTCCCCATCCAATAAATCATTGATGTCTGTGTTGCTGACTCTGGGTTCTTTCTTTGGTCTAGTGGCTGGGCAATGACAAGGATTGCGAGACTGTGGGGCACAGCCCAATAATATCTATATTCTATAACCCTTTTAAGTCTTCAAATTCCTCTATATCTCAAATTGTATCCACCCAGGCTGAGAAACCAAAACCACCCTAGTTATTTGAAACAGTACTTAATAGAGGAACTGGTTCTAAAAGTGTTAGAAGGGTCAGGGAGTGAAAGAGAAATGAGTTTCACTCAAAGCCCGTCTCTAAAGTGGGCTGCCGTGCCCGCAGGGAGTGCAGTGCAAATGCCACTAAGTTAGACAGGCAGGCGGCTAGGAGGCCACGCACCGATAGTGCAGGAGCTTGGAGTCCTTTCTCCATCTGAAGTGCTAGCCTTCCCTACTGCCGGGGCATCGCCAGTAGCCTGCTATGCAGAAGCCACAGAAGAAATAATAATGACTTCTTCTCTTTTTAAATTCCAGTCTAGCACAAGTGCCTCGCTTTGGCAGAACCTAACCAGTGAACAGCTGGCAAAGGAGTCTAAGAAATGTAATTTTAAGTTTCCAGCCCATAGCACAAGTTAAGTGTGAGACTGAACTCTGATTAATATTAGGCACGTTATTTATGCAACATTCCTAGAGAGACATTGAGCAGTTATTAAAATAAAATTGAGTTGTTTTGGAAGGACCAGCATATCATATAGGAAGTGTGGGCTGTGTTGGTGTGGTCATCAGTAGCAGGGTTCTAACATGAGTATCTGTAGGGTTGGGCTGCTATTGATAGACCCTCAGACCCTTTCAACAGCTTTTAGTCTGCACTGGAATAATTTACTTATTAAAAACAGCAAAGGATTGTATGAGCAAATGTGTGTCCAATAACTAGCATTCAACTGATTTTTAAATATCTCACCACTATTAGGTTTGAAGCTGCTACAGGCGGCAAATAGAACCTATAATACAAACTATGGATGGTCAGATGGTCAATCCTATTAAGGTCTTCTTTTAGAACAAGGTCTTGGAAATAGTTGTTTTTTTCTTTTGATCCCATGCTTTATTCAGTAATAAGATAGTTTCTAAAGCATATAAACAACCATTTATCTGTGTAGTTTTTGATCTCCATCCATTTCTAATATCTGTAATTTCAGTGGTTTTTTTTTTTATTTTGAGTTACTTATAAGGGGTTTAGTTACATAGAGATAGATTTTCTGTGCTTCATTTCTTGCTATTATTTTGTGACTAATTTCTAGAGTATTGCATTGCTTTCAAAGAACATATCCTATATTATTTCTAAGGAAATAATTTTTCCTTGTAAATAAAACTATGGCTTATTTTTAATTGTTCCATGGGTACCTTTCTAATTCACTCATTCATTCAACAAACTTTTGTTGAGCAACTTATTTGTTTTTGCCAGGCTCTGGAAAAAGTAGGGAATAGCACCATGAACCAGAAACAGTGTCACAGGGATGGAGCTTACATTTGAATTGAAGGAGACAAATGGAAGTAAGCAGTCGAATAAAATAATTCCAAGTCATAGTCGTAATAAATGCTCTGAATAAATGTCATAGTAATAAATGCTCTGAGGGCTGAGATAGAGACTAACAAAGTGTGTGTGGGGGGGGTCTACTCGACGTAGGTTGGTCATGGAAGTCTTCCCTGAAGAGATGATGTTATCTGGGACATCAAATTAGAGAAGAGCTCACCATGAGAAGAGCTGGTTGTATGTGGGGTAGATGAAGACTCACAAGAAACCCAAAGCCAGGGGCTGCACAAGGGAGCGTAAGGTCTGCCCCTGGGGAGCCTTCCCTCTAGGGTTGAAGGTAACTTACCTTTTATTCTAGGAAGGATGACTTACCTTCTGGTGGCCTCAGTAGCTGTGACACTGTTCTGCCTCTCTTGCCAAGTCTGGAAGACTCCTTGGTAATCACATCCTTCTTTTTTGGAGAATTATATGTGCAGATTTAATCTGAAAATCATGTAACAAACAGATAAATCCTTCCACATGGCCTTTTCATTTGGTCAGCTTGCACCGCCGCCTCTGACGGTGGGATTATGGTGGTTGTACTGAGGAAATTCAGCTTTTGGAGAGATTTCCACTTTGAGGTTGCAGAATCCTTAGTTCTCTTGGGTTTCTTTCTCAAACTGATAACATTTGTTTTGTAATTTTCTGAATTCCTATCTATTCTGGCTTGTGGGTGGCACCTTTTCTTGCTGGTACTATTATGAATTTATTCTCATAATCATATTCTTTTCTGTCGTTTCAATGAGATTTGGGAAATGACTGGAAGTAAGTACACAGGGTCTGTCAACTTTGTTTACACTGGAATCCCAGAATTTATTTCAAAAGCATCCTTTTATTTATTTTTAAATGTTTTATGGAGTTCACGAACAATTGTGAATATGTTAGTACGTTATTTTAAGTTAGTTTATGAAAACCTTTATAAAGGCATGTTACCTGCTTTTAGAATTTAATCTTTATTTCTTCCTGTTTTCTCTCATTTTTCTATATTCCTCTCTGATATTACTACTAATTTTTTCTGCAGTACTGAATAGGTGTGATAATTGGTATTTAAGTAAATCATTTAATAAATGAATGAATAAAGCAGAATGATTTGGTACCTCATATATATGCGTAGAAATGGAATAAAAGGTAACCAACATTTATTGTGCCTTTACCAAAACCAAGGTACTTTACGTATATATTTTGTAACTGTACATTAAAGCAACTCAGTCTTACTATAGCTCCGGTATATTCATTTAATTTCCTAAGACCCCCAGAGTTAACTTGTTTAGCCAAGATTGAAACATTTATCAATTCCAAATTCTCGCTCCTCTCGATCCCCAACAAAATCCAAAAATCCATAGCAAATGTAACAATGTTATTGGATAGAACTATTAGGGTTAAAAAATGGTTTTTGAAAACTTTAAAATGCACTGACGTGGAAAGAATACATTATATTCAGACAAGGTTGAAAGAGGGAGAAAATGGTTAACTACAGAAGGGTTTTTCTAACTAGACAAGAGTAGTTACCACTTACTGCCACTAGTATTACCCCAGAAACCCAAAACCACTCTGTGACAGTTCACGGGAGAACACAATGGTTCCAACATTTGTTGCTATGAAAACACTGATTACATTTGTTTGTTTTCTATTTTAAACTGCAGATTTCTCACTTTAGTACTTTTAATAGTCACAAAAGAATAATCTGTCCTGCTTATCACTCATCCTTGCCTTGGCACGCTTGGTCAGAATAATATTTTATAAGCTTGGTACACCACTTAATTTTTAGCAATAAGTTTTGTTCAAAATATTAACATCACATGTAGCAGAGCAATAAATATTTACATATATCTTTTAACTGAGGTAATATTTACATATAGTGAAGAGCACAGACCTTAAATAAACATTTAATAACTCTTGATTGATGTAATCACTCATATAATTACCAACCCATCAAGATATAGAACATTTCTATCACCCCACCAAGTTTCTTCATGCCCATTTCAAATACTACCACTCAATAGCCAACCACTGTTCTGATTCTTTTTTTTTTTCATAAATTTATTTATTTATTTATTTTTGGCTGTGTTGGGTCTTTGGTGCTGCGTGCGGGCTTTCTCTAGTTGTGGTGAGCGGGGCTGTAGTTACTTTTCATTGTGGTATTCAGACTTCTCATTGCAGTGGCTTCTCTTGTTGCAGAGCACGGGCTGTAGCCATGTGGGCTCAGAAGTTGTGGCTCGTGGGCTCTAGAGCGCAGGCTCAGTAGTTGTGGCGCAGGGGCTTAGTTGCTCCATGGCATGTGGGATCTTCCCTGACCAGGGATCGAACCCAGTCCCCTGCATTGGCAGGCGGATTCTTAACCACTGTGCCACCAGGGAAGTCCCTGATTCTTTTTTCTTATTCTTTATCGTTGTATAAAAGGAATCATGCAATAGGGTCTCTTCTGTGTTGGCCTTTTACTCAACATATGCTTTTGAGGTTTATCTATTTTGTTTTTCTGTATCAACAGTGCACTCTTTGTTTTCACATTCCCCTGTTGATTGACATATGCACTGCTTTGAGTTTTGGATTGTTATGACTAAAGCCACTATAAATATTCCTGTGCAAGCCTTTTTGTGGGCATAGATTTTCATCTCTCTCAGGTAAATATCCAGGAGTAGAATTGCTGGATAGTAAGGTAGATGCATATTTAACTTCATCAGGAAGTGCCAAAGAGTTTTCCAAAGTGATTGTACCATTTTCCAATACCTTCAGCAATGTAAGGGTTCAATTGCACTGCATGCTCACCAACTTTTGACGTTTTCAGTATTTTTAGAGTTAGTCATTCTAATGTGTACATAGTGATATTTCATTGTGATTTTAATTGCAATCCCTGATCACTAATGATATGCAGAAATTTTTCTTGTGATAATTGGCTATTCATACATCTTTTTTGTGACGTATCCATTCAAGTTCCTTGCCCATTTTTAAATTCAGTTGTCTTTATTTTTAAAATTGATTTGAATGAGCTTACTATATATTCCGGATAAAAGTTACTTTGTCAGGTATAAGGTAATGAGAATAATTTCTCCCATGGTTTAGCATGTCTACTTACTTTCTTGATAGTGCCTCTTGATGAGAAGAATGTATGTTTAATTGAGGTATTTACATATAGTGATATACTCAGATCAAAATATAAAACATTTCCATCTCCCCAGGAAGTTTCCTCGTGCCCTGATGTCTATTTCCTAGTCAACCTCAAACCCTTCCCAACAGAAGCAACGACTGATCTGATTTCTATCATAAGTTTGTTTTGCATATTCAAAAATTTCATATGAATGGACTCATACATTTTTTTTCAATTAGCTTAATACTTCTAAAATTATCTATGGTCTTGAATGTAGCAATATTTCTTTCCTTTTTATTGCATTATCACTTGTTTATTATATTGCTGCTTAGCTTCCACTTTTGTCCATCCATTGATAGAAATCTGGATCTTTTCTTGTATTTGTCTATTATATTGCTATGATAATGATACTACTATGAACATTTTAGTGTAAGGCTTTTTGTAGATAGGTAGCTATGATAAATACCTATGAGTGGTATTGGTAAGTTGTATTTTAACTTTCTAAGAAACAGTTTTCCAAAGTGGTTGTACAATTTGACACTCTCATCACCCATGGATGAGAGTTTTGGTTGTTCCACTCCCTCTATAATATTTGGATTTTGTCAATCATTTTTTTATTTTATGAATTCCTATGGGTGTGTTGTAGTATCTACTGGAAGTTTTCATTTACATTATCTTATATTTAATAGTTTTTCATGTACTTATTGGCCATTCATGTTTCATTTTGTATGTTAATTTTGAGGAAGTGTCTGAGTGTGTCTTTTGCCCATTTTTTTCTTGGGTGACTTTTTATCATTGAGTTGCTGGAATTTTTTTTTCAAATATATAGTCTATATAGAAATACTTCCAAATTTGTAGCTTTACTCTCATATTGTTAATGGGACTTCCGTAGCAGTTATTTTTATAATTTTGATGTAGTCTAATTTGTAAATATGATGTTTCCTATTTTGTGACGTCTTGCTTAAAAAAAATGAAAAATGAAAGAACAGAAGAAAAAAAGAAAGGAAGGAAGGAAGGAGAAAATCTTTGCCAAGATCATGAAAATATTCTATTTTTTCTGTATTTTAGACTTTATGTTTAGGCCTATGATCCTTCTCAAACTGATTTTTCTAAATTGTCTGAGATAAGAATCAAAGTGATTTCTTTTTTTTCCATAAATATATCAGTACCACTTATTACAGAGATTTTTTTTAATTGAAAGAAATTGCTTTTGACTGTTGGAAAAAGAATCATTTGACCATATATGCTTTGTGTCTATTTCTGGTTTCTATATTAAGTCCCAGTAATCGATCTATTTTTTCCCCATATCATACTGTCTTTCTTACTATATTTAAAAATTCAGTCTTGATTTCAGGTAAGGCAAAATCTCCAATGGTTCTTTTTAAAAATTTTGTTTGCTATTTTAGTTCTTTTCAAATACTTTTTTAAATTACCATGTCATTTCTAGAAAAAAAGACCTGTTGGGGTTTTCACTAACATTGCTTTAAATCTTTAGATTTTGTGAAAAATTGACATTGTAACACTATTAGGTCTTCCAGTTTATAAACATGGTGTATATCTCTATTTGTTTGGTTCTTTATTTTCTCTGAAATATTTTATAATTTTCAGTATGTAGATTTTTCACATCTTGCATTAAATTTTCCCAGAAGCATTTGATACATTTTGTAAAGTTTACATAATTCAATACTTAACACCAAACAAGTTTTTCTAAGTATTTTAACAACAAAAACAACTTACTTAACCTGATAAAATGTATCATCTAGAAACTTATAGTATCTGTATTTAAATGGTAAAACATGAGAAGCGTTCTCATTAAAGAATACCCTGTAAAGTACAAATACAGCTAACATGGTAATTTAGAAAGTTATTTGGATAAATAACCAATAAAAATCTAAAATTTTCTACACACAGATAAGACAAATTGGGACATACTTTTAAGACTGTCCCTATCATAGTAGCAACAAAATCTATAACCTACTGAAAGTTAATGTAACCCAAAATATGCTAGACTTACCTAATAGAATATATACTATTTTATTTAAGAACATAAGTGACTTTCTGTAAAACTAGAGAAAAATAATACATTTCTGCATGGGAAGACACAATATTGTAAAGATATATCATATTACTCTATAAATTTTGTGTGTGTGTATGTGTGTATATAATGGTGCTGTTACAGGAATTGAATCAATCGATGAAAATAAAGTTTAACAGTAGATGCTTTTATATGTAGAAATTAGTAAATAGTAAAGTGTTTTTCTAGCCATTTGAAAAGGATGAATTATTCAATGTGTTGATAAATATAGCTTTCAATTTGGGGGAAAAATTATATGTGTATGTCATACTATATATGAAAATTTACTCAAGTTCCATTAAAGATGTAAAGTTTAAAATGATACAACAAAATAAAATACTGGTATTAAAACATATGAAAACAGAGAAGCTCCCGAGTAAAGATCAGACAGATCTGACTGCACAAAAATGTAGTTTTGTGTAATGAACGATATTGTATAAAAATTACAAGAAAATTTCTTGTAATTTTTATATATATATATATATATATATATATATACACATATATATATATATGTGTATTCCATATGTATGATAAACCTGTTCAAGGGTTGGCTTCCATACTTACAATTATAAAGAGGTCTTCACTCCCCTATTTCCTCCAAAATAAAGCCACCCATGTAATACCATTTTTTGCCTATCAGATTGGCAACACACTTTTGAAAGAGAAATAATATCTGTCATTGATGAGGATGTAAAGAAATTGGCACATTTATATTGATATGTCATTCATAGAATTGTAAGTGGTGACATCCTTTGGATGGCAGTTTAGCAATATTTATAAAACATGACATGTTCCTGTTTCATGATGCAGCCATTTCTCTTCCATCAATGCTTACTCTGCAGATAAGAACACTCATTACAACACTGGTTACTCAGGGCAATAAGTTGGCAGGCACCTAACTTTTCATTAGTAGGCAAACAGACTATGCACTCTTTAATTTTAATAAGGTATATTGTCATGTATTAATTTGGAAAGTATTCCATAGTACATTAAGTGAATAAAAGTAACTCCGATACTCTATGATAAAATATTTTTAAATCTTATATATGTGTATGCACATTGATTTAAGCAGGAGTATGTATATTGATATTCTTATTATTGCACCAAAATAAATCTGTTAGTGACACCGCTTCTGGGAAACAACTGAGAATGGAGAGTAAAGAAGTAATGTGCTTCAAACCAACAGATGAAATAAAGAATAATTAAAACAAATGAGCTAAATCAAACCAAGAAGCAAGACGGAAGAGCCCACTGAGAATGTTGTTCTTTGCAAATTGCCTGCTGTGAGTGGCCATGTCATATAAAACTAACTTTGCAGCTTTATGTAATGTGCTCATTTTTCCTGGTAACTCGGGCACTTTTGCCTAATATCTCTGGACACACGTTAGATGAATAACTACATAAACAAAACAAACTACCCGACGGAGACAATTTATCCAAGTTAATTCAGGAAAAAGGGAAGTTGGCACCTGCATCTGCTTTATCCTTTACTTAAAAAGAGAGACTTTAAAAGATAGCTGTTGCCCTAGATTCATCTCCTAGTGAAATATGAAATTTAGGAACTTCATCTCCTTCTATTAAATCTTAGGCATTGTCAAATGCCCATATTCCTTCCTCTGCTAAAGAGAACTGGTTACTATAACAACCACTGCGGCAGTATTACTAACCACACACTCAAAAACAAAACCCACAACCTCGAACTGATGAATATGTCTGTGTTCACAGTATTACCAGGTAATTTAAAAATGGATGGAAATGCAGTAAGAAAGAGTGAAAACGAAGGGGATTTGAAATTTGATACTAATCCAAAAAAGCAAGTTTAAGCAAAATAGAGGACAGAAGAAACTGACCCAACAGCTAAGGCAGCTCCCACCTCCTGCTCAGGCCATGCTGTTCTTGGCTGGATGGCAAGATGACAGTGCTACAGCTACTCGGAGAAGCTAGGTCGCAACCTCACTCTCCAATTCACTTTGGAGCTGTGAGTGAAATAGGGAGAGCTAAGTATTGATGTCAGACAGAGCAATGAATATATATCCCCAGAAATGCACCCTGATTTCACAATTAAGATTACTGGGAGAGGTGAGAGCGATTGAATCAAAAGAAATACAAATTCCGAAGCTTTTATTTTTACTTGCTGTAAAATGGAGATAACATTTCTCCTCCCTTTCTTATCACTGTGAGTATAAAGTTACATAATCTTCTTAGAAAGTGATTTAAATGCTATTAAGCTTTATAAAATGTAAGTAACATTTCTTATTACTAAAATTTAAACGAGCAAATATCTGCAATTTATTGATAAGCTACTTTTTGTCATAATTTTTTTAATACTGTCATGTCTCTTTTAATAACAAAAAAGGTTTACGCTATATCTGAGATTCAAACAATATCCTTCTAATACTTTTCAATAAACTTAAGACTCTGTGAGTAAAAAAAAAAAAAAGAGAGATGAATTAAAAAGTTTATCCAAGCATGGGTGGCTGTAAGCGAATCTTGAAAAAGAGTTGAGTCTGAGACTGTCAAAAAAATATTCTCTAAATCTGGAAAGAAATGCTAACTTTTGTTTAAACACTCCTAATATATGTATAATTGGCAGTCAGTCAGCAACTTAATACTTTTTAGAATTTGACTACATTTAAAATGTCAAATTCTTGTTATGCTACTAAATATATTTCCCTTCACATAAGAGTGTGATGACCTAAAACGTTTTTACTCATTTAATGAAGCCATTTTTGTAGCTGTGAGAGAGTAAGTATAAAAATTACAATCTCATTTTAGCCCAGCTATTCTGAAACTAAGAAGTAGTCAAAATAGCTTGTTTTAAAGAGAAACAAAAAGAGGTCAAACCACCTTGTCTTGACAGAGTTTGTGTACACCATGAACCAAGTTCTAAACCATAACAGAATTTTTAAAGCTAACTGGTAAACCTCTAAAAACAGAGATTTATAAAAAAGAAATGTTGGTAAGCATTAACTACTGAGCTGGATTATGTTCCTACAAACACTGACCAGACTTTAAAAATCATAGATGACTGTCCTATTTGTTAAAATAGAGAACGCTAGAAAAGAATGATAGAACATGGTAGAGAGGGTGTGAGTGTGTAGGTTTAGAGGTAGTATTTCGGGTTTTTTGATCAAGTAATATCTATAATTAGTTTTATGAATCACTTACCAGGTTAACAAAGGCAGAGTCTGTAGAAGACCAGGAGAGGAAAGCTATATAGCCCACAGTTCCATCCCACAGCCTACAGAATGTCAATTTCTACATCAATAATATAACATCCTCTGTGGCCATGAAAACAATAACGTGTTTCCAGGCTTTAGATTTGATATAGTCTTATTATGTTCATAATAGTAAAGATAATATTAGACATAAATTATTTTCTAATTATTCTATAAATAAAGATTTGTCTTATTTTTTCTACTGAAAATTTTTCTGTCAGGAATTTTTTTGTTTATAAGTTTTATGTTTTTGGTGTTTATTTTAATATTTCCTAAGGAGCTTCAAATAGGCATTCTGATTTCTTCTTTCATTGTAAAAAAGATGGAAAGATAGATTTTACTAAACTGAGAAAAATGGGAGATTCTTATCTAACTAATGAAATTTGAGCCAATGTTAGCTGAAAACATGGCACAATTTCAGACAGCATTTTTAAGCAAATTTGATCAGAATATAAAATATTTCTTCAAAGGTCCTAAGCCTTTCATCAATTTACCATTATCCGTACTCTAGCTTGGCATTCGAAGTGCTCTCTCATTCATCATTGTCTCTCTCTTTCAATACATTTCCTATTATTTCTCTACACAAATCATTCCAGCAGCCAAATATGTTAATTATCCCCCATCCATACCAGCTTCTTTGTCTTTGTTCATTTAATTTCTCCTTGGGATACACTCTATTTCTTATTATGCTTATCCACACTTGATTAATCCCTCAAAGTTTAGTCAAGTCCCCTCTTCACGAAGTTTGCCTGTTCACATCAGTTTTAAGAAATTTCTCCCTCAACCCAAATCTTAATATACCTAAAACTTACTGTTCACTTGGCACATATTATGGGCTACTGAATAGTATTTGTCACTTGTATGAAGGTCCTTTCCCTTTAACCGTATTGCACTAAGGCAATAGAGAGGAGAGTAAAAGGTTTCACATAACTTTGGTAATTCCACAGGAACTAACCGATTTTCTTGAAGACAATAGTGATGATAACCAGATACATTTATGGGCCCACCATTATATTTATTGTGGAGGAAAGATATAGAATCCAGTTCAAATCCAGACTCTATCATTTATTAGCTTTCATCAAATTACTTAGTATTTCTAAGACAGTATATTAAAGACTTCACATGTGCTATCTCATTTAATGTTCAACACAACCTTGCATGACAGCGTCTATTATTAGCTCAATTTTAAGACTAAAGGAAGTGAAGCCTGGGTAGCCTACTTAAGGATAGAAGCTGGTAACTAGAGGGGCCAGGATTTCCCTTATTGAGAGCCAGAGCTCTGGTCTTACCCAGAGAGAAGTGTATTAAACATACAGAAAGACAACACATTGGTTGTATACCCACCTAGCCTTTTACCTGATAGCAAAATGGATTTCAAGGTTATCTGGGGGCTGACAAGAAGTGAGCCTTCCTAATTACAAGAAGAACCAGACATGAGATCAAAGGAATTTCTAACATTATCAAGAGGGAACTGTTAAAGGATCACTTCCTACTTGCTCTGCTGACACCAAAGCTAAAAGCCCTGTTGTTCTCCCTTACACAGGGTACAATTGGTTAATTCAGCTCTCAAGTTTTCCCAAATCAGTAAGGACAGGTCTCTAGAGGAGGTTTGACAGTCAGCTAGCAACAGTTACAAGGGTAGCTGTCTTCAACTACAACTGGGCATTTGAAGTTGAAGCTGGTTTCCAATTAACCATTCAAAATTAAGGAAGAATGTACAAAGGAAGAACAAGAAAATAGCCCAAGCACTTTTGCTTTTTAATAGATTTGACCTTTTTAAAATTGAATTTTGTGACAGGCTACGCCAAAAGAAAACCTGGAAGAAATAAAACTGCAAAGTTCTAAAATTATGAAGCACAAATTGTAATTTTAAAAAAGCTTAAGCCACAATTCAGCTCAGATGTCCTAAGTACCAATACCTCTTAATTTGATATTTAATACTGTCTAAACCATGCAAATAGATAGTCTTTATCTGCTGTCTCTCCCTCTCTTAACCAGTTCCACTCCTCCTGGCTGCACTATCAGATCTATTTTGTCATTACTTCACTGCAAGTGTTAGGTTGATACTCACTGGTTACTTTCCTCCAGGGTATAGTTAACACTAAATGCTTATTTGTGTTGATGTCTCATTTGCATAAAAGGCCAATGGTCAGTCAGTGTATTATGGAGGCCAATCAAGGAAGACATGTCTTATATCCTATATCTTTGCAGGAAAATACTTGTAAGACCTTGCATAATTCCCAACCTTTTTGGATCTCAGTTCTCTCATCTAAAGAACAAATAAAATTTGTTCTAGATTATAGCCAAGCATTAAAGTCTTTAATTTTATGTCTGTAAATTTACCCATTGTGCATAATTTCATAATAGTACTCTCTTCCGTATCTTCTTTACCTTTATCTATCTTTATCTTGTTTTATCTATTCGTGTTTATTTATTATTTACTAACCATCCCCTCAGCTGATTTTTAAGCTTTCTCTACTCTTTCACTATTTTCCCTTCTATTCACTTTTTTCACTCATGAGATTTCAACTTAATTGTCAGCATTTAATCAACAATCTCTAATTTTCTTCTTTTACTAGGAAGTCTGACCTATCTACAACCACTCATCCTTGCTCAGCAGATCATTTGCCACTTGTGGCCGAGTGAGTGGTCCTCATGAAACATTCCATCTTTTCCCTCATATTTTCCAGCCTCTTTGCAGTTAGGTAAGGACACGTGAATAGTTCTGGCTAATGGGCTGAAGAATAAGTGATATGTCACTTCTGAGCAAAAGCATAGAAGAGTTCAACCTTTCAATTGTCTCTTCCACTAGAAGAATGCACGTGTCAAATGGTGACATCTACTTTGGCCTGGGTCCCCTACTGATGCTATAGGGCAAATCTCCCTAGTGGCCTAAGCCAGACATATAGTGAGAGCAAAAACAAACCTTTGTGTGTTAAGCCACTGAGATTCTACTGTTTGTACCTAAAGAATACAGTCTTCAATTTTAGTCAAATGACTTTCGGTAAGGGACCATTTCTTTAATTGATTTTATGGTTCTCTCCACAGTATACTGTATAGACTTCTACACAAATGTTGTCAATAAATACTTTTGACTACCTGCCTTTTATTGTTTTGTGTACTTTTTCATAAGCATAATTGGTCCCAGAAAATGTAATGCGATAAAAATAAAATCAATGATAATGATCTAAAATTCTTCCTCATAAAATTTAAAGTGTTGCATTCCAGAGATTTAAAAGATCAATTAAAAAGTTTTGTAAGGAAGAGAGTTACATGGTATATCTGTCAGGAATTAATCAGAGAAGCAGAACTCCTAGGAGTTATGTGATAAAGGATTTATTGTAAAAAATCAGACCTTACAAAATTAGGGGAAACACTGGGCAAGGAAAGGTTTGAACGTGAGAGTAGGAGGATCAGAGGAGATGCCTACCAGTCAGTCAATGTGAGAAGCCAGCAAGTGCAGCCACTGAGGTAGAACTCTGAAGGGTGAGCTGGTGGAGAAGTCTAAGGGAAACTGCTGCCTCTCTGGTCTTCAGCCCACAGGCTGCTGATGAGCTCTGGACCACTGTTGGTCAATAAGATCAGCAGTTGGGTGGAAGCTGGACATGGAGTGGGGGAGAGCAAGGAGAAGCTGGAACCTCTTACCACCCATGGGTCTGTGTTGTCAAGGCACCTAATACTCCAGACTTTCAGAGAGGAGGGAGTGCTACTTCACTTCCACTTTCCAAATCTCACACATATTTCCCTGTTGGCCAACGTAATCCAGAACCATACAAGGGGATTTGAAGGGTGGGCCTGTCAAATCAAGGGAAGTTAAGTGAGAGTCATCAGACTGAGGGAGAAGAGTGGTGAGTTAAAGATGGCCACAAATTATTTAGTCCTTCACCATCAACAGGTGGAAACTATCTTGCTTGGCAGGGGCACTAATGCAGAGGCGTAGGAATGCTTTAGCTTATGACTTTGGCTTGAGGATTCCTTATCAGCTGAGTGAAAACATTATGAGAACTGTGCTACAATCTAAAATTCCTTTTACCCAATCCTCCTTCCTTTCTTGTCCTTCACAGGAGCAAACCCTCCATGGCTTCCTTTCTGTTTACTTCATAGGTGTTTCTCCCAAGAAATGTCTTGTGCATCTAATCCCATCTTGGTATCTGCTTCTTGGAAGACCCAAATCAATATAACCAGTTTGTTATAGAGAAATAAATCACTGAAACAGTTGACCACTCTTCCATATTTGTCTCAGACAGACTTCATGTCATGTAATTAGATGCAATAAAGATATTTTTACAAATGTTCAGTTTTGAGTGGTTATTCCTTTATGAACTTTTTATATAAATCACAAATTAGAGAAAAATATCCTTTGTTCAAGCTCGGTATCCTTTTTTTTTTTAATAGTATGAAGTGTGTTTTGAAAAAAAAACCACATTCTCATAAAAATATAAAGTCTTCAGATTTCACCTGCTTACAATGAACAATCAACAAATCATTTCTGAGTGCCTGCTGTCTGAGAGGTAAAATAGCCCTGAAGAAAACAAATTGATAGGACGACTGTATATTCAAGAAGTGTGTATTTTACAATGGAGAAAATGAATATACAACTATTTACAAATATAACCAATGATATAGCATGATGTTAACTCTACTGTCTTCACCTGTTCATTATGGGAACAGACTGACCAGGTGTTAAGCCTGGGAAAGTCTGCATTTGGCTAGGGTTTGTAGAAAGAGTGGCATGTAAAGGAAGATAAAAAACCAGCAAAGAAGGCAAAATAAAAACAAAAAATAACTAATTACAGACTCAGTAAGAATAGAATTGTTCATGGAAAGGAAATAGGACATTTAATGTAAGCCAGGCCTTTTCACACTGACAGCCTAATTTGATCCTCAGAAAATAGCAGCAAAGTAGAGAATATCCACTACAGGGAACTTAATGGTGGGAAAGCTTGAGAAGCTGGAGCATCAGGAATCTGTACATGGTACAGCAAGGATTCCGTATCACTTCTCGTTTGTGTAAATATGGTCATTTGTTGGAATTCAGAGAATGAGAAAGGAAATTTGAAGCTGCAAAAGCTAGGAAGAAAGAAAACGGAGAAAGGAATTACAATTAGCAAGTAGGTCATTTGAAACCTTAAAAATTGCAAATTCATAGAGTGAGAAATCCCATTTCAATGAGTATGTAACCAAGAAACCACAATAAAGCTTTTAAAAAAATCAGACTTTAAAATTTATAGAGTTTTTCTTTATTTTCCTTCTAATTCTTAGCTGATGGGAAGTGAAAACATTCTTTAACTCTGGGCCACTTTTGAAAGAGAAAGGACTATTAAACCAGGCAAATGAGCTCAGTGAGGTATTATACTTTAATAATAGTGGCATCATTTACTGAGTGCTGTTATGTGTCAGACGATGCTTTCAAGGTACTATCTCATTTAGTCCTTCCCAGAGGATGTGGAATAAGCACTATTTTAGTCCCACTGTGTAGTCAAGGACTCTGATCCACAAAGTGAAACTACTCAAATTCACATAGCCTACAAGCCGTGGAGCCAAGCTTCAAACCCAGAAAAAAGTCTGGTGTCCATATCCTTTATAATGTAACTAATGATTTAAAACTGTATTTGCTTATTTTTTGAAAATGTTTTATAATCACATTGTTCAATTTCTAAACGTTAGTAATCAATGTTAACAGTTTTGGATGTGTCCTAAAAGAAAAATTATAAGCATTAATAAGCAAAAACGTATATATGTGCATATATAATTGTTTTTTTAAAAACACAAACTATCACATAATATATGTTCCTCTACAACTTGCTTTTTTAAAAAAAGTTATTAATTTTCATTATCAGCTTAGAAAAAAAAACTTGTTTTTTTATTATGGCTACCTAGTCTTCTTTTACATGGATGTATCATAATTTGTTAACCAGTCCACTGTTATTAGGCATTTAGATTGTTCCCAGTCATTGCTATTATAACCATTGCTATAATTAACAACCTCGTACTTCATCTTGCATTTCTCCCAAGGCCCTCAGTCTTATTCTCATATCATGCTGCCTCTCTGAGAGACCCACATCATCCTTACTGGCAATTACAACTCTGAGATTTCTTTCTTTTCTTTTTTTTAAGTAAGAGCATTTTGAGATATGCCAATCTCTCACTGTTGTATTTCCTATTAAGCAAGGAGGTTAAACATAAATGCTCAGTTCAGAGCATTTGTTAAACCAATAGAATGAATGAGGACGATGTTTAAAAAAGAAAAAAAGCGTGAACAGTTTTACAAAACTCAAGGGTGACAATCAGAACAGCCATAAAGAGATCTTTTTAAAATAATGAATCTCCTGATGTTTCAGGAAAAACATCAGTGCTATTCTTTGAAACTGACCTCCCATAAATGTATATACCAGCTAATATACTGCATGTATATTGCCAGCTAATTCTCTCACCAAACATTTGCATGATGCCTAGACATATTTCAAAGAGCTCTGGAAGCTAGACTAATTAGGCCTATAGGTTATTTTTTTCTCACCCATATTAATAACTTATTTGGAGAGTCAATTCACAAAACTGAACAGCTATCTTCAGTACATTTATTTTATTTTGAGTTCTTTGGAGGATACTTGTTATATAAACCAACAGTAATGTTATGAATGATAGTATTCTTGTTAATAACAAGGACTTTAGAAAGTTTAATGTTTCTATTTTGAAGATATTTATTAATTGTATCTATTCTGCTCTGAACATTTGTTCCTCTTGGCTCCTTCTTTCTGATTATGCCAATTCCATTCCAGTGCAATCTTATCGCACACCATTAAGAAGAATAAGCTTTATTGAAGCTCTTTAAGGGCAGGTCAGTAGAGTGAAACTCTTGTATATTAAAGTCAGAAGCTTAGAGGATATTTAACAAATGCTGTTGCTATGATGATAAAATGACATTTGCCCAAGAATTGACAGAGGAGACTTTAGCCTTAGATTTCTCATCACCTGTTAATTCCTGATGATCAGAGGTAGAGCAGTATCCAATTCTTTACTCAAAATATCAGTAAGAAAAGGTTCATGGTTATATGTCTTGGTTTAGAGATCTTCACCGCATATTAATACAAATGATATACTTAAAATATTTCTCAGTCAGACTAATTTACATCTAGCTTTTGCCCTCAATTGAATGATTATAAAGACCTTATTGAGTGAAGTTATAATCTTAACGCTAAAAGAGCAGAAGTTCTTTCTGAAGAGTAGGTGAACACAGAAAATCTTTACCTTCCTCAAGAAAGCAGTATCATTCAGTTATGAACTCATTCAAACATTTATTGTAGGCCTACTTTTTTTTTTTTAAGATTTATTAATTAATTAATTTATTTATTTTGGCTGTGTTGGATCTTCGTTGCTCCGCGTGGGCTTTCTCTAGTTGTGGAGAGTGGGGGCTACTCTTCGTTGTGATGTGAGGGCTTCTCATTGTGGTGGCTTCTCTTGTTGTGGAGCATGGGCTCTAGGTGCACGGGTTTCAGTAGTTGCAGCATGTGGGCTCAGTAGTTGTGGCTCATGGGCTCTAGAGCACAGGCTTGGTAGTTGTGGTGCACGGGCTTAGTTGCTCCGCAGCATGTGGGATCTTCCTGGACTTGGGCTCGAATCCATGTCCCCTTCATTGGCAGGTGGATTCTTAATGACTGCACTACCAGGGAAGTCTGTGGGCCTACTTTGTGCCAGGTACTAGGATAGGAGCTGATGGTGTATAAAGATAAAGCATGATCCCTGTTTCTGTCTAGTAGGAGACACACATATAAACAAATTAATGTTATAGAATAGTATAGCAATAATAATAATAATAATAATAATTTAAAAAACTAACAGCCAGAATGACTAACAGGTTTCATTTCAGCCGCCAAACCTCATAGGTAGGTAGTAGCTTCTGGAACATGGTTTAGAAGGGTTTGGAACTGAGTCAAAAGCATGATCAATTAGTGATGATTACCATAGATATGGGATGGAGAAGGTCCATCTGTATGTTGTCTATTTGCTGTCTCTGCTGTGTGGTATACAATAGCTGTACACAGAGAAGGGTAGTGATCTGAGGTTTTAGAGAAGAGTTGACATCTGTAAGAGCCTTGAAAATTGGACCTCAATATGGCGAAGGTGGTTAAGGTCAATCAAAGAAGCGGGAAATGGGGACTTCCCTGGTGGTCCAGTGGTTAAGAATCTGCCTTCCAATGCAGGGGACACGTGTTCGATCACTGGTTGGGGAACTAAGATCCCACATGCCGTGTGGCAACTAAGCCCGTGTGCCGCAACTACTGAGCCTGCGTGCCACAACTAGAGAGCCTGTGTGCCACAACTACAGAGTCCATGTGCTCTGGAGCTCGCGCGCCACAATGAAAGATCCTGCGTGCTGCAACTAAGACGAGACGCAGCCAAAAATAAATAAATAAATATAAAGGAAAAAGAAGAGGGAAATGTATGAAAAAAGGCAAACGTTATCAAACAGCCTCAGTGTTAAGGTTAGCACTCTCTGGAACTAGAAAGTAGGTTGGAAGCGAAGCAGGGTGAGTGACTAGCGTCAACAGGACTAGAGAGTCCAACAGGAGTCAATTGCAGGTTGCTGAGGAGGCCAGTGTGCCCAGAACTGTAGTCCATAGAACACTGACTGGTATCAGAATGATCTGAGATGTTTGTGAAGGCAACCAAATCAGAATATTTGAATATGGGGCTGAGAATCATCATTTTTCACAAGTTCTCTAGGTATTGAAAGTTGGAAGCCCACAGTAGGAAACTATTACAGCATGAGACCGATACTTTTCAGGAAATTTTCATGCTGAGCAGCTAACTCATGTGTTCGCAAATATTTCCCACCTAGAAGTGGGCCAGGCTACTGCTCGCTATCAGCACCTGTATCCATAGCCCCTCAACATCCCCCTCACAGGCCAAGCTGCAGCAGCATTTCCAGCTCATTAATTTTAGTTAGTAAGATCCTTTAGCGTAGCAGGCAAATTATAACATTAGAATTTACTTGTAATTGGAAATATGTACTCAGTTTAATTTGAGCATTTTGGGGGAAACTGGAGCAAAAGGACATAGTTCATCCTAGTCAGAAACATATTTTCAGCAGTGGTGATAAAACGCTTTAGCAAGAGAATAATTCACTGCCATCAGGATGGTCCAGATTACAGCTGGGTTTGCAAGAGTCACCTACTTTCCCTTGCAGACCTTTTCTGGTTCATTATAGAAGGCATAGAAAAAAGAAAGTGCTATTTAATGAACCCCCCCAGTTCATTAAATGATCGTTCCTAGTAGTTAAATAGCCCTCAACTAATTGAGATTAATTTCCTATTTACATGCACATATAGCATATTCTCCAGTAGGCCTTTTTTTTCTTTTATGCAGGTTTGTAAAATACAACCTGAAACCTTGGATAGAGAAAAGAAAATCCTGAGAGTTGGGATTTAATTACTCTATAAAAATTATTATTGTTGTTATTATTTTATTTTAAATATTATAGAAAATACTGAGTCTCCTCATAACATTTATCAACACTGGTTCACTTATTCACTCATTTATTGAAAGAATATTTATTGCCTCCTTGAAAGGTATTGGGGACTATATGATGGGCAAGAAAAAACTGTTTTTTCTGCCCTCGTGGAACTCTGGGTCCAAAGGAGGGAAGAGCTATTAATCAAATAACCAACCATGAGTCTAATTTTAACTATAATAAGTGCTTTGAAGGGAAGTCACGTAATGTCATGGGAATATCAAACAGGGGAAACAAAGCACATTTTTAGGGTTACAGAAAAATCCATAGAGAATGACAGTTGATTTTGAATTGTGAACTAAGGGTAAATAATTATAAATTTGGGGCATAGGAGTGGACTTTATATTTGCAGGCCAGGAAGACAAGTTTAAGGAACAATAAATGTGGGTGGGGAGGGGGAGAGCTTGTACAAGTTGAGGATAAAGAGTTATGTAGGGGCCAGGCAACGTAAAGTCTCATAGCCATATACAGTATTTAGGTGCTTTATTCAAATAACATCACTTAGAAGAAAAGTGTATTCGCATTCACAAATTTTTCTGTAAAATTTTCACAAGGCTTTACTGAGCTTGGCTTAAAAGTTCCTGATACAATCAATCATTAATTTCGCTAATGCTTGGTTAGGTGAGGTTTAGATGTTACGTCAAGAAAAATTTCAATAGTATTATATATTCTAGTAGATGATTGAACCAAAAAATGATTGATAATAATAAGTAATAGAATAATAAGTCAATTAAGTATTAGTTTAATTGATGCAATGTACCAAAGATTTTCATTATTAAATTAAGATATGTGTCCATAAGCTCATAGTCCCAGAGAGGCATATTGCGGAAGTAGATACATACATGATATTTGCATATAGATCTACAGCTACAGCAACAAATGCGAAAGTCAAAAAACAGAGCTATTCACATTTAATCAAAAAAAAATACAGATGGTTGAGTCATTTATGTTTTAATTTTAAAAATATACTTATCTGGACTTCCAGTTTTATTTCTTCCCCTTGTATTTCAGAATTTAGAACACATACACACAGAGGGAAAAACATAACCATGCTTTGGCATTACTCAAAGTATTTAATTAGTTAAAGGATAAACATTGTCATTTACTTTTTCAGCCCCATAGGCAAAGTTTGCATTATTTAAGGAAGAGAGAATGAATTGCTGAGCAATAAGTGGGTGATTCAGAGCTGTATAAATACACCTCCTGGAGTACTCAAACTCTTATCCTTCATCAGACTCAGGATTGAGAGTCAGAATTATATGGACCATTTCCCCATCTTGCCACTTTGCCATCTGTCCTAAAGTAATGATTATTTTTCTACAACAATTGCATTGTGGAATCTTCATTAAGGAACAAACCACTACTTGGAACAATTAGGTTGGCATTGAGGCTGTTGGCCCAACGAAGTGCATTATTCACAAATCCCACATGCTCCACATATGTTGGTTCCATTTCAGAAAGAACTAGGAGACTATGAGACTTTGAGAGCTTAGAATTAAAGACTAGTAAATTAAGTAAATCAAGCCAAACATCAATTTTAGGTAAGGAGCAAAAGTCAAGATCTTAAAATCTCTTTAATTGTGGGCAGCAACTGGAGAATTAGATATTTTCACTTTACTGATGTGTTCATTGACCACAGTTCTGTTTGAAGCTTCCCACTTGATTCTTACTCTTTTCCGTTGTACTCTGCTCTCAGCAATCACAGGTGTCTGTTGAAATGGCTCACAATCACTGAAATAAGTGAGAGATTTTATGTGTTTGGCAATCTAATAATGTCGCACTGTACTACTTCTCCCTAAGAATTGATATAATTCTGAATGATATGTATACTAGGTAAATGTATGAGATCAGCATTCTCTTTATTCCTTTGTTCTATAGTATGCAGTCAATACCTGCACTAGCATATAGGCTTATTATGAAGGGCCTTGAAGAGAAAGGGATGTTCGAGCGATTGGGAGATGGTTGTGCTTATGTATTGTTATGCAATAATAGAGAGAAACAAAATAGATTTCATCAAGCTTATTGTTGTTTTATTTTCTGGTGTATTATTTACTTCTTTTGCTTACATTCTGTTTGCTTCTGTTTGGCAGTGAGTAAAAGTTGGACATGTAACAAATAAAGGTTATTTCCTGTATTTAAAATTTTCTATGAATTCTTTTTCTTTAAAGACTTAAAGTATTTAATCATAAAATTTCATGCTTCTAATTGCTAACAGAAATATCTATGATATATTTGGCCAACTCGAAAGTAGAGAACAGCAGGTCAGTATGGAAGCAATGGTGAGTTGACATATGTCACATTTGAGTGACTTTATCACTTACAAATTCCTTTTTGTCTCTGCAAAAATGTAGTGTTCTTCTAAATCAAATATAATATTCTAATGGACAGTATAAAGAAGTAGGAAGAAAGCTTTCCATAATATATTTGTAGGGAAATGGAAATCTACTTCTCTCTTTCAATGAATAGTAATTAGTAACTTCATTTTACAAAAATAATCTACCAAATTATTATTTTATCAATAACAGTTGTCCTTCCCTGAAATGGAAACAAAAACTAACATGTCTAATAGCCATGCTTTTTCAAGCTTAAATTAAAAACACTGTCAAGAGTGGTCTAAGATGGCAGAGTAGGAAGACTCTGAGCTTACCTCCTACCATGGACACACTGAATCTATATAGAGCAATTTCTCTTGAAGACTTGAGGGTTGATTGAACAGCTACTGCACATGAAAGACCAAGAGAAACGGGTAAGGAAGATGTAGACACAGTATCCAGGGGAACTCCACCCCCAATGCAGTGAATTGCAATAGGGAGGGATATTGCTGAGGGTCCCAAGGGCAGAGTCTCCTGCTCTGGGACACAGCAGAAAAAATAAAAAACAAAAACCCAGCAGTTTAAAGGGCACCTAGACTCTAAGGGAAGGAAATCTATTTACTAACCTTAGAGCTCCTGCCAAACAGGCAGGGAACTGCTGGAGCTGTCTCGGGAGTCAGGGGTGCTGGCAAGCGCCATTGTTTGAGTCCTGCAGGGACTCCTCCTGGACCACGCTTGTTCTGGCTCCAGCTGGCCTGCCAAAGCCCCAGGCACAAGCAATCTACACAGGCGACACTCCCACACAAGACAACTCTTTCAAGACCAGGAGAGACAGCTGTTTTGCCTAATTCATAGAAACAAAAAATGAAAGTCAAACAAAATAAGGAGACAGAGGAACATGCTCTAGATGAAAGGAAAAAATTAATCCCCAGGGGGGAAAAAAAACCCCTAAAGAAACAGAGATAAGTAATTTACCTGATAAAGAGTTCAAAGAAATGGTCATAAGGATGCTCACCAACAGAATATTACTCAACCAGAAAAAAAGAATGAAATCTTGCCAATTGAGGCAACATAGATGGAGCTAAAGGGTATTATGTTAACTGAAGTAAGTTAGAGAGAGAAAAGCATATACCATATGATTTCACTTATATGTGGTACCTAAAAGACACAACAAAGGAACAAAGAAAACAAAAGAGAAACAGATTCATAGATACAGAGACTGGTGGTTACCAGAGGAAAGGGGATGGAGGAATGGATGAATAGGTGAAGTGGATTAAGAGGTACAAACTTCCAGCTCTAAAATACGTAAGTCAGGGGATGTAATGTACACATAGGGAATGTAGTCAATAGTATTGTAACAGCTTTGTATGGTGATGGATGGTAACTGTTTTTATTGCATTGATCATTTCATAATATACCAATATATCAAATCACTATGCTGTACACCTGAAACTAATATAATATTGTATGTTAATTATAACTCAGTTAAAATACATTGTCAAATGTAAGTGAAATAAAGTTTCACCCATTGAGATGGCTACTATAAAAATAGAAAATAAGTGTGGGCAAGGAAATTGGAACTCTTGGGCACTGGTAGCATGAATATAAAATGGTACATCTACTTTGGAAAATGGTATAGCCATCCATCAAAAAACTAAAAACAGAATTACCATATTATCCAGCAATTCTACTTCTGGGCATATATTCAAAAGAATTGAAAGCAGGGACTAGACCCATATTCAAAGCAGCATTAGTCACAATAGCTGAAAGGTGAAAGCAACTTAAATGTCCATGAGAGGATGAATGGATAAACAAACTGTGGTCTATACATACAATGAAATATTATTCAGCCTCCAAAAGGAAGGAAATTCTGACAAATGCTACAACATGGATGAACCTTGAAGACATTATGCTAGGTGAAGTAAACCAGTCACAAAAGGACAAATAATATATGATTCCACTTACATGAGGTACCTAAAGTAGTCAGATTCATAGAGACAGGAAATGAAATGGTGGTCGCCAGGGACTGAAGGGAGGGGAATGGGGCGTTATTGTAAAGAGTTTCAGATTTACAAGATAAACTGAGCTCCAGGGATGGATGGTGGCGATGGCTGCACAACAGTGTATATGTACTGAAAGGAACTGAGCTGAACACTTGAAAATGGTTAAAATGGTAAAATATTTTATGTATATTTTACCACTTAATAAATAAAATAATAATTTTTCAAATGGTGAAATAAGATTTAAAATAGTTGTTCTTTCTTATAAAGTACCTGTATGACTCAAATGTGATCATTGAGTTTTCTGGTTATATTAATATGTATTTACAGCTAAAGTAACATCTTTGAAAATGTGGTCACCTTGTTTCTACTGGTTAAAAATTCCCTTGCACTCTCTCTGCTCCACCTGCCTGACTTTTTTCAGAGTTCAGCCAGCTACTGGAATAGCTATGGACATAACCAAAATAAGAGATGCAGCTTCCATGATGAGCGGTGTCCATGTAAAAGCCTGTGCTTGATCAGCTGAAGCAACAGGCAGCTCCAGATTCCTGAAAATGGAGAAATAGATTGCTATTAAAAATTAAAAATTAGAGAAGTCAATCCATTTGCAAACATGGTAGTGAATGTGTTATATACCTAAGGGAAAATTATCTGGAAACACAGAACAAAATGTTAATAGTAGCTATTAATTTTTGTTCTTTTTAATTATGTATATTTTCAATTTTGTCCATAATGAGTACTGCATAATGAAAAATTGAGAGAAGAAAAAAAAAAAGAAGCAGAGAAGAAAGAAAAAAGAAAAGGTAGTTTTTTTTACATTGCAAGATGCTAATATCCTGATAAATATGGATTGTTTGGGAATCATATCTCAGGCATTTTATTACCTTATTTCCAACTGGGAGAGTCCTTTTCACAAAAACACTGTCCTCCATCAGAGTTAACAATGAACTTTATTTAGTACTATCTGCAGATTTAATTAAAGTATGTTTACTTTCGTTTTTGGGTGATTAATGTGAGAGATGGTTATTGTGAGGTCTCACACAATTTCTTTAGCATCCCACTTGATAGCTCCCCTTTAGTCATTAAAAATGATCATTACCTCTAACATTTTCTTTATCCCTCAGCTAGCTTTTAATTCATTGCTCTGTTTCTTTTTTTTTTTTTTTTTTTTTGGCCGCACTGCCCAGCATAGGCATAGCTCTGTTTCAAAAGAATATTGACAGGCCTTCTCTGAAAGACAATGAGATTGTTTAACATCTTTGTAATTACTGTGCAATACCCCCTTAATCAGAAGCATGTAACATAGGCAAAAACCAGAAAATGGACATTGCTCTTCTCCTTTTACTTTCCTTGGAATGCCACACCAACCGGAGTAGAACTGCCCTTGATGGGGGCTGATGCTGAATATTTCAGAGAATCACAGTATCTACTAAACTGGGTTTTTGAGGGTAACAATACATGATGGATCTAAACTTGGTTTTGAAAAACTGGATTGAAGCTGCCTGTAGACATAAGACTTTTGAGAAATAAGACACTATTAAACAACTTGAATAGTGCTATTAATTACTTATATTGTTTAGTTTTCATTAGTGTAGGCAATTAGGTTTTTCCAGCATGGAAATAAATCAATCAACAATTCTATTAAATTCAGTATTTTTGAACCAAAGAATTTCTATTTTTTTTAAAGAATAATTTCATATTCCAAACCCTTTTAAAAGAAACAAAATTGTACAATTGTCTTTAAGACCAAATGCCACCAGAATGCTATTTATCTTTTTAATTCCCAGTATTTATATCATACTCACATCTTCAGGGCTGTCTCTGTGCTGAACAGTCAAGGATGGGAATTCATCTCCAACACCCTTCTTGTTTCTAATAGTGCTCCCCTCTCCTTTAGATAATCCCATTTACAGACTCTGCAGACTCTGATGTCATTTGCCACAAAGACCCCGGCTAGCCCCTCTACCCAGACACATCTCTGCGTTCTAGATCTTTGCCTCTTTTTTTCATATTCCAATGTAAACATGCATTTTTTGTGTGTCTCATTCTCTTAAGACCAGGTTTTAGTGAATACTAGCTAATCTGATGAACTCTAATGCTAATTCATTCATGAGACTCCATGGTAAAATGTCCTCCATCTTCGGTAAAACCTAATTTAGCCTTCCTGGGTCCAATTAATCAACCTAAAGAAATACTTATGTGTGGGATTTCAGACACTATTTTCAGACTTTAGTCTTTATAGTTAGCTGGTTGTCAGTGTCCCTTAATGCTTCGATACTCAGTGACTCTCAGGTCCTTCCTAGACCTGGTGAATAATAATCTGAATTTTAAGAAGATTTTTATGGATTTATGTGAACACTAAAATTTCATAAGCATACTTTAAGCCCCATCATATGAATATGTATATCTTATTACTGTATATAAACAATAAGATCCAATATTTTGAGTGTTTCTATGTGTAGGCACTGTGATAACTACTTTGCATGTGTTATCTTATTTAATTATTACAATAACTCTATGACGTAGGTACTACTATTACTGCAATTTTACAGATTGGGTGCAGAGCCTGAGAGGCTTCATAGCTTGTCTCAATCCACAGAGCTGTTACGTGGAAGAGTTGGGAATTAAACTCAAACCTGTTGGATGTCTGACCCTGAGAACTCAACCATCTTCTATAAATGCAGAAGGGCTTATGCCATTTTGCTTGCTTGGTAAAACATGGAAGTGGTAAGGACAGTACCCTGGTGGGTCATTATACCTAGTACTGGTGGTGGTTGCATTGTCAGGTGGCAATTGCCAGGAACAGCATTTAACCACCCGAAGTGGGTGACCAAGGCTCAAAGTCTCATAAATCTAAGAAGGAATGATAAGCATCCATGAGCTTCTCTGATATACAATAGTGTATGGTATTTTATAAAGACTTTTTCTCCAGGGTCAATTCAGCACCATCGTTAACTGTGCAAAGTAGGTATCTGGAGAGTTGATATTGCCCTGTTTCCACTTTCTACATTACCATCTTGGGGGATTCAACAGCAAAGGTTCAGATATTAGAAATTTCCAGGTAAAGTGGTAAGTATTCCTACTTGCCTTTTCAAAGAAGCAGTACTGGAAAAATATCTGAATGACTGGGGTAGATAGGAATGGCAATTTTCAGACAAAGAATAACTGGTAAAGCATATAGAAGTAACACTATAAATTGGATAATAGCCAGAGAGGGATTCCAAAATTAGTTTATTCTTAATATGGAAGTTTCTCTTTTGATATAAAACCAATAAAATAGGCTCATTTAAATAATAAAGAAGTGTTTAAAACAGAAAATGAACCCCTCCCACCTTGTTCTTACAATTTTACTTTGCAGAAACAACCATTGTTAAACTAGATGGTTAGTCTTCAGGGGGCTACCTATCTCCATATCTAACTCCTTACCTCCTTATACTTTTAATTTTCTCAATTTGAGATTATATACTATGTTTTGTAGCATGCACTTTTATTTACAATAAATTGTGAACATATCTTAGTGTCAGTATATGTAGATTTATGCCATTATTTTAATGGCTGCAGGTAATCCATTGTATGGATGATCCATTTTTAAAAAAATCAAATTTCTATGGGTAAATATTTATTTTGTGTCATTTTCTTGTGCAATTACTGTGCTTCAAAAAGTATCCTGATTCTATAGCATTGCATACTTATGTGTTAGTGTGAATATCTTTAAGGATAGCTTACCTGATATATATTTAAGGATACATTTAAGGATACTTGATATACATTGTCAAATTGTTCTTTTTTAAAAAGTGGCATCAGTTGAGACTTCTATCAGCTGTGTATGAGCCTTTATATTGGCTACAATCAGACTTTTAAAAGATTTTACCAGTGTGACAGCTGAAAAGTTATATCTTATTGGTATTTTAACTTTTATTTATTTGACTGTTAGCAAAATGGAATGTTTTCATAACATTATTGACCATTATATTTCAATTTATGTATGTTTCAAATGTAATTATTTTGCCTATTTTACATTTGAATGTTCATATTGTTATCTGTAGGATTTATTATACATCATGATGTTAATTATTTTCCCTAAAATAAGTTATACATGCTGACCTAGCTTGTAATTTAATCAGTTTTATTAAATGTTTAAGTATTATGTAAGTATCTTTTATACAAACACTTTAAATTTTAGAAAATAAAATCTGTAAATATTTTACTTATACTGTCTTAAAACCCGATTTACCATATTCTACAATCCATTTTCATTTCTGGAAAGTATCATACATGTGTTTATCAACCTAAAATCAGAACTCAATACATTAAAGCCCAATGACTTCATGAAATTTTTGGTCATCCTGAGTGCAGCTGACAAAGTTTTAAGTCTGTCCATTCTTTACTGGTTTTTAGGTCACATTAATAACGATAACTTTCTAAATTATTTTTATTAGAAGTCATTTGGAATGGAAAGTCTCCTCATCATAATCTTATTAAGACCTCAGAGTATAAAGTAAATGAATAAATGCATTGTATTCACAGACTGCTAATCTGGAGTTCACTCTTACTGTTCTGCTTTTTTTTTTTTTAATTTTTATTTATTTATTTATTTATTTTTGGCTGTGTTGGGTCTTCGTTTCTGCGCGAGGGCTTTCTCTAGTTGTGGCAAGCAGGGGCCACTCTTCATTGCGGTGCGCGGGCCTCTCACTATCGCGGCCTCTCTTGTTGCAGAGCACGGGCTCCAGACGCGCAGGCTCAGTAGTTGTGGCTCACGGGCCCAGTTGCTCCGCGGCATGTGGGAACCTCCCAGACCAGGGCTCGAACCCGTGTCCCCTGCATTGGCAGGCAGATTCTCAACCACTGCGCCACCAGGGAAGCCCACTGTTCTGCTCTTTGAACTCCAATAACTGTGATCACTACTAAAGAAGGTTATACTTTTAAACAAACTCTGAGATTCAGTAAAATTCCATGTAGCTCTTCTGAGAAGAAAAAACGATGTGCCAGGCAAATCTGCTAAATCAACTATGATAATTAGTGGAATGGCAGATACTGTAGTCCTGCTGTCTTGCCTAGTCATAAAGAGAACACAATCCAAGAACAAGCTAGATTCAGAGAATCTCGGAATATTTGCATTCAGACACCTCAGTTGTTATCTACTCCCAAAGTCTTGTGCTAAAATTAATTAAATTACCAAAATTTAGACAATTCTATCAGAAATGTAGTTTCTAGAAGTAGCAATCAGAGATAAGAAAGTGTTCCAAGATGGTAGAAATCACAGTTTCTGGTGAGGGTATGATAATAAAAACTAAATTGTACATAGTTTTACAAACAGAATATCTCCCCTGTGGTACTGGAGCACAGAAGAGACCCACAGTGTCCCTCTGAGGATAGGGAGGATGGCAGAGAGTGGACAGTGGATATCGTATGGGTCATCTGTGCAGGACAGGTCAGCTTAGAATAAAATAACAACAATCCCCTCCAGAAACAGAACTTAAGATTTGCCAACTGTCTACTCCCTTGAAAAGACCATCAAAATAACATTTTGATCAAGCAAAGCAAAGTTTATCAAAGTTATTTCTGGGTGAACAATATCTTGACAGTCTTAATAGGATCTCAGAAGAGCAAGATCAGATAAAGATATTTATAAGGCTTTGGGTTTCGTCTCAGTAGTTTAATTCAAATTTAATTAAATTTTTATTTGATAAATTAGCTGTTTGCTTAGGTGAGACAAATATCTGCCTGGACAAATTGGTTCTTAGGAATTTTCTGAAGTTATTTGTAATTTTACAGCATTATTTTCCTGGGTAAGAATTTCCTGGAAAGGGCTTCCCTGGTGGCGCAGTGGTTGGGAATCTGCCTGCCAATGCAGGGCACACGGGTGCGAGCCCTGGTCTGGGAGGATCCCACATGCCGCGGAGCAACTGGGCCCGTGAGCCACAACTACTGAGCCTGCGCATCTGGAGCCTGTGCTCCGCAACAAGAGAGGCTGCGATAATGAGAGGCCCGCACACCGCGATGAAGAGTGGCCCCCGTTTGCCACGGCTAGAGAAAGCCCTCGCACAGAGACGAGGACCCAGCACAGCCAAAAATAAATAAATAAATAAACAAGTAAAATTAAAAAAAAAAAAAAAAGAATTTCCTGGAAAAAGTGCGTAAGTCAAGTTGACACAGGTGATCTCATGTCCAAATCCTGGCAATTAAACTCTGGATGCAGTTGGTCTCAATTTTGACTTCTGAAGAGATTATCTGGGAACAAGTCCTTTCTGCCTTATATCTCCTTGACAATCCTTACATCACCGTCATCCTGATCTTTAAAACGATTCTTGTTAATTGCTCTAGGATAATTTCAGGGATCTGCCAGCCCCTTAAAATACCTTGCATTATGCTTGAAGATGTCAAAATCCCCAATTAGAAAGGCTTAAAAGACCAAGCATTGGTAGAGTTAAGGCACTGGCTAAAACTTCTTAAAATGAATGGGTCATCAGCTTATAAATCAGCAAGTTTAAAAAGATTACCTAAATGCCTCATTGGTTTTGAAAGGATGAAGAGATAAGAAGAGAGCAAAAGCACTTTAGCATCTATAATAAAATGTAGAAGGGAAGAGGAGATGGACAATGAAAGTAGAAGCAAAAGATGGAGATAGAACAAATGAAAACTAGAGGGTTAAGTATTTTGGTTTAGCTATTGCAGGCAATCCCAATTCTGCTTCATGGGGAATGTGAAGAATTATGTCGTACATGAATAATCTAATTATTTTAAAATACACGCTTAATTACTGTTAAAAACCTTCCAAGAATAAAATAAATTCTCAAGCTTCTAATTCTTTAAATTTTTTAGAAAGCATTTTAAATGATTGAGTCAAATTTTACCTAACCGTTCATTGCCCAAGTCAATCAAAATAATATATAAACTACTGACACATTTTTAGGATGTGGGGACTAAGCAGTTTTAGGGTATTTGATCCAATTCTGAATCCAGATATAAAATATTTACAACCATATGTAACACCCTTTGTATTTAATATCCTGCTTGGTTCTTAGTTTTGTTTTGTTTTATATATGAAGACATCAAAATACTCCCTGTATGGAGTCAGAGCTATTAGATGTTAATACCATGTAACTTTACTCGTCAAAAGGAAAATAAAACAAATATCCTGTTTGTGTGTAGTTTTTTTCAGCATATGTTTTATCCTCCTAGCATTATTTGTCTGACAACAAGTGGCCTCCTAAGAATACAGAATGACAGTTTCTCAGTAACTAAGCTATAAATATTTCTTCTAGGACTAGCGAAGAAAGTAAACAAGTCACAGTTTTCACATTAACAGATTTGAAGAATAGCAGACAAAATTTTAACTATTCTATATAAAGTGATTTTAAGTATTGTTTTTACTATGTATAATTAAGGCAGGACAGCTCTTACATTTTGAAGTATTTACACATAAATATTTTAAAATGATTATTCTGTTTTTGTTAATTAAATTGTTAAATATGTATATACACTAATGATTTTGAGATATTGGATATAAATTATTTTTCCAATCATAGGTACATTCCCTCATATGGAAACTCTCTGGTCATAGCACATGAAAAGGATAGGAAAGACGAATAGTCTTATTTACAATAACGGTTATCGACTTTGACATCTGCTCCCATAATTTCATGGTTTTTGAAAAGCTATGCTCAGAGTAAGTAAAATTATCATTATAATTTTAACTTTGAAGAGAAGAACTCCACAGCCTAGGCTTATTCTGAAAATTAAAGCAACGGATTTATCCTTTTTTTTTTTTTTATTTTATTAAAGACGAGCACACAAGTCAAATTAGCAATTATATGAGTACATCTCTTCCCATAATCATTACTTTCCTTCCATTTTATATTCTTGATGAGAAAACCATCACATACTCAATAGTCCTTACAAACTATTCTGGCTTACAAATGATCAGAGTATGCAAAGACATGCTTTCTTTTTCAAAAAATGCAAAAATAAAAATAATAAAAAGACATATAGTTGTATTGTTTCATTACCAGGACCTAAAAATTATATCAACATACTTTCAACAGATCATTCCTTGCATTTTTTTTTTTTTTCTTCTCCATTCTTTAATCAAACTTTAGTCTTTTTAATAGGAGGTTAAAAAGCCTTTTCCTGTTTGGAAATTTCTGGCTAAACTAAGAACAAGCTCTGTCAAAGAACCCTCACTTTCCAAAGCAATGAGAGAGACCAGCCCTCTTACCACCTCAAGACTACCGAAAGGAATGCTGAGGAACATCAGGAGGAAGAATGCACGGGGAAACTTCTTTGTGAAGATTGTCAAAGGGTTGTCTTTTTCTCTCTGTCCACCTGTTCAGAGAAAGGACAGGTTTTTCACCTCCCTTAATCAAGCAGCACGGCGCTCAAGAGAACCCCTTGGACGCCCTCGTCCCGCCCCTTCCGGCTCCTTCTTTCCGGCCGCTTTAGCACTGCGGCTCCGAGGCAGGAAGATGGCGATGCCGCCGCCGGCCCTCCCGTGGCACGGAGGGCCTCCTGGGCCGTTTCGCGTGGCCCGTATGGTTAGAGGGGCCTGAGCAGCCGGTGCAGTTGCCCTGCGGTCGCGTCTTTTGCCCTGCATTCCTGCAGGGGTGTTTGAAGCCAAAGAAGCCTGTCTGTGCGGTGCTTCGCAGCGCTCTGGCACCTGGCATCTGAACTGCGAGACTCAAGCAGCCGGTGGAGAGCACGGAGACATTGCGACGGCTGCCATAAACATTTATTAAAAAAAAAAAAGAAAAAGAACCCCTTGGAGAACTTGACATGTGTCCTTTGAAATTGGGTGGCCACAACAACTGTGTATGTCTCGTATGTAAACAACTTCTAAAAGTCAAAGTCTGGCCGGAGCTGCTCGTGTAAAAAGAAACACGAAGTCTGCAGTAGGAACGAGCCACTCATCTACCACGGGCAGCCAGAGGTGCTTGTTTTTCAAGAGTCAGTCGTGGCCCCTGCAGAACTGAGCTAGAACTGAGTCCTGCTAAAAGGCACCCCACATGCAAGGCCTCAAGGGATGGTGGACGCCAACTCAGTAGAAGCCAGGAGCTGAGGGAGGAGTCGCCTATGAGGAGACAGTCGACTGTGGGATGTCACAGGTGAGTGGATCTTCTACGAAGTCACAAAATCACTCCATGAGAAAAATAGCATTTGGGCATGTCGCAGAGAACGCCAAAGCCAAATTTAGAGAGCACCATTCGAGTTAGAATTGGTCAACCCGTGCTTGCAATTGTGGAGTTAGGAGACAGGGAACCAGCAGGTGGAAAAGATGATACAGAGCAACATTAACCTTTCACCAGCCTTCTGTAGGCGAAATCCGGCCTCTGTACCCCAGTACCAAATTGATCTCGGAGACGGAGTTTGGGGTGAAGTAGAAAACAGCTTTATCGCTTTGTCTGGCAAAGGGGACCACAGCAGGCTAATGCCCTCAAAACTGTGTGTCCCCGACTTGGAGGGGGTGGTGAGGAGTGTTATAGTAATGGTTCAAAGAGGGTATGGTCAGCTGGGGGACATTCTTCTGATTGGTTGGGGGTGAGGTAAGTGGGAGTCAGCGTCATCAACCTTCTGGTTACAACTGGTCTGGGTCTACGTGCTTGTGGGCAGCATACAGTTAACTTCTCCCACCTGGTGGGTGGTTCAGTGTCTGTAAAACAGCTCAAACGTATTGTTATGAATATCCCTTGGGGAAAACCAGGACCCTGCTCCAAGGCAGCACTATTGCTTTTTTTTTTTCCTGGCTGCTCCTCCCTTGTTTCTCCATCCCCTCCCTTCCCTGATTAGCAACTGTTTGAACCTGCCCTTTGGAACTTAGGGAAGGTCATGGAGGCTGAATAAAGCCTATTTCCTGCTAACAAGAAAATGGGGGACACAGAAAGGCTTTTGTGCCCAGGAACCCCACAGAGTCCTGCTCCGTTTCACTTCCCCTGCAAGCTTTCAGTCAAATGAGAGAGTGAAAATTTTACTTCAATTGAACTAATATTTTTATACTTGGAAAAATTAATTCCTGAGACTGTCTAAAAAAATCTAAGGCATCTGAGAGATAGCATGCAGAAAAAAGGAAAAGGATTTGACAAAAGTTATTTGAAAATAGTAATGGAAAAAAATAAATCCATTTTCTAATGTGCCCATACTGCATTTCCTTACATTGATCCACTGGTAAATTGGTTTTGTGGTTTTCACTATTTACGTTTATGCGGTATTTCACAGCTTCTAACATGCTTTTATGTAGTTATCAAATTTGATCATCACCAAAAACCTGCAGATGCCAGAATAGGTATCATTGCTGTCCTTTCTGAGATGAAGAAGCTAGGTCTTAAAAAATGTCAGTTGTCTTTCCCAAAGCTGGATAACTAGTACCTGCAAAGGCAAGACTCTACATTAGCACTCTTCCCTCTGCTCTTTGCTCTCAAATGGAATCTGCCAGGAAGGAGCATATTTGGGATTCACTCATTTATTCACTCATGGCTGCCAACTAC
Organism: Balaenoptera acutorostrata; assembly: GCF_949987535.1. Classification (NCBI taxonomy): domain Eukaryota; kingdom Metazoa; phylum Chordata; class Mammalia; order Artiodactyla; family Balaenopteridae; genus Balaenoptera; species Balaenoptera acutorostrata. Next base: position 17,103,670 of record NC_080071.1, on the reverse strand, counting down.
ACTATTCCTCTTCATGTTTTTATTTTATTTTTAATTTATTTCTTTTTAAGCTAAGTGCATCACTGCTGACTCAAATATCTGAGTAGAAACTTAGGAGAGTTAACTTACTGCACATGTAAAACTGGTGATGCTCTTACTGATGACAATAGTAAATGTTTAATTTACATAGAATAAACTGTACACATTCATGTATGCAATTTGCTATTTTGACATATGTATACACAAGGAATCATGACAAGGATGAAGGTAATTAACATATCAATCAACCCCAAAAGTTTCCCAGTGATCCATCCCTCCCTTCTGCCCATCCTTAACCTTCTCCCCGGGCAACCACTAATCTACTTTCAATCTGTATAAATGAATTTGCATTTTATATAAGTGGAATCGTATATAATCTTTTTTTCTGTTTCAATTTTGCATGGCATAATTGGGGAGATACTCATTCACAATTTTGTGTTTATCAATAGTGTGTATTGCTGAGTAATATTTCATTGCATAGATATACCACAAATTGCTTATTCTGTTGATGAGCATTTGGATTATGTCTAGTTTAGGGTTTTTACAAATAAGGCTTCTATGAACATTTTTGCACAAATCTTTGTATGAATATATACTTTAATTTTCTTTGATAAATACTTAGGAGTGGAATGGCTAGATAATATGGTAGGTGTATTTTTTTTCTAGAAACTTTCATACTGTTTTCCAAAGTGGAAAAAATAAGATGCAGCCAGACAAGCAGCTGCTGAGTCTAGAGTGACAAGAGTGGGAGGTGAGGAGGGGGATCAATATTGAGGCCAAGCACAATATTGAAGCTGCATTAAGCTCTACTTGACACTTTGTTATCAATTTTAGATTTCAAATCATAGACTGTATATTTCTTAAAAAATTTTTTTTAAATAAGAGAAGAAAAAGCTGTGTGGGAAAACACAAATTACCATTTTAAAAGAAGCCTTATTGAAAAAAAAACCCACAACAAAAAACAAAAAAGGCAAATTTTCTCTTTTTGAAGTTATCATTTCTAACTCTTAGGGCAAGTACAATGTCTCAGTTTCAGTGCTTATGAATTCTGGTTAGGTAAAAAAGAGTTTGCATTTTATCTTAAGCCTATTTTTTACGATCAAAAGAAAACGTGTTTTAAAAAGAAGAAAGTTCTCCTTTTACAGGTTTCAGAGGGTTAAAGAGGACATGCCTTTAAAGTCAAACCTTGAATGAAAAAGCCATGAGAAGTTGGAGGAAGGGGGGAGAGGCTACATTACAAACACCTGTGGGGTAGAACACACAGCTTTTCTCTCTGACCCAGGACAAATGCAATCCTGATTGTTAAACTATTTCTGGTTTCCAAATCTAACCAAAATAAGTCTGAGAGAGACCTAAATTAGAAACCTCTTTTATTAAGGAAAAAAAATGTTAAAAAATAACCACCTTAAAAGCAGGAAAGTTAAATAGCTGGGTTTGGAGCAAATGTGCATAATAACGAATTAGTAGCCCCTGACAGGATTAAAAACAGGTTTGGGGGGAGGAGTTACATATAGATTGGTGCGTTTCAGTAGAGCCAGTTAGTACCCTTCCAGTAAAAATGGTGTGCCAACGGAGTGCTGCCGGAACCAGGACTTTCTGGAAGTCTGCTCGGTAAGTCCAGCTCGCAGCGAAGCCGTGTCCACTGAAGGGTGGAAATCACTGTCCAGCAAAAGTGAGTTGTAATTAATGAGAAGGCACTCTCGCCAGAAGAGTACGCAAAGCAAGAAACAGCGTTTTAGGCTGGTTCAGGGCAGAAATAAGCTGACAGGTTTGCTTAATCTGCTGTTTGCTAAAGACTTGTAACTGCCCCATATTTTCTGCTGCTCAGACCAGCCTTCCCATAATGACAAAAAAAGTAGTTGTAGGGCTCCAGTGGAGTGGAAACAATGACCACGTTTCTTTGCCTCAGAAGGAGATTGGTGCCATTGGTTTGCTGGATTTTCCATTGACTCTAAATAAACAGGAATTTTTAGGTGAACAATTGGTCAAAAGTGAGTTTAAATTTTACTAATGAAAGAGGAAACCTGGGACTAAAAAAGAGAGAGATCCCTCACTATAATTAAAAAAGGATTCACTTTTGCGTGACCATTTTGGTTTTAAGAATAAAATTTGTCAAAGCTACAACGGTTGAATAATTTAGGTTCAACCACAGGGCCCTGTGTGTAAGCATTGTTGTTATTGTTTTAATGGCAGAAATTAAACACCCATGGACAGTTAGAAAATACAATAACCTTCCTTTTTGTGTCAACCAAGACATAACTTCAAAAGAGAGTTTCTGATGGCAGTACCAGAACGTTCTTCTACGCTTTCCTTTAAAATGGTAAATGACTTGATGAGCACCGTTTTTAATGCAGAAAAGCGACACCTGCCGATAAGCTGTGAAGAAACCAGCACTAAACATGCGAGGTTATGCAGACGCGGAACTAAACTGTATGAATTCCTAGCATTAAAAATTCAAACTAAGGTTTCTGAGTGGAGAGCCTCTGGTTGCTCTGTGAGACTCATCTAGGTCTTATTTTCTGGTGAGTAGAGGGCGCTGGTGGTCTTCTGACGTCTAGGTCAGCGCAAGGCTAAATGCCAAGATTTTATGAATAATTAAGGGCTTCCTATCAAAATGTTTGTTCAGCTTAAGGACAAAGGGTTTCTGTTTTCTGGTCTTAAGGAAGAATGCAAGGGTTTGATTGGCATAGAAAGGAGTATGGGGAAAGTGCCGAGAGGAAGCCAGGAGGAAGGGCCCTCACCTCCGCAGGCAATTGCCCAGGAGCCCCAAATCTGCCTCTAGTCTGGGGAGTTTGTTAGGAAGTAGGATTGGGCCTTGAAGAGAATCTTGTGTGTACCTTGTCTGCTAACAGCCTGATGATTGTTTACTAATGCTCTGGTCTAAGTTATTTCACAGGGGTCGCTCCCTGCTACACAGTGTTGAAATTACATTCAGAGATTAAAAAAAAAAAAAATCGTGTGTGTAGCAGTATTTTTCCACAAAACTAAGTGCAAAATATCTTTAACAAATAATGATGGTAGTAAGAAATATTTGACATAGTCGTGCAAAAATGCATCTCATTTTACAAAGGCTTAGACATTTGTAAACATTTACAGAATATCCCCTAGGTTTTTAGACTGTGAACCTTACAATCTTACTCATTTTTCTTTGTATTTAAATGTGGCTGTCTGTCTAAAAAACGTTAACATGCAAGTTCAGTGATCTCCAGTTCACCAAATATTCTCTCCCGCGGCACGAAGATGATAATGATGATTATAAAATACCACTGAACAAGACTGTACAAATGAGAGCAGGCACACTGCAGGGCTGAACAGGGTCCAGTACAGTACAGGGAGCAATTTGACCAGAAGGATCCTGCGCTCAGACTTGCAAGGTGGAATTACAGTCTGTCCCATAAAGTAAAAAGTCTTCTCCCCCAAGTAGAAGGAGTGCAGCCTCTCTTCTTTCTCCTCCCACCACTTGTGGTACCAGAGCTGGAGGTCCTCCTTGGACGTGAGGAGGGTGTCCACTGGGTATCGGTGGATGTGGAAGTGGATTTCCCTGGGAAAGTCCTTGAGGAGTTGCCTCTCTGTCTGAGGAATGATATGAGGATATGACACTGTGGTGTCATGGACAGCGTCTAGGTTCTTACCTTCTCTTAGTCTACCACAAAAGTAAAGCCTGTAGTTCTTGGATGTAAGACATTTTCATATTTTTGAAGTCCATTCTTTTTAGCAAATTCATTACTTCGAGCTGTGCAATTTTCTGTGAGATCAGTCCCTTCTGGGAATATGAGGAGTTGAAGTGGTTCATGCATATCACAAAAATAATCAGTCATGTCTTCAAAATGACTCTTGTCATCCTTCCATTTCCTGTGAGTGAAGATATAGGCAGCAGCCTGCATGGCCCAACCAAATCCAGGAATACTTTTGAGGCTGGCTTTGAGGCAAATTTTTTCTCATCTGAGGTAGTTATGTCTCATCAGACAATTCCACAGAAATATTCAGTCCATTCTTGTTGGATGATTCATGATAACAGTTCTTTCTCCAGGAACAAATGCTTCACCTGTTATAATCACTTTTACACCAAACATGGTCTCCAGCAGTGCCACAGGTAGTGTGAGCCGGGTTGCCACAAGGCAGTTGTTGATCCAGTGACACCAAGATGGGTTTACAAACATCAAAGGTGAAAAGGGACCTAACATGAAAATGCTTCCAAAGATGCTTCCCCAAAATAGAGTGAGTATAAAGTAAATCCCTCTCCAAAAATGCTTCCCTGAAATAGAGTGAGTATAAAGTAAATCCCTCTCCAAAACTGCTTCCTCAAAATAGAGTGAGTATAAAGTAAATCCCTCTCCAAAAGTGCTTCCCCAAAATAGAGTGAGTATAAAGTAAATCCCTCTCCATGATACCATGATTATCCTGGATGTGAGTCTTTGGTCAGACAGATGAATTGCAAATTTCTTCTTCCAGTCTGTATTTTGCCTTTCATTCTCTCAATGGTGCCTTAGATGATTCTTCCCTTTGAGTGCCTTTCCTACAGTGGGCCACGTTTACACTAGACCCTGCTGACTTTGATGATATAATTAAGTGTTCTATAGTCTCAGAAATCAGAAGCCTAGAGGTTTCTGTAAAGCCTGGTTCTGTTATACCTTATTTGACCCAACAACCTCAAGGGGTTTACAGTTCTCCCGAAACTCAGTAACAAAGAACTCCCTGTTCTATCCTTATTCTTAAATTAATTAATGGTATCTCCAATCTCCAACAGTATAGTTATCAAAAAATCAAAGCAAACAAAACACCTTAGTTTTCTCTTTACTTGCTCAGTAGGTGCTCCCCTCCCCCACCCCACCCCATTAGTCCTCACAACCAGCCAATCTTCCATTCTGCCTTCAAAATGTGTGTGGCGGATGTGAACTTTGCTCTGTCCTAGTTAATGCCCTGGATCACTCCCTCACCACCTCTCATGCCATCTCTCATGGTCTGGAGCATGGAAACTGCCCTTAACTGGTCTCTTCCTTACATTCTGTCTTTTTTTTTTTTTTTAAAAAGTTTTTTTATTCAGGTATAGTTGATTTACAATATTATATGTTTCATGTGTACAACATAGTGATTCTCACAATTTTTAAAGGTTATACTCCATTTATAGTTATTATAAATTTTTGGCTATATTCCCTGTGCTGTATAATATAGCCTTGTAGCTTACTTATTTTATACATGATAATTTGTACTTATCACCTACCCCTCTCTTGTCCCTTCTCCACTCCCTCTCCTCACTGATAACCACTAGTTTGTTCTCTGTATCTGTGAGTCTGTTTCTTTTTTGTTATATTTACTAGTTTATTTTATTTTTTAGATTCCATGTATAAGTGATACCATACAATATTTGTCTTTCTCTGTCTAATTTTACTTAGCATAATAACCTCCAAGTCCATCCATGTTGTTGCAAATGGCAATATTTCATTCTTTTTTATGACTGAGTAGTATTCCACATATATGTATGTGTGTGTGTGTGTGTGTGTGTGTGTGTGTGTGTGTGTATACACACACATATATACCACATCTTCTTTATCCATTCATTTGGTAATGGACACTTAAGTTGCATCCAAATCTTGGCTATTGTACATAATGCTGCTATGAACATTGGGGTGCATAGATGTTTTTTTTTTTTTTTTTTTGTCTTATTTATTTATTTATTTATTTATTTATTTTAACATCTTTATTGGAGTATAATTGCTTTACAATGTTGTGTTAGTTTCTGCTGTATAACAAAGTGAGTCAGCTATACGTATACATATATCCCCATATCCCCTCCCTCTTGTGTCTCCCTCCCACACTCCCTATCCCACCCCTCTAGGTGGTCACAAAGCACCGAGCTGATCTCCCTGTGCTATGCGGCTGCTTCCCACTAGCTATGTGTTTTACATTTGGTAGTGTATATATGTCCATGCCACTCTCTCACTTCATCCCAGATTACACTTCCCCCTCCCCATGTCCTCAAGTCCATTCTCTATGTCTGCGTCTTTATTCCTGTCCTTCCCCTAGGTTCTTCAGAACCATTTTTTTTTTATTTTTTAGATTCCATATACATGTGTTAGCATGCGGTATTTGTTTTTCTCTTTCTGACTTACTTCACTCTGTATGACAGACTCTAGGTCCATCCACCTCACTACAATTAAGTCAATTTTGTTTCTTTTTATGGCTGAGTAATATTCCATTGTGTATATGTGCCACATCTTCTTTATCCATTCATCTGTCGATGGACACTTAGGTTGCTTCCATGTCCTGGCTATCGTAAATAGTGCTGCAATGAACAGTGGGGTACATGACTCTTTTTGAATTATGGCTTTCTCAGGGTATATGCCCAGTAGTGGGATTGCTGGGTCATATGGTAGTTCTATTTTTAGTTTTTTAAGGAACCTCCATACTGTTCTCCATAGTGGCTTTATCAATTTACATTCCCACCACCAGTGCAAAAGGGTTCCCTTTTCTCCACACCCTCTCCAGCATTTATTGTTTCTAGATTTTTTGATGATGGCCATTCTGACTGGTGTGAGGTGATACCTCATTGTACTTTTTTTTTTTTTTTTTTTTTTCCCACACACACACACTGTATTTTATTTTTACAAGAGATAGATAGACTGACACCAAGCATTGTACATGGATGACCACAACAAAAGCAACAATGATTGCAATTACCAAACATGAAACACACTTATACTATGTCATAACATTGACATTCAGTCCAGTAATCCTCCACTGTAACAGCTCCTTTACTTTGCAGTGAAAATTGGTTTGTATATTCTTTTCCTCTGAGTCCTTGTGGGATTTTTTTTTTTTTAATTCAGACAGAAAGTCACAAAAATTATACTCATCCTCATCAGTTCACTCAGTCCCATGTAATTAATTTCTTTTTTTTCATCTTGATCTTTTGTTAGCACTTTTATGAGTTCATCAGTTTTTCATTAGAGTTCTGAAAATGCTTATTCATTCAGTTCAGCAGTACAGTCAGTTACCAGAAACCTGTACTTGTCAGAGTCTTTTCCATGAATTTCTTGAAGATGAAACCCTTTTATAGGAACATACTTGCAAAATCATCAGAGTACACCCAGAACTGTCTGTAAATGACAGAAGACTTAAAAATGACCATGGTTAAAGATTTGATGAAAGTTCATAATAATGCAGTTGACAAGAAAATTAGTTATTTCTGAGATATACATTTTAAAGTAATAACGAGGATTATTACTTATAACCTTATACCAGAACATATAAGATTTTTAGAAGTTTCCTGTAATGTCTGAAACATTTATATTAACATATTTCCATACATATTTCCATACAAATAGAAATATAACATTTTTAGAAATTTCATGTAATGTCTGAAACATTTATATTAACATATTTCCATACAAATAACCCAATGAAAGTTTAGTATTAGTTGTTTTGTTTGTTTTTTTATACTGCAGGTTCTTATTAGGCATCAGTTTTATACACATCAGTGTATACATGTCAATCCCAATCGCCCAATTCAGCACACCACCATCCCCACCTCACCGCAGTTTTCCCCCCTTGGTGTCCATATGTCCATTCTCTACATCTGTGTCTCAACTTCTGCCCTGCAAACTGGCTCATCTGTACCATTTTTCTAGGTTCCACATACATGCATTAATATACGATATTTGTTTTTCTCTTTCTGACTTACTTCACTCTGTATGACAGTCTCTAGATCCATCCACGTCTCAACAAATGACTCAATTTCGTTCCTTTTTATGGCTGAGTAATATTCCATTGTATATATGTACCACAACTTCTTTATCCATTCGTCTGTTGATGGGCATTTAGGTTGCTTCCATGACCTGGCTATTGTAAATAGTGCTGCAATGAACATTCGGGTGCATGTGTCCTTTTGAATTACGGTTTTCTCTGGGTATATGCCCAGTAGTGGGATTGCTGGGTCATATGGTAATTCTATTTTTAGTTTTTTAAGGAACCTCCATATTGTTCTCCATAGTGGCTGTATCAATTTACATTCCCACTAACAGTGCAAGAGGGTTCCCTTTTCTCCACACCCTCTCAAGCATTTGTTGTTTGTAGATTTTCTGATGATGCCCATTCTAACAGGAGTGAGGTGATACCTCATTGTAGTTTTGATTTGCATTTCTCTAATAATTAGTGATGTTGAGCATCTTTTCATGTGCTTCGTGGCCGTCTGTATGTCTTCTTTGGAGAAATGTCTATTTAGGTCTTCTGCCCATTTTTGGATTGGGGTGTTTGTTTCTTTGATATTGAGCTGAATGAGCTGTTTATATATTTTGGAGATTAATCCTTTGTCAGTTGATTCATTTGCAAATATTTTCTCCCATTCTGAGGGTTGTCTTTTTGTCTTGTTTATGGTTTCCTTTGCTGTGCAAAAGCTTTGTAGTTTCATTAGGTCCCACTTGTTTATTTTTGTTTTTATTTCCATTACTCTAGGAGGTGGATCAAAAAAGATCTTGCTGTGATTTATGTCAAAGAGTGTTCTTCCTATGTTTTCCTCTAAGAGTTTTATAGTGTCCAGTCTTATATTTAGGTCTCTAATCCATTTTGAGTTTATTTTTGTGTATGGTGTTAGGGAGTATTCTAATTTCATTCTTTTACATGTAGCTGTCCAGTTTTCCCAGCACCACTTATTGAAGAGACTGTCTTTTCTCCATTGTATATCTTTGCCTCCTTTGTCATAGATTAGTTGACCATAGGTGCGTGGGTTAATCTCTGGGCTTTCTATCTTGTTCCATTGATCTATGTTTCTGTTTTTGTGCCAGTACCATATTGTCTTGATTACTGTAGCTTTGTAGTATAGTCTGAAGTCAGGGAGTCTGATTCCTCCAGCTCCATTTTTTTGCCTCAAGACTGCTTTGGCTATTCGGGGTCTTTTGTGTCTCCATACAAATTTTAAGATGATTTGTTCTAGCTCCGTAAAAAATGCCATTGGTAATTTGATAGGGATTGCATTGAATCTGTAGATTGCTTTGGGTAGTATACTCATTTTCAAAATGTTGATTCTTCCAATCCAAGAACATGGTATATCTCTCCATCTATTTGTATCATCTTTAATTTCTTTCATCAGTGTCTTATAGTTTTCTGCATACAGGTCTTTTGTCTCCCTAGGTAGGTTTATTCCTAGGTATTTTATTTTTTTTGTTGCAATGGTAAATGGGAGTGTTTCCATAATTTCTCTTTCAGATTTTTCATCATTAGTGTATAGGAATGCAAGAGATTTCTGTGCATTAACTTTGTAACCTGCAACTTTACCATATTCATTAATTAGCTCTAGCAGTTTTCTGGTGGCAGTTTTAGGATTCTCTATGTATAGTATCATGTCATCCGCAAACAGTGACAGTTTTACTTCTTCTTTTCCAATTTGTATTCCTTTTATTTCTTTTTCTTCTCTGATTGCCGTGGCTAGGACTTCCAGAACTATGTTGAATAATAGTGGTGAGAGTGGACATCCTTGTCTCGTTCCTGATCTTAGAGGAAATGCTTTCAGTTTTTCACCATTGAGAATGATGTTTGCTGTGGGTTTGTCATATATGGCCTTTATTATGTTGAGGTAGGTTCCCTCTATGCCCACTTTCTGGAGAGTTTTTATCAGAAATGGGTGTTGAATTTTGTCAAAAGCTTTTTCTGCATCTATTGAGATGATCATATGGTTTTTATTCTTCAATTTGTTAATATGGTGTATCACATTGATTGATTTGCATATATTGAAGAATCCTTGCATCCCTGGGATAAATCCCACTTGATCGTGGTGTATGATCCTTTTAATGTGTTGTTGGATTCTGTTTGCTAGTATTTTGTTGAGGATTTTTGCATCTATATTCATCAGTGATATTGGTCTGTAATTTTCTTTTTTTGTAGTGTCTTTGTCTGGTTTTGGTATCAGGGTGATGGTGGCCTCATAGAATGAGTTTGGGAGTGTTCCTTCTTCTGCAATTTTTTGGAAGAGTTTGAGAAGGATGGGTGTTAGCTCTTCTCTAAATGTTTGATAGAATTCACCTGTGAAGCCATCTGGTCCTGGACTTTTGTTTGTTGGAAGATTTTTAATCACAGTTTCAATTTCATTACTTGTGATTGGTCTGTTGATATTTTCTGTTTCTTCCTTATTCAGTCTTGGAAGTTTATACCTTTCTAAGAATTTGTCCATTTCTTCCAGGTTGTCCATTTTATTGGCATAAAGTTGCTTGTAGTAGTCTCTTAGGATGTTTTGTATTTCTGCGGTGTCTGTTGTAACTTCTCCTTTTTCGTTTCTGATTTTATTGATTTGAGTCCTCTCCCTCTTTTTCTTGATGAGTCTGGCTAATGGCTTATCAATTTTGTTTATCTTCTCAAAGAACCAACTTTTAGTTTTATTGATCTTTGCTATTGTTTTCTTTGTTTCTATTTCATTTATTTCTGCTCTGATCTTTATGATTTCTTTCCTTCTGCTAACTTTGGGTTTTGTTTGTTCTTCTTTCTCTAGTTTCTTTAGGTGTAAGGTTAGATTGTTTACTTGAGATTTTTCTTGTTTCTTTAGGTAGGCTTGTATAGCTATAAACTTCCCTCTTAGAACCGCTTTTGCTGCATCCCATAGGTTTTGGGTCGTCGTGTTTTCATTGTCATTTGTCTCTAGGTATTTTTTTATTTCCTGTTTGATTTCTTCAGTGATCTCTTGGTTATTTAGTAACGTATTGTTTAGCCTCCATGTGTTTGTCTTTTTTACGTTTTTTCCCTGTAATTCATTTCTAATCTCATAGCGTTGTGGTCAGAAAAGATGCTTGATATGATTTCAATTTTCTTAAATTTACTGAGGCTTGATTTGTGACCCAAGATGTGATCTATCCTGGAGAATGTTCCATGCGCACTTGAGAAGAACGTGTAATCTGCCGTTTTTGGATGGAATGTCCTATATATATCAATTAAATCTATCTGGTCTATTGTGTCATTTAAAGCTTGTGTTTCCTTATTTATTTTCATTTTGGATGATCTGTCCATTGGTGTAAGTGAGGTGTTAAAGTCCCCCACTATTATTGTGTTACTGTCGATTTCCTCTTTTATAGCTGTTAGCAGTTGCCTTATGTATTGAGGTGCTCCTATGTTGGGTGCATATATATTTATAATTGTTATATCTTCTTCTTGGATTGATCCCTGGATCATTATGTAGTGTCCTTCCTTGTCTCTTGTAACATTCTTTATTTTAAAGTCTATTTTATCTGATATGAGTATAGCTACTCCAGCTTTCTTTTGATTTCCATTTGCATGGAATATCTTTTTCCATCCCCTCACTTTCAGTCTGTATGTGTCCCTAGGTCTGAAGTGGGTCTCTTGTAGACAGCATATATATGGGTCTTGTTTTTGTATCCATTCAGCCAGTCTATGTCTTTTGGTTGGGGCATTTAATCCGTTCACATTTAAGGTAATTATCGATATGTATGTTCCTATGACCATTTTCTTAATTGTTTTGGGTTTGTTTTTGTAGGTCCTTTTCTTCTCTTGTGTTTCCCACTTAGAGAAGTTCCTTTAGCATTTGTTGTAGAGCTGGTTTGGTGGTGCTGAATTCTCTTAGCTTTTGCTTGTCTGTAAAGCTTTTGATTTCTCCATCGAATCTGAATGAGATCCTTGCCGGGTAGAGTAATCTTGGTTGTAGGTTCTTCCCTTTCATCACTTTAAGTATATCCTGCCACTCCCTTCTGGCTTGCAGAGTTTCTGCTGAGAAATCAGCTGTTAACCTTATGGGAGTTCCCTTGTATGTTATTTGTCGTTTTTCCCTTGCTGCTTTCAGTAATTTTTCTTTGTCTTTAATTTTTGCCACTTTGATTACTATGTGTCTCGGCGTGTTTCTCCTTGGGTTTATTCTGTATGGGACTCTCTGCGCTTCCTGGACTTGGGTGGCTATTTCCTTTCCCATGTTAGGGAAGTTTTCGACTATAATCTCTTCAAATATTTTCTCTGGTCCTTTCTCTCTCTCTTCTCCTTCTGGGACCCCTATAATGCGAATGTTGTTGCGTTTAATGTTGTCCCAGAGGTCTCTTAGGCTGTCTTCATTTCTTTTCATTCTTTTTTCTTTAGTCTGTTCTGCAGCAGTGAATTCCACCATTCTGTCTTCCAGGTCACTTATCCGTTCTTCTGCCTCAGTTATTCTGCTATTGATTCCTTCTAGTGTAGTTTTCATTTCAGTTATTGTATTGGTCATCTCTGTTTGTTTGTTCTTTAATTCTTCTAGGTCTTTGTTAATCATTTCTTGCATCTTCTCAATCTTTGCCTCCATTCTTATTCCGAGGTCCTGGATCATCTTCACTATCATTATTCTGAATTCTTTTTCTGGAAGGTTGCCTATCTCCACTTCATTTAGTTGTTTTTCTGGGGTTTTTTCTTGTTCCTTCATCTGGTACATAGCCCTCTGCCTTTTCATCTTCTCTGTCTTTCTGTAACTGTGGTTTTTGGACCACAGGCTGCAGGATTGTAGTTTTTCTTGCTTCTGTTGTCTGCCCTCTGGTGGTTGAGGCTATCTAAGAGGCTTGATGGGAGGCTCTGGTGGTGGGTAGAGCTGACTGTTGCTGTGGCGGTCAGAGCTCAGTAAAACCTTAATCCCCTTGACTGTTGATGGGTGGGGCTGGGTTCCCTCCCTGTTGCTGTGGCGGTCAGAGCTCAGTAAAACCTTAATCCACTTGACTGTTGATGGGTGGGGCTGGGTTCCCTCCCTGTTGCTGTGGCGGTCAGAGCTCAGTAAAACCTTAATCCACTTGACTGTTGATGGGTGGGGCTGGGTTCCCTCCCTGTTGGTTGTTTTGCCTGAGGCAACCCAACACTGGAGCCTACCCGTGCTCTTTGGTGGGGTTAATGGCAGACTCTGGGAGGGCTCACGCCAAGGAGAACTTCCCAGGACCTCTGCTGCCAGTGTCCTTATCCCCACGGTGAAACAGAGCCACCACTTGCCTCGGCAGGAGACCCCCCAACACCAGCAGGTACGTCTGGTTCAGTCTCCCCCAGGGTCACTGCTCCTTCCCCTGGGTCCCGATGCACACATTACTTTGTGTGTGCCCTCCAAGAGTGGGGTCTCTGTTTCCCCCAGTCCTGTCACAGTCCTGCAATCAATTCCCACTAGACTTCAAAGTCTGATTCTCTAGGAATTCCTCCTCCCGTTGCTGGACCCCCAGGTTGGGAAGCCTGACGTGGGGCTCAGAACCTTCACTCCAGTGGGTGGACTTCTGTGGTATAAGTGTTCGCCAGTCTGTGAGTCACCCACCCAGCAGTTATGGGATTTGATTTTACTCTGATTGCGCCCCTCCTACCGTCTCACTGTGGCTTCTCCTCTGTCCTTGGACGTGGGGTGTCCTCCTTGGTGAAGTCCAGGGTCTTCCTGTCAATGATTGTCCAGCAGCCAGTTGTGATTCTGGAGCTCTCGCAAGAGGGAGTGAGTGCACGTCCTTCTACTCCGCCATCTTGGTTAATCTAACCTACATTCTGTCTTTAACCTTGTCACCACCAAAGTCCTCTCTCCAGAGCATAAAGTTGATCACGTCACTCATCTGATTAAGATCCTTCTATATGTACTGCTGCCCACAGAATAAAGTCAGTCTCTTAGCTGAGAATTCACAATCTTGCTCTAACCTTTCCTGACTTCTCTCTCAGCAACACGTGCAAAACTCTGGTCTGACCCCTGGGCACCCAGGCCCTCTCACTCATCCTAACTTTGCATTGCTTTCTCCTTTGGCTAGAAGCCCTTCCTCCCTTTATCCTGCAGTCAGCTCCCTTCCTTTCTTGCACAGGACCACTCCAGCAGAAGCAACTGTTCCCTTGTATGTGTTCATCTAAGTATCATCTTAGTGTCATCTAAGAAATCTTTGCCTAATTCTGGTCACAAAGATTTTTCTCCTTTGTTTTCTTCTAGGAGTTTCATTGTTTTAGTTTTCAAACTTACTAAATTTTTGAATAATTTTTTGTAAAAGATGTGAACTATGGATTGAAGTTCTTTCTTCTTTGTGTTCATCTTCTTCATCTAGAGCTGCATTTGTTGCCTCACTATTAAAAAAAAATTCTTTCTCCACTGGATTATCTCTGCACCTTGTCAAAAATCAGTTGTCCAAATATATCTGGATTTATTTCTGGATTCCCTGCTCTGTTTCATTGATGTATTGTTGGTCCTGATAGCAACACCACACTCCAAAATTACTGTCATTTCAGAATAAGTCTTAAAATCAGATAGTGTTAATGCTCCAAAACTTTTTGTTCATTTTTAAAGATGTTTTGTCTTTTGAATTTCCTTAAAAATATTAGAATCCACTTGTCAATTTCTACAAAAATTCCTTCTTGGATTTAGATTGAGATTGCATTAAACCTGAGAATGCCCTCGGAGAGAACTAACATCTTAACAACATTGAGGCTTTCGACTAATTAAAAAAAAAAAGACCATCTTTAAAGATCTTTTAACATTTCTCCCAGCTATATTTTGTAGATTGCAGTGTGTGCACAGACCTTGCATATTTTTTCAGATTTATCCTTATCTGGTTAAGAGACCACATGAAAGTGAAAAGTTTTCTGAGACGTGAGAACTATAGACTTTACCTTGCAGTAAAAGCAAGGAGCCATACTTCAGCACACATACAACTATTTGTATACAAAATAAGACAATAGAATCTCCTGAAAAATGACTGTGGTTCATGTTGCTAGAGTTGCTAAGAGTAGGAAGGATGGGTGGCATCAGGCTTAGGGTTGGAATGAGTCTTCTTTTTTTTTTTTTTAAATTAATTAATTAATTAATTTTTGGCTGTGTTCGGTCTTTGTTGCTGCGTGCGGGCTTTCTCTAGTTGTGGAGAGGGGGGGCTACTCTTTGTTGCTGTGCACAGGCTTCTTATTGTGGTGGCTTCTCTTGTTGCAGAGCACAGGCTCTAGGCACGTGGGCTTCAGTAGTTGCAGCACGCAGGCTCAGTAGCTGTGGCTCGCGGGCTGTAGAGCACAGGCTCAGTAGTTGTGGCACACGGACTTAGTTGCTCTGCGGCATGTGGGATCTTCCCAGACCAGGGCTCGAACCTGTGTCCCCTGCATTGGCAGGCGGATTCTTAACCACTGAGCCACCAGGGAAGTCCCGGAATGAGTCTTCTTGAAAAGGATTTAGAATGAGACTGATGGTCAAAAGGGAATAAAGTTTAGGAATCTGTTGTGCACAGAATTGTTAATTTTTCTAGTGATGAAGTTTAAATTTTTATTCTTAGGCTGGTCTAAAATGGCTCCTCATGTCTCCTTGGCAAGTTCAGATAGATACACCATTTATTTCATATCACAGTGATTAACAGATCAGATGAAATAACTGCTTTACTCTAATGCTGATTAACACCAGGTCAGGTTCTGTTCAATGTCAGTGAAATCCCCATGTCTGGCAACCTTTAGAAATTGAATAGCTAATAATCTGTGGTGGATGGTGCAGACACTGACCTTCCTAGAGTCAAAGGGCTACATGACTACAGAGCCTCCTAAGACACCTTAGAGCTCTATGTACAATTAAATAATAATGTTAAATGAGAGTTCACATAACTTTAACAAAGGAGACCCTTTGAGTTTATGCCACCCTAAGTGGATTTCCTTCTCTCTTGCACACTCTTGAATCATTCTGGCTGTGTGGAACATATTTGCTATTGAAATGCCTCGCAGCTATGTTAAGTTGCTTGAGTGGCAGTTGACAGTTCTGAAAGGCTGTGGCCTTGGAGGCTGATGGGTCTCCTACCCATCCTGAATTCGAAACAGAGAGAGTTATTTTTAACTCCATTATCAGTGCACATGACTGTCCTTGCTGGGCAAGTGAGCCAAACTGCTGTGATGTTTCTGTTGCTGAGGTGAGAGAGATGGAGGGCAGCTAGTACTTTCACATGATCCTTTAAGGTCGTAGACAACATTGAAAAAAGAATCACAATCCAAATAAAATAAATAAAATAAAACAGCCATTTTAGTGAACTAATCAGGAATACCAAATGTTTATCACTGAAGCAAAGTTACAAGGATTTTCTAGTGTGATTATTCTACCTAAACTTAATAATTCGAGTGTTTATGGGAAAATGGTGATGGTACAAAGACCAACTTATTATAAAAAGATCTCTTGACATTCATTTCGTAAAGTGTTTTTTGAAGACATGTTTAATCTTCCCAACATTTTTATCTCCATGAGAACTTCATGCAACTCACACATTATCCCATTCTTCATAAATCACTCAGCTACAGACTTGAAACTTCAATTTGCTCAATTCAACATTTACTGAGCTAGCACATGCAAAGCATTAAATTAGGGCTGGAGGGGATTCCAAGATAAAGAGAACATAGCCTTTACCTTCTGGGGGATCACAGTCTAATAGGGAAGAGAGGCACACATATCAATAATTTTAAAACAAGGGAATCTCTGCTAAGTGTTTCTACTGTGTTGTGGAAAGAGAGATGAATTGTGGCTATGTGCAAAGATGTAAAAATAGCACTTTTCTTGTACTGATGACTTCTGCAACCTCTTCATAAGTCTGTTTTTGCTCATCATGTTATGATATATCATCAGATAGAATACTTGAAGTTGTAAGTACAATAATAATTAACTAACATTGGCTTAGGGAGAAAAAGAAATCTTATATACACATAAAGTAATCTGGAAGTAGGTGATTCTAAGCGACGTACAGTCACATAGTATCATTAACAACTTGGCTCTTTTTTAACTCTCTACTCTGCCATCTTCAGTAGTGATTTTTCATCCTTTAGCTTGTTGCTTCCTGGTTGCAAGAGGGCTGCTTCAGCTCTAAGCATCACTTGCTATGCAATCCATCCAAAGTAAGAAGAAAAGGCAAGATTTCTCACTCTTTATATCAGGGAGAAAAGTCCTGCCCAGTAGCAACCCAGGACAATTTCTCTTACATCTTATTTGCCAGCACTGGGTCATGTTTACTCCTAAGCAGATGGGTAGCCCTCAGCTTACTTGTCTTTGATCAATCATATCCCATTTCCTGAATCTCTGGGTGTGGGGGTCTGCTTTCCTTGCGCATGTCACTGCCCAAACACAACTGAGAATATGTAAGCCAAAAAGGAGGGAGAAGGAGAGTTCGTTACCAGCAGCATCTGCAAGAACATATCCACGTATCTAAGCACTCAGAGCTTATGTTACCAGAAGGGGAACCCCTTCCAGGGCCCAAGAATGGGCTCTTGTCTAACACTCCGTAATGAATTGTCAGATGAGACACACATACTGACAAAGCAAAAGACTTTATTGGGAAGGGGCGGCCAGGTGGAGAGCAGTGGTGAACCTTTCACCTTGTCAGGGTGAAAAGTTCAGCCTTCTGGGCTGAGGTGACTGAGGGAGGAGACCCCCTCTCCCTGGTTTCTTCTAGGCTCCCTGTGGCATATCCCACTTTCTTCTCTCCTCTTTCCACGAAACTACTGACATCCTTGTACCATTCTCCTTCTGGGTCAGTTACTAGTGTCTCAGATAGGTTGGGACGAGAAGAGTATAATTCATCTATAACTTGCATGCATTGGTGGTCTACGGGGGAAGTATGGGGATCTGGTTTTAAGGAGGCTGGATTTAAAGTCTGACAGATGCTTAGTTTTATTTCTGGGGTGACGAGGAGGGTCTGGTATTGGGTAATCCCTCCCCCACCCTCCCCCACCCTCCTGCCATTCCTCTATCCCCTTTAGTCTCTAAGACTGCTTGCACCTGGTGGGGCGTGTGCACTGTGGTGGGTTGACCCAGGGTCCATTTAGAGGCCTCTTTAACCATAAGAGCGGTGACTGCTACTGCCCAGAGGCAAGCGGGCCAGCCTTTGGCCACCTTGTCTAGTTGTTTCAAGAGGTAGGCCACAGGCTGTAATACAGGCCCCACCATTTGTCCCAACATCCCCAAAGCGGTTCCCACCCGTTCAGAGACATACAACCTAAAAGGCTTTTCTAGGTTTAGGAGGCTTAAAGCTGGGGCTATAGTGACGGCCTCTTTCAGAGTATTAAAGGCCACCTTACAGGTCTTATCCCAGTCAGGTGGCCCTTCTTTCCCTTTTAGTTTTTCATATAGGGGTCGGGCCAGATTCCCATAAATGGGAATCCAGATCTGGCAAACCCCAGTTATCCCTAAAAGCTGTTTTCTAGTTTGGGGATAGAGGGTATTTAAGATAAAGGATTTCCTCTGAGGGTCGAGCATTCTTTTCCCTTCTGTAATTATGAACCCAAGGTATTTTACTTGGGTTAAGCTTATTTGAGCTTTCTTAAGGGACACTTGATATCCCCTTTCATAAAGAAAATTTAAGGTTTTAATAGTATCCATTTGAGAGCTAGTAAAGTCTGGGCTTGCTGTGAGCAAGTCATCTGCATATTGTATTAGGTTACTGTTTGTTAAGGTTAATTGTCTTAGTTCTCTCCCCAGGGAAGTCCCGAATATATGGGGGCTGCCTTTGAAATCCTGTGGTAGCTGCGTCCAGCAAAGCTGTATGGCTTACCTTGTTTCTGGATCTTGCCACTCAAAAAGGCAAAGAGCTTTTGGGACTGAGGATGGAGGGAATGCGAAAGAAAGCATCCTTAAGGTCCAGCACTGAAAAGTACTTAGAGGTTCCCAGGACTTGGGATAGAAGGGTATATTGGTTTCGGGACTGTGGGGTGGATGGGAACCACAGTCTCGTTGACCACTCTTAGATCCTGGATGAATTGATAAGATCCATTCAGATTCTTAACAGGGAGGATTGGGGTGTTGCAGGGAGACTCACAGGTGATTAGGATTCCAAAATCCCAGTATTTGTTAACTAGCAGTCTAAGGCCCTCAAGAGCTTCTGGTTTCAAGGGGTATTGTCTTTTCCAGGGGTAGGGAGCATTTAGCTTCAGGAGGATCTTTACTAGTGAAACATTTATAGCTAGTCCCGGTCTAGAGACATCCCACACCTGGGGATTGACTTCATCCGAGAAAGGGAGGGAGTTCTTTCCTGTGTCTGACTGCAAGTGTTCAGACACCAGACAAAGAAAGTTATTGGTTTCTAGCTTTCCCCAAGTCACTCTGGTCTGGAGGTGGCAAAGGAGGTCTCTCCCCAATAGGGGAGCAGGGCAACTGGGGATATATAAGAAGGGTCCCTTGCCAGTTGCCCACCTTACAGTGGAGGGGCTTAGTAAAATTTGAGTTTTGGGGTTTTCCGTGTACCCCTGTCACCGTTTTAGTCAGGGAGTTTAAAGGTCCTAGCTGGAAAGGAAAAACAGAGAAGGCATCCCCTGTATCCAAAAGGAAGTTCACATCCTTACCTTCTACTTGCAGAATCACCCAAGGATTAAGAAGTGTGATTTGGATCTCACCATTTGAGGGGGCTTGTCGAGCCGCTGGGCATCTTCAGTCCTGGTCTCCCAGGACTAACACAGACAGGGCAGGTTTACGGGTCTCCACATGCCTTCCCTTAGGGCGATGTGGATACTCCCCTTTCTAATGTCCGTCCTCTTTGCAGTAGGCACACTGGGTTCGTCTCAGCCACAGTGACCCCTAAGGTGTTTTTCCCTTTCTCACTCTCTCCATGGGCCTTACCCAGTGGTAGGGTGAACCAAGGTCAAGACTTTAGCCTGTAGATTGGCGAAGAATCAGGTCTGTTTCTCTATCCTCCTATCTTTTCAGGCTTCTCTTTTTTCCCTCTTGGCCTCCTCCTCTTGGTCTCTATTTAGAAACACCTTTTTTTTTTTTTTTTTTTTTTTTTTTTTAACCTCATCCACTAGCTCAGAGATGGGGTCTCTGGTCCTTTTTCTAGTTTTTGTAATTTTCTCCTTATGTCCAGGGTTGCCTGGGTTATGAAGGAATGGACCAGTAGGACTGTACCTTCAACACTTTGTAGATCGATTTGGGTAACATTTTTGAAGGCCTCCATGAGCGTTCTCAAAAAGAGGGCCAGATTTTCACTGTTTCTCTGGGTAACCTCTTTTATTATAATTAATGGCCTTCTGGACCCCCTGGGTCATTCCCTGCAGTAGGCTAATAATGAGGTGTCTTAGGGATTCCCTCCCTGCATTTGTGTTGGGGTCCCAATCCAGCTTTGCAGAGGGGATTGCCTCTTCTGCAGGGGCCAGGTCGGCATCCATCCACTGCAGTTCATCAGCCACTGATCTGACCTGATCTAGGATTCTAGCTTTTTCTTCATTACAATACCAGGTGAGAATGACCATCACATTCCTCCATGTGAAAGAGAAGTTAAGGCTAAGACGCTCAAATTCATCACTAAATTTTGGGGGTTTTCAGAATATGAACCCATTTGTTCCTTACATTGGGTGATGTCTTGCATGGAAAAGGGAACATGAACCTGCATGATTCTCCCTTCCCCATCTGGTACTTCTCTTCATGGATGAATTTTGCCTGAATTTACCTTTCCTCATGTGGAGGGTAAAGCTTATTTCCTGATTGTAATCTCATGGGGGAAAGGGTATAAGGAGGCGGAGCTGAGGCTAGGAGACTTTCCCCAGATCTTGTGGTCTCCGGGGCAGCCAGAATTTCCCTTCCCTTGCCCTCCCCGTCTGCCTTTGGGGAATCAGGAGAACGTAGAGGGTGTCTTCCGTCCCAACCTTTGCCAAAAGTACTTTGAAAGGGCATTTATCAGGGTCCCTGAGCTTACATTTTCTCCTTTTCTCGGGATCTTGGAAGAGGGCCATAAAGGCTTGGACACAGGGAACCTCATCGTTCTTACCCTCGTGTTAAATGGTGTTAAATCCTAGTGACCCCAAAGGGGGCCATTTTCCCTCTTACCCCAAGGAGTAAGTAGGCCAGTCCTGGGTGCAACATCTGATACGTTTTTTTCCTTTTTAGTCCATCCAGCCGGTATCCCTCTCAGTGAACTAAAAGACAACCCAGTGATGTGTCCGAAGGGAAACTAGGCTTGTTTCCCATTTTGATGGCTGTATAGTTTGTATCCTGTCGCCAGAGGACCAGTGCCGGCTTCTACAACCTCTAGAGAGGTTGTAAGTTCTCTCTTGGTCCCAGAGTGCCTGATTGTGTATGTGCCAAAGGAAATGCTCAGTGGTAAGCACAATCAGAGGGCCTGTAGGGCTGGTCCCAGTTGGTAAGTTAACCTGTAGACATACGTCTGAGGTGTTAACTTTCATCCAAGACCAGGTGAGACTGTATGGAACCCCGTCAACCACTTCCACTTGGAAGCACTCGGTCAGTTAGACAACCAAATGACTGAATTTATAGAAACAGGGTGTCTGATGGAGGGCTTCTGTCACCCAATTATACCCCCAGGAACAGAAAGCACAATTGACAGGGAGGAAAGATTGTAGTGTCTCAGAAAATCTCTTATGAAGACTTAGAACTTCAGATCTGAGTACTGACAAACAGAGTAAATGGAAATATCTTGGGTCTTCAAAGATTTCAAAAGGAGGAAAGGGGGCCAGGTTGAAGGAAGAGGGGAAGGAGGAGGGACAAGAGGGGTGGACTTACAGACATCTCCTGCCACCTGCAGATGCCCAGGCATTACGGGACTTTTCCCTGGGCTTCCAGGAAGGGAAGATGGGAGCTCGGGCCAATCAGAAACTAGATATGAGATAATTCGAGTTCTCTGCCCACCGGAGGTGATCAGGCTCCGGCCCTCAGATAACTGAGGCCCTTCAACCAGACTCCTGCATCCAGGACCAGGATAGAAGGAAGAAGGGTTGGATAGGTGGGTGTTGAAAAGAGGAAAGGGAGAGGGAGGGGAAGAGAGGTCAACAAAGTCTCTTGTTCCTTACCCATTTGGAGCACTCTGGCCAGGCATTCGAGTCTGGAGGAGACCAGGGGTAAAAGGGTCCCGGTTGTGGCTGCTGGGTCTAGTCTGTCAGCGGGTGAGCTGGTCCTTGAGTACCCTGAGTGGTTGGGATGTCATTCGTAGCAAAGAAGGGGTTCCACCAGAGTCACCAGTTGTTACTGGAAGGGGGACGCCTTCCAGGGCCCAAGACTGGGCTCTCGTCTAACACTCGGAAATGAATTGTCTGAGGAGACACACGTACCGACAACAAAAGACTATTGGGAAGGGGTGCCCAGGCGGAGAGCAGTGGGGTAAGGGAACCCAGGAGAACTGCTCTGCCACGTGGCTTGCAGTCTCAGGTTTTATGGTAATGGGGTTAATATCTGGGTTGTCTCTGGCCAATCATCTTGCTTGTGCCCATATTTGGTCTGACTCAGGGTCCTTCCTGGTGGTGCACGCATCTCTCAGCCAAGATGGATTCCAATGTGAAGGTTTCTGGGAGGTAGGCAGGACATACTATGGGCTGGCGTCTCCTCCCTCCTTTTGGCCCCTCCTGAATTCTTCTGGCTGGTGGTAGCTGGTTAGTTCCGTGTTCCTTACTGGGACCTCCTGTCGTGAGATAACTCCTGCAAGCAGTCATCATCATGCCTGGCCAGGGTGGGTGGTTTTGGTCAATGGTTCCCTAACACTTACACCATCACTAAAACTGAAATGACTGCACCATCACCAAATCTAAAATAATCCTTTCCAGTAAAGAAATCATGGAGCAAGGAAGGTAAAATAGTGAAGGATGAGGAATATCCTCATAGCTCAGTCAAGGGGTTTTGGAGTATGGGTGTTATGGGAACAGCACTATACATGTGATTCTCAAGCCACATTACAGTTGCCCGAGAAGCTTTTAAAAATATTGATGCCCATTTTAGATACTTCATTTAAGTGGAATTATGCAGTATTTATCTTTCCGTGGCTGGCTTATTTCATTTAACCTAATGTTCTCAAGCTTCATCCCTGTTGCAGCATGTGACAGGATGTCCGTCTCTTTTAAGCCTGAATGATATGTATAAACCATATTTTCTAATGGGTTAGAGTTTCAACCATGCAAGATGTAAAAATTGTAGAAAATTGTAGAAATCTGTCCAGTAACTTGCATATAGTTAACAGTACTGTATTTACACTTCAAAATTTGTTAAGAAGGTAGATTTCATGCTGTATGTTCTTTACCAAAGTACAATGCATATATTGATGCCCAGGTCACTAAAGATACAGATTTAATTGATCTCAGCTGGGGTCTGGGGATTTCTTGGTTTGGCTGTTGGTTGGTTGGTTGATTTTACATTTCCCATGACAATTCTGAATTGTAACTGACCGAGGCAGTCTTAACATTCCCCTCAGCTTAAACAAGTTTCTTCTTGATCATAGGTCCCTGCCTTCCCTTTTCTTAAAGCATTTAGTTTAGAAAAATTGTGATTGTACATTTTTCCTCTGCTTCTTTGAAATGTATGTAATTCTTTTCCCAGCCTCTTGCTTTGTAAGGGTAAGCAATGACATGAAACTATTAGGATGGCCAGAAAGAAACAGGGGGACAATATTTAGACGCCGAACACTAAGAAGCTCTTAATTTCCACGGAGAAGAAGTTGGGATAAGAGATGGAGAAGAGAGGGTGGCAGAAATAATATTAATTTTTTAGGGTGCCCCTGAAAATTCTTCTTATCAGTACTGCTGCCTAGGTAAGAAGACATTAAGACTAGCTAAGTCACCCTAAGCTAAGTCCCAGTTTTCTACATTCAAATCTTGCCCTCTTTGTAGCAGGAAGGGATGGAGAGCAGGAAAACAACTGATGAGATGGGAACCTGCATCGTTCTCTCTCCTTCAGTGTCAGTTTAGGGCAGTGTGTCTAGCATATAATTTTCATAGAATTGGTTATCTGTGAATGGGAATTATAGGTCAGATCTGCAGAAACAGTTCCTTGGATGGTTTGTGAAAGTTCAGTTCTCAGGTAGGAAGTTAGGTCTGTTACCGAAGTAGACATGAAGCCCTCCTCTTGGGGCCCTAGCTGAACCAAAGTCCCCTTGCCTGGTCAGGGAGTTCTTGCCTGGTCAGGGAGTTCTTTCCTGCTCAGGTTCACGCTGCCAGTAAGGAAACTGAGTTTGGTGCAAGCAAAACAGACTTTCATTCAATGGCCAGAGAATGGAGAAAGGGAGCTCAGGCTCTAAAGGCACCTTCTCTCTGAAGGGTGAAAAGCGGGGGACTTTTAAGGGGTAAGGGACACGTGCAGGATCAGAAACTGGGGGAAAGGGTGGAGATTTCCAGGAATAGCCTGTGCATTGTGCAGTCCTTCAGGCCCATATTGTGCCTAGCAGAGGGCAGATCCCCCCTTTGGGCAAAGATCTTAGCATGGTAAGGAAGCAAAGGTGACTTTCTGACACCTCTAGGTTTCATCTGCACAGGTGTGTTCCTGTGGTCATGTCAGAGCCAGTTAGGGCCATTGACCACTGTATATCTCTCAACGTAGAGCTGCAAAGCATCTCTGCCCAACACCAGGTAATTTTGAAACAAACACAGCGTTAAATCAGGGCAAGGAAAGTTGTGACCTTTAGCCTACTTTGCCCGATATCTTGGATCTAGGAGGTTCAGTCTGGTTTTGTTGGGGGCCTTTGTGGCATCCCGTTGATAAAACATAAACAGTCTATATGATTAAAAACAGTTTCTGCAACTGGAACCTAGGCTGCACAGCATGAGTGACATGTCTAGAAGTTGGAGAGAACCTTCTTCCTCTTCCTACATGGAACTCAGCACTGTTTCCGCACTTAAGCTAGCGGTATGTAGAAAGAGAGAGATAGCGTCTCTTGGCATTGGGTATAGGCATTCCCATGTATGTCATGGAAATGGCAAAAATTTCCCAACAGGGTCAGACAAGACTCAAGAGGGAGTCAAAGCAGGATGGGAAAAAACCACAGTGGTACTGAAGCTAACAAAAAAATTTGATGGTACAGGCGAGGCACCCCTTTGTAATGCCTAGAGACAACTGGGGAGCTCCTAGCTGTGCTCCCTTAGTCCTGAGTGAGGGGTTATAAGTCAGCAAACTTCTGGGTTAAAACTGTAATTGAATTACCAAAATTAACTAGCAAAAACAAAAACATTCAAGAGCTCATTGTTCTTAAGAAAGGCATAGGCCGGTTGATCTGTGCCGGCTGCTACTCCCTCTCAGATATCCATGCTTGGACCAGTCATCCAGCTGTTTGCTGTGGAGCTGTCCGCAGAGGACCTTGGTAAGGACCAGGCTGTCTAGCACTGGCCTTGCATACAACACTCATGTGGCGACTTCAGGTGTGACAGAAAGTTTTCACTCTTCTCTAAAAGTTCAGAACCAATCACCAACCTGACACTTGAATTTATCTGCTTATCCACTATAAACACAAACTCAGTGACTCCTTCCACCCAAAATAAAAAATCTATTTTTGGATAAAAGCCTAAAAATGTCACTGATCAGAAGTTTCATGAAAACTAAAATTTAGAACTATTGATACTACTTTCAGATAAATCTTTTATCCAAAAATGAACAGGGGGTAAATTTTTTATGACAATCCAGGGAACCATTTCTCCACCTAATTCAAAACAAGTATTCAGTCACCAGATATTTGTTGGATGTCATTTGGTGCCCAGCACTATAATGAACTGGGGAGATAATGTTGAGTAAAGGAAACACGGTCTCTGCTTTAGCTGAAACTATAGCATAGTGCAGGTCGTTGAGCATTAATGAAATAAGCTCAGTAACAAACATGAATTACTAACAGAGAAAAGTGCCCTGCAGGACAAAAGAGCCCTAGCTTGCACTTATAACTAGTTACCTGGCTTTGACTGACACCCAGGCAAGAACATCCTGGGGAAGTGACAGGATGGGAGAGAGCGAAGGATTAAAGAAGTTAACCAGGTAAGAGTAACTCAACTTTAATTGAAACACACCAGAACCTCTGCAGTTTGAAAAAAATATCCCTGCAAAGAGATGCAGTTCAGCCTCAGCCACAATCTGATCTTTATAATCACATACAATAGGAACGATCACTGTTACAAGGATAAGAAGTAAAATGTGGTTAAAGTGGCAGACACAATCTTAGAATATATCTTTTTTTTTTTTTTTTTTAAGATTTATTTTTTTATTGATTAATTGATTGATTGATTGATTGCTATGTTGGGTCTTCGTTTCTGTGCTAGGGCTTTCTCTAGTTGTGGCAAGCGGGGGCCACTCCTCATCACGGTGCGCGGGCCTCTCACTATCGTGGCCTCTCCCGTTGCGGAGCACAGGCTCCAGACACGCAGGCTCAGCAATTGTGGCTCACGGGCCCAGCCGCTCCGCGGCATGTGGGATCCTCCCAGACCAGGGCTCGAACCCGTGTCCCCCGCATCAGCAGGCAGACTCCCAACCACTGCGCCACCAGGGAAGCCCAGAATATATCTTGTAGTCAAAATTTTTACATTAAATATGCTTGATTCCCTCCGGTAAGTTCTATCAGGTATATGGGCTAAGCTTGGGCTCCATGAATAGAGCCCTGGTCTGGGTCATGTTCCTTGTGGTTCCCGAAGAGCAGTAACTACCGTTATCTATCATTTGTGTTGTCATTACTGTGTGATGACAGATACTACCTCATAAGTATGCAGTAAAATTTAAAATATTTTTTTTTTTTTGGCCGTACCGTGCAGCTTGTGGAATCTTAGTTTCCCGACCAGGGATTGAACCCAGGCCCTCAGCAGTGAAAGTACAGAGTCCTAGCCATTGGAACACCAGAGAATTCCCTAAATATTCTTAGTCTTAAAATTTCGTAGTGTTTTTTTTTTTTTTTAAATATTTATTTATTTATTTATTTATGGCTGTGTTGGGTCTTCGTTTCTATGTGAGGGCTTTCTCTAGTTGCGGCAAGCGGGGGCCACTCACTATCGTGGCCTCTCTTGTTGCGGAGCACAGGCTGCAGATGCGCAGGCTCAGTAATTGTGGCTCACGGGCCTAGTTGCTCCGCGGCATGTGGGATCTTCCCAGACCAGGGCTCGAACCCGTGTCCCCTGCATTGGCAGGCAGATTCTCAACCACTGCGCCACCAAGGAAGCCCTCTTAGTGTTTTTAATGTGCCATTGTCAAGTAGTAGAAAGAACAATGTAAAAACGGAAAAGCCTGGAAAAGACCCAGCCTTGACCATGGGGATTTAACACTCACGAGGCTTCTGGTTTCCATCTGCGACTAAATCATTCTATGATCCTGAGAAAGTCACATATTCTAGTCAACTAAATATCCCCATTGATAGTAACAGGAGGGGGTTATTATTTTGCTCTTCCTATACCTTTTAAGGATAGAATAACTCAACCTTGAATGCACCGAGGCAAGAAAACCTTCCTTCTCTACTCTGTTCTTCCTAATTTTTATCGTTTTTTAATTAATTGATGAAGTGTTTGTTTCCTTTGTTGGTTTCATGAAACCTTATTCTCCAGGAATTTGAGGCTACTACTTATTTTGTAGCTATCTGAAGAAACTTAAGATCATAAATGTGAGAACAACTTGAGTGCTATAAGAATATAATCACCAACAAAATAATTTTTGAGCACTCCTGTGCCTCACCTTCTGTTATTAAGTAATAAATATAGATTATCTCATTGAACTATCCAGACAACTGTATGAGGTAGATATTATTACTTTCCCCATTTTACATATTAAAAAAACTAAGGATTAAAGAGACTAACTTCTCAAGGTGGTATATTTAGTAAGTGTTAGAGCCGGTATTTTATCTTGAGTCTGGGTTCTGAATCTAGAACAAATTATATAACTCTTTATCTATAGCTGCATTTAAAAAAAAAAAAACCATGCTGAATTGGAAGGTAAATTCTCAGCGTACTCTTTTCTATTTATAAACTCAAATGTTTACATCAGGAAACTTCCCAGGTAGCATTCTCCCAGGCCCTCACCTTCCAGGTATCGTGAGGTAATTCAAGTAACAAGTCACTATACCCGCTCCATAGGTTTTTTGTGCAGGCTCACTATCTTAGAATCTCCAGGTGGGTATTCACACGATTCTTGGACTCTCACATGTTTCACATTCTCCCCAGAAATTCAATCCAGTAGCCGCCGGGTATGAAACATAAATAAACCACGGAGAAAGTAATTAATAATGCTATCCTTTCCACCACTTCTTTGTTGTGAAAACCAAAGAGAATTTTCAGGAAGGAATAAAAATAGACCAAAGTCCACACCCACATCCCTGGCTTTGTAACAAATTTCCTCAAGGGCATTTGAAGTCATAGTTTCAGCTTGTTGGGGGAAATATTAATAAACCCCTGAGAATGTTCTGAAGATTAGGATGCACTCTCTTCCCTTTTTTGTCTTTTAAAGATTGCATTCCATGTTCTCATGTAACTTTGGAACTTGCAAAACTTGGTTTCTAAGTCTGAAGATTCAAACCCAAAATTGTTTGAAGGACAGAGGATGAGAAAACACTTTTCTAATTTAATCTTTAATAAGTCACTCCTCTGTGGCTAGACTTGCAGATTCTGTAGTGAAAAAAGAAGACCCTGTTCACCATATCTTTTCAGTTGCCATGAAAATAGAGACTAAAAGCAACCATGCAGCTAATTTAGGCAAAAGGGTGGTAAGGGTTGAGGGGATATTCTAATGGTACCAGGTCAGTGATACAAACCAATAAAAATATTTTAAAGATCAATGTGTTAAATGTGTTACTCATTCGCTAACAGACTCCTTACGCATTAGTTAGGTGAGCTATTATGAGCCAGGCACACTGCTAATGTAATTTTTCTGCCCGCTGATTTCTACCAAGAGTGTTGGTGCTTACTCTGCAGTTTTTTTTTTTTTTTTCTACTGTGGGTTTTCAGAGTAGAATAATAAAAAGGAAATGGGCTTCTGGTAAATTTTCTAGTTTAGTTTCTTGCTATTTATGTGACAGTAAACAAAATATTTAACCTGTCTGAGCTTCATTTGCCCATCTGCAACATAATAGAAAATAATACCCATTTATTGTTATAAGCATCAAATAATGTGCATCATAAAGTGTGGGAGCCCTCTCCCTATATTTCTTTGATCTTTTGCAATGCCTAAAATAACAGAGGCTTACTAACGATTTTTTCTGAAGGTTAAGTCTTCATTTCTTTTTTTTTAAATAAATTTATCTATTTTATTTTTGGCTGAATTGGGTCTTTGTCGCTGTGCACGGGCTTTCTCTAGTTGCGGTAGGCGGGGGCTACTCTTCGTTGCAGTGTGCGGGCTTCTCATTGCGGTGGCTTCTCTTGTGGAGCACGGGCTCTAGGCCCGTGGGCTTCAGTAGTTGTGGCTCGCAGGCTCTAGAGGGCAGGCTCAGTAGTTGTGGCGCATGGGCTTAGTTGCTCTGCGGCATGAGGGATCTTCCCAGACCAGGACTCGAACCCGTGTCCCCTATATTGGCAGGCAGATTCTTAACCACTGTGCCACCAGGGAAGTCCCTAAATCTTCATTTCTGATAATTCATTGTTAGTATTGTGCCAGAGCAATAATTCATAATTGACACAATTCCCATTTATATAATAACAATATCAGCGTTGTTACCTGATAGTTTCAATATATAAGGTCTACACACATAATTTTATGATTTTATGACTTTCTATCCAAGGTGCTGTACAAAGCAGTTAATTGGAGAGTTGGTCTTTGAGACCTTCTCCTCTGGATTTAATGGCCTGTGAATGACCTCCAGGTGTTCCACTCTCCTTTCTCTGTCCCTTCAAAGGCCTAAGCTGTTCCACTTAAAAAGGGCCTTGATTTCAATTAGCTCTAATCTCATTTTGATAGGTTTCTTCTGAACTTTTGGACCAAAAGGGATTCATCCATTCATTCAACAAACACTTGCAATGCCTGCCATGTATTGTTGCTAAATGTGAAAATATTATGTATGACCCAGGCTGTGTTAGAATTTTTTTTTTTTTTTGGTATTAAGGCCCTTCCAGTATCAATCGAATCATAGTAAATAATTCCACCATCCTTAAGAGTTGTTTATTTTATAAAGATTAAAATAACAATGGATCAATCCAAAAGGGCTGTAAGAAACAGAGAACTTTTAAGTGTCTCAATCATTTAGGTGCTGAGACTTTTTTTCTTTTAAAAAAATTTTTATTTTATATTACAGTATAGTTGATTTACAATGTTGTGTTAGTTTCAGGTGTACAGCAAAGTGATTCAGTGATACATGTACATATATCGATTCTTTTTCAAATTCTTTTCCCATTTAGGTTATTACAGAATATTGAGCAGAGTTCCCTGTGCTATACAGTAGGCCCTTGTCAGTTATCTGTTTTAAATACAGTAGCGTATATATGTTAATCCCAAACTCCTAATTTATCCCTCGCCACTGCCTTTCCCCTTTGGTAACCATAAATTTGTTTTCTAAGTCTGTGAGTCTGTTTCTGTTTTGTAAATAAGTTCATTTGAATCAGTTTTTTAGACTGCGCATATAAGTGATACCATATATGTCTTTCTCTGTCTGACTTACTTCACTTAGTACGATCATTTGTAGGTCCATCCATGTTGCTGCAAATGGCATTATTTCATTCTTTTTTTTTTAATGACTGGGTAATATTCCATTGTATATATATGCCATGTCTTCTTTAGCCATTCCTCTGTTGATGGACATTTAGGTTGCTTCCATGTTTTGGCTATTGTAAATAGTGCTGCAATGAACATTGAGGTGCATGTATCTTTCTTTTTTTTTTTTAATTAAAAATACATATATTTTTGGCCACGCCATATGGCATGTGGGATCTTAGTTCCCTGACCCGGGATCGAATCCACGCCCCCTGCATTGGAAGGACGGAGTCTTAACCACTGGACCGCCAGGGAAGTCCCCACGTATCTTTTGGAATTACAGTTTTCTCTGGATGTATGCCCAGGAGTAGGATTACTGGATCATATGGTAGCTCTATTTTTAGATTTTTAAGGAACCTCCATACTGTTCTCCATGGTGGCTGTACCAATTTACATTCCCACCAGCATTGTAGGCGGGTTCCCTTTTCACCACACCCTCTCCATCATTTATTGTTTGTAGATTTCTTGGTGATGTCCATTCTGACTGGTGCGAGGTGATATCTCATAGTTTTGGTTTGCATTTCTCAAATAATTAGCGACGTTGAGTATCTTTTCATGTGCCTCTTAGCCATCTGTATGGAGAAATGTCTAGTTAGGTCTTCTGCCCATTTTTCAGTTGGGTTGTTTGTTTTCTTGTTTTTGAGTTGTATGAGCTGTTTGTATATTTTGGAGATTAATCCCTTGTTGATGGCTTTGTTTGCAAATATTTCCTCCCATTCTAAGGGTTTTCTTTTTCTTTTGTTTATGGATTCCTTGCTGTGCAAAAGCTTCTAAGTTTAATTAGTTCCCAAGTGTTTATTTTTGTTTTTATTTTCATTACTCAAGAGGTGGATCAAAAAAGATCTTCCTGCGATTTATGTCAAAGAGTGTTCTGCCTATGTTTTCCTCTGAGAGTTTTATAGTGTCCGGCATTACATTTAGGTCTTTAATTCATTTTGAGTTTATTTTTTGTGTATGGTGTTAGAGAGTGTTCTAATTTCATTCTTTCACATGTAGCTGTCCAGTTTTCCCAGCACCACTTATTGAAGAGACTGTCTTTTCTCCATTGTATTTTTTTTTAATTATTTATTTATTTATTTATTTATTTTTGGTTGTGTTGGGTTTTCGTTTCTGTGCGAGGGCTTTCTCTAGTTGTGGCAAGCGGGGGCCACTCTTCATCGCGGTGCGCGGGCCTCTCACTGTCGCGGCCTCTCCTGTTGCGGAGCACAGGCTCCAGACGCGCAGGCTCAGTAGTTGTGGCTCACGGGGCCAGTTGCTCCACGGCATGTGGGATCCTCCCAGACCAGGGCTCGAACCCGTGTCCCCTGCATTGGCAGGCAGACTCTCAACCACTGCGCCACCAGGGAAGCCCCTCCATTGTATATTATTGTATCCTTTGCCATAGATTAGGTGACTATAGGCGCTTGGGTTTATCTCTGGATTTTCTGTCCTGTTCCATAGATCTATATTTCTGTTTTTGTGCCAGTACCATACTGTTTTGATGACTATACCTTTGTAGTATAGTCTGAAGAAGTAGTCTTAGTATAGTCAGCCTGATTCCTCCAGCTCCGTTTTTCTTTCTCAAGATTGCTTTGGCTCTTCAGAGTCTTTTGTATTTCCATAAAAATTAAAAAATTTTTTTGTTGTAGTTCTGTGAATAATGCCATTGGTAATTTGATAGGGATTGCTTTGAATCTGTAGACTGCTTTGGGTAACATAGTCATTTTGACATATTGGTTCTTCCAGTCGAAGAATATGTTATGTCTTTCCATTTGTTTGTGTCATCTTTGATTACTTTCATCAACATCTTATAGTTTTTGGAGTACGGGTCTTTTACCTCCTTAGGTAGGTTTATTCCTTGGTATTTTACCTTTTTGATGTGATGGTAAATGCAATTGTTTCCTTAATTTTCTCTTTCTGGTGTTTGTTGTTAGTGTATAGAGTGCAACAGATTTCTGTGTATTAATTTTGTATCCCACAAATTTATTGAATTCTCAGATGAGCTCTAGTAGTTTTCTGGTAACATCTTTAGGATTTTCTATGTATAGTATCATGTCATCTGCAAACAGTGACAGTTTTACTTCTGCTTTTCCAGTTTGGATTCCTTTTATTACTTTTTCTTCTCTAATTACCAAGGTTAGGACTTCCAAAACTATGTTGAATAAAAGTGGCATGAGTGGGCATCCTTGTCTTGTTCATTATCTTAGAGGAAATGCTTTTAGCTTTTAACGAGTGTGATTTTAGTTGTAAGTTTGTCATATATGGCCTTAATTATGTTGAGGTATGTCCCCTTTATGCCCACTTTCTGGAGAGTTTTTATCATAAATGGGTGTTGAATTTTGTAAAAAGCTTTTTCTGCATCTATTGAGATGATCATATGGTTTTTATCTTCAATTTATTGATGTGGTGTATCGCACTGTTTGATTTGCGGTTATTGAAAAACCCTTGTATCCTTGGGATAAATCCCACTGGATCATGTTGTATGATCCTTTCATTGTGATGTTGGATTCAGTTTGCTAGTATTTTGTTGAGGATTTTTTCATCTATGTTCATCAGTGATATTGGCCTGTAATTTTCTTTTTTTTGGTATCTTTGTCAGGTTTTGGTATCTTCGTTGGGTTTTGGTATCAGGGTGATGGTGGCCTCATAGGATGAGTTTGGGAGTGCTTCTTCCTCTGCAATTTTTTGGAACAGTTTCAGAAGGATAGGTGTTAACTCTTCTCTAAATGTTTGATAGAATTCACCTGTGAAGCCATCTGATCCTGGACTTTTGTATGTTGGGAGGTTTTTTTTTTTATCACAGTTTCAATTTCATTACTTGTGATTGTTCTGTTCACATTTTCTATTTCTTCCTGGTTCAGTCTTGGGAGAGTGTACCTTTCTAAGAATTTGTCCATTTCTTCTGGTTGTTCATTTTATTGGAATATAGTTGGTTTTAGTAGTCTCTTATGATCCTTTGTAGTTCTGTTGTATCTATTGTAACTTCTCCTTTTTCATTTCTAACTTTATTGATTTGAGCGCTCTCCCTTTTTTTCTTGATGAGTCTAGCCAAAAGTTTATTAATTTTGTTTATCTTTTCAAAGAACCAGCTTTTAGTTTCATTGATCTTTTCTATTTTTTTCTTCATCTGTTTCAATTATTTCTGTTCTGATCTTTATGGTTTCTTTCCTTCTAATAACTTTAGGTTTTTGTTGTTGTTGTTGTTCTTCTTTCTCTAGTTGCTTTAGGTGTAAGGATAGGTTGTTTATTTGGGATTTTTTTTTTTTTGTTTCCTGAGGTAAGATTGTATTGGTGTAAACTTCCCTCTGAGAGCTTCTTTTGCTGCATCTCATAGGTTTTGTATCATTGCACTTTCGTTTTCATTTGTCTCTAGGCATTTTTTGATTTCTTCAGTGATCCCTTAGTTGTTTAGTAGCATATTGTTTAGTCTTCAGATGTTTCTGTTTTTTACAGTTATTTTTCTTATAGTTGATTTCTAATCTCATAGCATTGTGGTCGGAAAAGATGCGTGATAGGATTTAAGTTTTCTTAAATTTACTGTGACTCACTTTGTGGCCCGGCATGTGCTGAATCCTGGAGAATGTTCCATGTGCACTTGAGAAGTATGTGTATTCTGCTGCTTTTGGATGGAATGCTCTATAGATATCAATTAAGTCCTTCTGGTCTAATGTATCATTTTAGGCTTGTGTTTCCTTATTGATTTTCTGTCTGGATGATCTGTCCATTGATAAAAGTGGGAAGTTAAAATCCCCCACTATTATTGTGTTACTGTTGGTTTCTCCTTTTATGGCTGTTAGTATTTGCCTTATATATTGGGGTACTTCTATGTTGGGTGCATATATATTTACAACTGTTATATTTTCTTATTGGATTGATCCCTTGATGCTTATGTAGTGTCCTTTGTCTCTTGTAAGAGTCTTTATTTTAAAGTCTATTTTGTCTGGTATGAGTGTTGCTACTTCAGCTTTCTTTTGATTTCCATTTGCATGGAATACCTTTTTCCATCCTCTCACTTTCAGTCTGTATGTGTCCCTACATCTGAAGTGGGTCTCGTGTAGACTGCGTATATATGGGTCTTGTTTTTGTATTTATTCAGCCAGTGTATGTCCTTTGGTTGGAACATTTAATCCATTTACATTTAAGGTAATTATCGATATCTATGTTCCTACTGCGATTTTTCTTAATTCTTTTGGATTTGTTTTTGTAGGTCTTTTTTTCTTCACTTCCTGTTTCATTCTTCTCTTGTGATTCGATGACTAACTTTAGTGTTGTGTTTGGATTCCCTTTTTTTTTTTTTTAATTTTTAAAAAACTTTTATTTATTTATTTTTGGCTTCATTGGGTCTTTGTTGCTGTGCACGGGCTTTCTCTAGTTGTGGCGAGCAGGGGCTACTCTTCGTCGCGGTGCATGTGCTTCTCATTGTGGTGGCTTCTTTTGTTGCGGACCATGGACTTTAGGCATGCAGGCTTCAGTAGTTGTAGCACGAGGGCTCAGTAGTTGTGGCTTGTGAGCTCTAGAGAGCAGGCTCAGTAGTTGTGGCACACAGGCTTAATTGCTCCGCGGCATGTGGGATCTTCCTGGACCAGGACTTGAACCAGGACTTGAATCCCCTGCATTGGCAGGCAGATTCTTGACCACTGTGCCACCAGGGAAGTCCCTCCCTTTCTTTTTGTGTGTGTATGTCTTGTAGATTTTTGGTTTGTGGTTACCATGAGGATTTGATAAAGCAGTCTATATAAAAACAAGATTGCTTTAAGTTGCTGTTTTTTTAATTTCAAATTCATTTCCAATAGCCTTCATTTGTGCTCTCATCCTCTCACAGTTGCTAGTTTTTTTTTGTTTTTTTAAAATTTATTTATTTATTTTTGGCTGTGTTGGGTCTTCATTTCTGTGTGAGGGCTTTCTCTAGCTGTGGCAAGCGGGGGCCACTCTTCATCGCGGTGCACGGGCCTCTCACTATCGTGGCCTCTCTTGTTGCGGAGCACAAGCTCCAGACGGGCAGACTCAGTAGTTGTGGCTCACGGGCCTAGTTGCTCCGTGGCATGTGGGATCTTCCCAGACCAGGGCTCGAACCCATATCCCCTGCATTAGCAGGTGCACTCTCAACCACTGCGCCACCAGGGAAGCCCCAGTTGCTAGTTTTGATGTGATTTTGTGTTCAGTTGATTTCCTACCTTTACTTTATGTTTGCCTTTACCCGTGAGGTTTTCCATTCATAATTTTCTTTTTTCTAGTAATGGTATTTTCTGTTTTGCTTAGAGAAGTTCCTTTAGCATTTGTTGCAAAGCTGCTTATGTGGTACTGGAATCTCTTAACTTTGCTTGTCTGTAAAGCTTTTGATTTCTCCATCAAATCTGAATGATAACCTTGCTGGGTAGAGTATTCTTTATTGTGGGCTCTTCCCTTTCATCACTAAATATTTCTTGCCACTCCCTTCTGGCCCACAGAATTTTTGCTGAGAAATCAGCTGATAACTTTATGGGAGATCCCTTGTACATTATTTGTTGCTTTTCCCTTGTTGTTTTTAATATTGTTTCTTTGTCTTTAATTTTTGTCAGTTTGATTACCATATGTCTTGGCATGTTCCTTCTTGGGTTTATCCTGCCTGGGACTCTCTGCCCTTCCTTGACTTGGGTGAGTGTTGCCTTTCCCATGTTCGGGAATTTTACAGTTACTATCTCCAAATATTTTCTCAGTTCCTTTCTATCTGTTTTCTTTTTCTGGGACCCCACGTAATGCGAATGTTAGTATGTTTAATGTTGTCACAGGCATCTCTTAGACTGTCCTCATTTCTTTTCATTCTTTTTTCTTTATTCTGTTTTATGGCAGTGATTTCCACCATTCTGTCTTTCAGCTCACTTATCCATTCTTCTGCCTCATTTATTCTTCTCACTCCTTCCAGTGTATTTTTCATTTCAGGTATTGTGTTGTTCATATCTGTTTGTTTGTTCTTTAGATTATCTAGGTCTTAATTAAAGATTTCTTGTATCTTCTCATTTGTGGCTGCATTCTTTTTCTGAGATCTTGGATCATCTTTACTTTTGTTACTCTGAATTCTTTTTTGGGTAGATTGCCTATCTCCACTTCAGTTAGTTGTTCTTCTGGGGTTTTATCTTCTCCATTCATCTGGTACATATTCCTTTGTCATTTCATTTTGTTTGTTTTTCTCTGTTTGCAATCTCATTTCCACAGGCTGCAGGATTGTATTTCCTGTTGCTTCTGGTGTCTGTCCCCTGGTGGGTGATGCTGGTCTAAGAGGCTTGTGCAGGCTTCCTGGTAGGAGGGACTGGTGCCTGCCTGTTGGTCGGTGGAGCTGGGTCTTGTCTCTCTGGTTGGCAGGGCCATGTCAAGGGGTGGATTTAGTGGGAAGCTGTGGGCTCAGGAAGATTTTTGGCAGCCTGTCTGCTGATAGGTGGGGCTGTGTTCCTGCCCTGTTGGTTGTTCAGCCTGCAGTATCTCAGCACTGGAGCCTACAAGCTTTTTGGTGGGGCAAGGTATTGGTGAGAAAATGGTGGCCTCCAGGAGCACTCTTGCCAATGAGCAGTCCCCAGAACCACTGCCATCAGTGTCTCCATCCCCACAGTGAGCCACTTCTGCCCCCCACCTTGCCACGAGACCCTCCAAGACCAGCAGGTAGTTCTGACTTAGGCTCCTTTTTTTTTTTTTTTTTAAATAAACTTATTTATTTATTTTTGGCTGTGTTGGGTCTTTGTTGCTGTGCATGGGCTTTCTCTAGTTGCGGTGAGTGGAGGCTACTCTTCGTTGCGGTGTGCGGGCTTCTCGTTGCAGTGGTGTCTCTTGTTGCAGAGCACAGGCTCTACGCGTGCGGGCTTCAGTAGTTGTGGCACATGGTCTCAGTAGTTGTGGCTCACAGGCTCAGTAGTTGTGGTGCACGGGCTTAGTTGCTCCACTGCATGTGGGATCTTCCCGGACCAGGGCTCGAACCCGTGTCCCTTGCATAACAGGTGGATTCTTAACCACTGCACCACCAGGGAAGCCCTTAGGCTCCTTTTGAAGTCACTGCTTTTCCCCTGGGTCACAGTACGCACAAGACCTTGCGAGTGCTCTCCAAGGGTGGAGTTTGTTTCCCCCGGTCCTGTGGAGTTCCTGTGATCAAACCCCGCAGGCCTTCAAAGCCAAATGCTCTGGGGGCTCCTCCTCCCCTCCTCCCTATGCCAGACCCCCAGGCTAGGGGGCCTGACTTGGGCCTTAGACCTCTCACTCCTGTGGGAGAACCTCTGTGATATAACTATTTTTCACTTCGTGGGTTCCCCATCCGGTGGGTATGGGATTTGATTTTTATCGCATTTGTACCCCTCCTACCATCTCATTGTGCCTTCTCCTTTGTCTTTGAATGAAGAATATCTTTTTTGTTAGGTTTCAATGTTTTTTTTCATTGGTTGTTCAGCATTTAGTTGTGCTTTTGGTGTTTTTGGGAGAGGAGGTGAGCTCACGTACTTCTACATCTCCATCTTGTCTCTCCTCTCCTGTAATTCTGTGATTGCATTGTCAAGAACTCAGGTGCCACCTGTATTTCTCTGAGTTTTCACTCACAAAATATTCTAGCCCTGAGAAAGTAGAGAGTAAA
The DNA here is from genome assembly GCF_949987535.1 of Balaenoptera acutorostrata. Classification (NCBI taxonomy): domain Eukaryota; kingdom Metazoa; phylum Chordata; class Mammalia; order Artiodactyla; family Balaenopteridae; genus Balaenoptera; species Balaenoptera acutorostrata. The sequence goes on along the minus strand of NC_080071.1, from coordinate 17,065,793 downwards.
CCACGTGGGAGCATCAGAATAGGAAGGCTCTGTGCTGCTATTTAAGAAACAAATGTCCTGGATAAGAATTGGCATAGCCCCTCCTTAGATATTGGGACCCAGACAGGAGCACTCTTTTCCTGAGGATGTGACCACACACGAGCCTTTGTCCGAAAGCCACTGTGGTGCCTCCTCAGCTGGTCCTGAAGAAAAAAAGATCTCTTGACCTCAGGGAAGAATGTCTAACAAGTATCTAGGTGCTGAGATTTAAAGCAGTTGGCAGAGACTGGAGATGATGAGGTTTTCCTTACTGCTGCACACTGGAGCAAAGATATATTTGCATATGAGTCACCCTCTTCAGCAAGCTTTAGTTTCAGAGCTAATTACATGTGTTGTCTAGAATAGCACGAAGAGAATTAACCCAGCAGATTTTTCTATATAAGACTAATGTGTTAATATGGACATACACAATCATTTTGTAAGAATATAGCCCAGAAGTCCTCAGTCAAATTTATATGAATATTACATGGATTGTTTGCTTCTAATTTTGATCAAGGGGAAGTACACTGTGTTAGAAGAATGAGATAAATAAAAATAAATCAGTGCCAAATTCACTGCTGTTTCCCATTGTAGTGTTAATAAGTTTCATTTTTCCCTTCTAATATTCTGATTTATCTTGTGGGGGAAAAAGACTAAAGCACATTCCACGTTGTATGTTCTGGATGGTCTTATTGTCTGTTAATCTCATTGCCATACTTAAGAAGTATGGAAGAAACTTCTTTTACTGGCTGTATAGCAGAGGTTTAAAAAAAATTCCCTTGACCTTTTCTTTGTTCAGGGAAGAATAAGAAATAAAAATGGATGCTTTCTTGAGAGCTAAAGAAAGAAATGCTCTTTCTTTCCTCACTCACTGCCCCAATGAAATCTCTTTCAAGGTTATTCCTTCAAAAGGGAATTTGGTCTTTCCTCTACGCTAATCAATATTGGAGAAAAAAGGTCTTTGACGTCAAGTGTTTTCAGTGCTCAATATTTCTTTAAAAGTCAGTGTTCAAAAAAAAAAAAAAAGTCAGTCTTCATGTTTCTGCTTCTAGAAGCTATCTTGTTTTCTTCTTTCTAATCATCAAGTTACCATCTCTTCTACTTTTTAAAGAGTTCATGAAAAATTTTTAAATCTAAAATTTAATTGGATTTTTTTTTCATTGTTTTTTTGTCATACAACTTGTGTTCCTTACGTCTTTCTTGCTTCCTACTGTATCTCCATGCCTGATGCGTGATATGCAAAATAGATACTATTTGTTGAATAGATTGATGTTTTCTATTTCCATAGGAATCACCTCCCATCCCCAAGACAAAATCCTATCAGTGTTATTTACTTTTTATGAGTTGTGATAGAACACATGCTTCTTAAAGTTGAACTTAACCAAAACGAAACCTTAAAAAATTAACTGCAAATGCAATGTTTAATGGTCGATTTGGCATAATTTTCATATTTAGCATAGAATAATTGTCAGGAACAGGGTCTAGATTCATAAGCTTTGGATTGAAATTTTGGATCCAACACTTACATTGCTTATATGATTTGGGTTAATCACTTGGAATGTTATGTGCTCTACTTTCATCATCTGTGATAACCAGCTCATGGAAGGCAGGCAGCTTAAATGAGATTATTCATATAAAGGGTTTTGGAACAGTGTCTGATCCTTAGGAAGCTGTTACCTGTATTATATTTATTTCATCTTATCCTGATATGGAGTAGCCTCTGGTGCCCATGAATCTCCCAATTGGATATAGAGGAATCAGAGTTTATTGTGAGTACAGAGAGAGCAGGTTCACCTTAAATTAATAGGTCACCCCAGACCTAAATGCTACTGCCCCAAATTGTTTTTATACCATATACTTGGAAATGGCATGAAGAATAAGTATACAAAAGGAAGAATGCAAATCAGAGAGGACAGGAATGGACACCTCTCTACCCAAGTTGGAGGGCCAGAATTTTCATGCTCCTAAAAAAGGTAGTGATGCCTGCTGACCTTATTGCTTTCCTGCCTTCGTGAGCCTCTTGTTTCCTTCTGTGAAAAAGTTAAGAAGTTATATGAAATGATCTCAGTTCATTTCAGCTCTAAAGTTTTATGATTTTATAAGTCTCCCTTCTCACACACTCCTCAGAATGGAGTACTTTGACATGATTTTCATGAATGTCAAAATTATTAAGCAAAATTTAATTTTGCTAATAATTACAATATTATACAGTAAATATTTTGTCTTAATTTATAAGCAGTAAATACCATTAACTTGTTCACAGGTAAATAACTATATTTCTCAAATGGAAGCATGTTAATTCTGACCATTATGATTATTTTAATCAACGTCATTACTAATTTTATTAGAATTGAAAAGAATTGGTTGCAGAGGATTTTATATTAAACGGTGTTGCTGCTTATTGGGGAAAAATGAGACTTGTGTTTAAGAATCTTAACATTGGGTGAATCTTTAGCTGCGCATTTGTGAGGATTTTGATTTTCTACATTTTAGTAACTCTTTTCTAATTATTGGAAATGACCTGTGACAGGAATGAAGTTATATTGGGTTGGCCAAAAAGTTTGTTCGTTTCCCCATAAGGTGGCTCTAGTAGTGCTTAGTTGTCTTTAACTTCATTCAAAACAATTTTGTTAGATTGTATTGTGACAGCTGTCATATCAGCATGCATTTAAAAAAACTTATCAAAATTGGTGAATTTTTATGTAGCCATTTTAAGATTGAAGAGGGAAGGAAAAAAGTAATGTTTTCGGCATATTATGCTTTATAATTCCAAGAAAGATAAAAACGCAACTGAAACGCAGAAAAAGATTTGTGCAG